>NC_142518.1:1400000-1772500 GCF_057876585.1 Rhinolophus sinicus | reverse complement strand
CTCCAACTGCGACTAGAGGACGGCCGGGAGGAAATAAAAGGGAGCAGCACAGGGAGCTATTATAATAGGTGAGGTGAAGGACGACGGTGTAAGGGATGGAGTGACAGCACGGCGGACGTGGCAACCGTGTCGATTCTGGACCTAGTTGGAAAGAGCATGTGGCGTATGTTGGTGGATTGGATGTGACTTATACCAAAGAGCGGCAGAAGAAATCCTTCAAGGTTTTTGTCCTGAGATGCCCTTTGGAAGGAAACGCAGGCTCCTTTCATTTTATCTCACTTCATATGTTATACAGCCATTGCTCATGCAATTGGCCATGTGTCTATATTCCCAATAACCCGGCGAGACCCGTGAAACAAATATTTTATTGTCACCTTTCCGATGAAGGGTCTTAGACATCTCTGCCTTGTTCCTGGCGACAAGCAGAATAAGGGCTAAAGCTGGGATTAGAAGTCAGCTTCCTTATTATAACACGGGCCCCCTACACTCAGGTCTTACTCTCCGATGAGGAAACGGAGACAGGGATTGGTAAGCGTCCGTTTTGAAAGCCACGGGACACCCATTTGGCGTGACCGTGAAGTCCCGTCAGCTGTGCTCCGTCATGAGCAAGGAAACACCTTCGCAGGGAGTCCCAGCACACGTTACAGTTTCCCCTGGGGAACCAGTAGCCATTGTGTCGGTTACGTTTCAGCTGCACGTGAAGGCCTATGGTTCCCACGCGATCAGTCTTATCCCTATGCAGACATTCACCAGGGCTGTGCGTCCAGGAAATAATGCTCCAACATCAATGCCGTCTTTCCAGTGTTCAGCACATTCCCCACATCATGGACTTTTGCGTCTATGCCTTGAAATGGCAGACTGGACACCATGACAGCATGACAGTTATTCATAAGCCAGGAGGAGCTGACTTCACCCCAGCTCTGCTCAGAACAGAGGATTCCTGGAGGCCATTCTTCCCAAGAGATTTCTCTGTCCCTCGGTGTCCCCGGAAGGGCCACCGTTTTTGCCTGCATCACCCAATGTTAGTCTCAGAACTACGATCTTATTTGTGGATAGGGAGGGTGAGGCATAGAGTTTATTAAGTAATTTGTAATCATGCAGCCAGTAAGGAGCACACGCCCGGCATTGACAACATGGACTTTTTTATTCTGGGGGGGGGAAACTGGGGAGGAAAAACTTAACACCATGACAAACAGTGTTGGGAAGGAAAGTCTGAGACGCCTTGTGATTCCCTGGTGAATGTTCATCACCTCCCCTGCCATCCCCTCCAGTTTCTCCGCAATGTTTCTTGACGAGTCATATTTCCCTTACTAGGAACTCCAGTTGGAAATGCTCATTCTAAACAGGGTCCCTGAGTATCCCAGGCCCCGCTTGGAAAGGTCTAAATTAGCATTTCCAAACAATTTCCTGGGACAGGGCTGTAAGCAGGAGAATTCAATCTGTAGTTAGTGATCTATTTAATGCAGCCGATGGTGTTTTCGCTCGCTGAAATGGATTTTTCGAGCACCTCTCTCTCAAATGCAATGGTAGATGAATTTTATTATTGCCGGGCTTTGTTTATTGCTGTTAAATGCGAAACACGATTAAAACCAAAATGCATCAAAAGCTGGAAGCTAAATCCTCACAAAGTGATTTCCAGCATTAAGTAGAGACTCGCCCTGGCACCAGCTTTGCTCCTCAAAGGGAAAAGAACCTCAAGAATAAAACACCCACAATCCCAAACATGATTTATCAGAGACGGTAATATCAGTTTACTAAGATCAGGAGATCCAGTGAGAAGAACACTGGTCATTTAAATGGAAATCGTTTCGGTGATTTATTCCAGGCTTGTATACACCCTGGCTGGGCTAATATTTCCAGGCTTAAAGTCTTAAGAAACAAAATAAGCCATCAGCCTTTATTGCATTTTTTTTCCAGCTGACTGGCAAAAGATTAAACAAAGTTAATTGCGGACATCTTTGTTTTAAAGCTCATATATTGACGTAATGTTCCACCAAGATGGACCTGTGTTGGGTTATCAAGAGGTTATCCGCCCAAGTCAGAAAATCAGGTGCCTCTCTGGGTGGGGAAAACAATGCAAATTACGCGAATCTAGTCATCGTGGGGTGGCCAGGACCTTCGGGAACCACAGAGCAAGGCAGTTCTGAAAGCTTCACAAATCGAAGTGCCTGCTATGAATGAGCACATGCAGATGGCACATAACGCCAGGCTTCAAATCACAGCTACAGCCCAGAGGGGGCATCCCATCCTGGAATGGGTTATTCCTGATCAGGGAAACCTGTTATCATATCTGGTCATTCTCAGCGTTGGTGAGGGGTCAGCAAATTGTATTAACTACTGAGATCTCCAATTCCTCATGAGTAACACGGGGTCCACCATCTGCGGTCGGACTTACCTAGAGTCACCGGTAATTGACTCCCAAGCTTTGCACACACGGGGACACTGCGTATCGTAGGCTCCTGGTCCTGGAGTGGGGCCGTGTAACCATTTCTCACCAGTGCAATGGATGCAACCAAGCTTACGTGGAATTATCCTGTGATTTCCTTCCCGTATACACTCAGGGGGCCGACTGTTCCAGATCGTTGAGCTACAGAATAGAGACGTTTCCGTCTGCATGGAAAATGGTTGCTTTGCAGCGCTGTCAAGACCTCCGCAGACTTAGAAATGAGCCTTTGATAGTTGAAGGCAGTGATAAGAAGTGTCCGGTTCTTTTTGCTGCAGTGTAACCCGGTCATCTTGCATTTCACAGGGACTCGCTGAATCCTTAGAAGAACCTCTTGCGATCCGGGCTGCTGGCATGAGCGTCTTGCCAGAGTAGGAATTTCAGGTTTGAATGGGAAACGTCCCACCATCAGGCACCCATCACGCAGAGCTCGGGAGCGTGGTCTTTGATGAATCTGAGTCTTCTCACCCATGGGAAGCACTTTGACCCACACGAGTTGTTGCCATGTTGCTCAGATGAATAGGGTCTCAGGTGATAACGAACGCTTTGCTCCAATGAGCACAAGAGAATAATCACTTTGAAAAATGCTCATTCTGTGTCCCTGGCTGGGACCCCACAGCCGCCGTTTTGAGAGCGTGAGAGTCATTCTCAGATGTGTCTCTGAGGTCGCTGTCATTCGTGAATGCTCTGAATTATGACATTTATCACACACAGTGTTGGGGATTGAACTGTGTCTGCCTCCCAAAGGAAGACCTGCTGACGTCCTAACACCACGTACCCATCAGTGGGACCCCCTTTGGAAACTGGGTCTGTGCAGACGGAATGAAGTGAAAATAAAGTTCTTCAGGGTTACAATGACCCTAAGTGCAAGGACTGGTGTCTTCAGAAGAGAAGAAGAAATAGATAGAAACACAGACACAGTGACGACGGCCGGAAAGACTGGGGTTGTTCGTCAACAAGCCCAGGCATGCCAAGGATTGCCAACAACCACGGACGCTAGGAAGGCAAGACAGGAAAGGGAAAAGGCAAAAGAAACTTGACGCAGACAATATCTGTTATACAGTCACGCTCCTTCCTGACTTAAAGAATCCCCAACCCAGAAGTAATGGCACCTGCTTCCAGGGTCTACCAAATGCTCCATCCTCAAGCCAAAAGATAAAAGAAAAAAAAAAAAAAGAAAAGAAAAGAAAAATAATAAAATAATAACCGTTGCCTTCATTTACAAAATCCTGAAGGATAAAAATGATGGACAATTTAAGTCAACACTCCAAGACGTTTCTGTTCCTCGTCAGTGAAATGCCTTCCAATTTTAGCCAAAGTTGTAGTTTTTTGGTTGGGGATAGCCATACGGCTGACTGATGAACGGAACAAAGTCTTCAAATATATATATATTTTTTTCTCTTCAGTGTCTTACGTCCTTATGGAGACTTCCTCCTATTTTTAACCAAAGTATTGTCCTATTTAATGAGTGCATTTATTCACTTGTGACTGAATTAGGCTTTATTCATTTTTATTTCCCTTTTTTACCATTTCCACAGAGATTAGCGCTGCCTGTGTGGAACTCAATAAAAAAAATAAGATGGAGGAAAAAACACAGGATTTGCATAATTGTGAGCATGTGTTTATCAATACGTCATCATGCTGTGAGCGACCTTGTTTTCACTCAAACTGATATATTGTGTAGAAAGTAGTAAAATGTTATATTGTGAGGTGATGAAGGCTTATAAAAGAAATGCGTGTGTTCTCGGAGTAATCTGTTCTTCACAGTAAAATGCACTGCATGTTACTCTTCTAGATTACCTCATTCAGCTCATTGCAACAAGTTTTGTAGACAGTCTTTTCCGTGTACAGAAGTTATATTATCAGAGAAAAAGCAGTGGTGTGATTTCTACAAGAGAGAGTCTTCCCATGTTTTTGTTTGTTTGTTTGTTTGTTTGGGGTGTTGTTTTTTTTTGATGTTTTTACATCTTCTTGACCTTCCATTAAAATCCGTAAGTTACTAACCGAGCTCTTTATTAACTACTTATTTTCCAACTCAGGTTTGGATAGACCTGATTTAGAAATTACAACAGACACGTAGACTTCAGGTGTACAATTCTGTAATCCATCATCTGTATGTCACGTTATGTGCTCACCACCCAGAGTCAGTTCTCCTTCCGTCACCATGTGTTTGATCCCGTTTACCCCCGTCTACCTCCCTACCTCCCCTTTACACATCACTCCTAACGCTGTTAAAAGGCCCCAGAGCTGTTCATCCGTAGAAGTGTGACGTCACCATGATTGACAAGCAACAGACATTCATGCCATCAGGTAAAGAAGACAGTGAGTGGTTTGACTAATATATTTGGAACAGGTGACGTAGGGTGATCGGAGAATTTAACGTCTGTGTCGGTGTCTGGTCTTTTGAGTTCCCACATCACACTGACGTCTCCAGGGGGGTGTTTACACCCCCGTCTCACTCTGGGTCAGGATACCAGGTTTCCACAGTGGAGAAACGGCGTTTCTGTGATGGTGAATAAAAGCTCTAAGTCACTGTCAGTCCACCTCCTTCCACCTTTCCGCAGCCCAGCTGGCAGCTGGCACAAAGCAAGGCTCTGTAATTCTGTGTTTCTGTTTTTTTCTTAAAGTGGGAAATACGTCATTGGCTGAACGATTGATTGATTGAGTGTATTAGTTTCAGGTGTACAGAGCAATGTGCTATAGCTGTGACAGTTCCACTGACTCTATTCCCTGTGCTGTACTCCACATCCTGTGACTATGTACATATATTAAATTACAGTTGACATTCAGTATTATTCAGCTTCAGCTTCAGGTGTACAGCGCAGTTGTCAGGCATCTACATGGTCCATGATGTGGTCTCCCTAATGGGACAAGTGCCCATCTGACCCCCTGCATAATCTTTATAACATTATTGATTATATTCCCCAAACTCGCTTTCATATCCCTGTGGTTAGATTGTGGCTACTACTTTCTCTTTCTAATCCCTTTGCCTTCTCGCCCATCCCCACCCCCCTCCCATCTAGCAACCAACAGCTGTTGTCTTTTTTCTATCTCTGAACTTATGCTCAGTGAAATACGTCAGACTGGGAAAGACAAATAACCACATGGCCTCACTTATACGTGGAATCTAAAGAACAGAATAAATACGCAAACCAAGCAGAAATAGACTCAGAGATAGAAGAACTCTTGAGGTCACCCCAAAGGAAGACCAGAGGACATTTAGGGAAGACCTGGATTAAGTGCTGTTAAGCCCCCTTGAGTTTGCACAATGGGATTCTTTGTGTTTCGGTGAATGGAGGGCTCGGCTTCTCTATCAAAGGGACCTGCCTGCAGCAAAACTACTTCCAAAACATCCAGAAGGACAGGAGCAAGCCATGGGCATCTGATGGTGAGATCTTTGAACGCAATTGTTCTGATCACCAGCTGGGCAGCGTCCCAGTAGCTGACAGGCCGAGGAGACAAAGCAGATTGGCGGATGCCTGGGTTTGGGGAGTCAAGGAATGGGGAACTGAAGACTCTCTGAGATTAGACAGCGCGATGCTTACATAACTGAGTGACTGTACCAAACGCCACCAAAGTACGTACTTGAAAACGGGGAATTTCATGCTATCTGAATGATACTTTAAAAACCTCTAAACTTGAAAATGTGTTGTGTCCAGCATGTGAAGTTGCTAAACGACACGAGGCTGAAAATGATTTTCTTCCATTCCAGAGGGCAAGAATGATACTTATTTAAAGCGCAAATGTATTTGATTGGTGAACATTCTCTCCTTTAAAAAAAAAAAAAATGATGAGATCAAAGGAAGTTTGTTTTTTTTTGTTGGCTTTTTTTTTTTTTGAGGGGGGAGGATTTATCTATTAAGATGAGCCCAGGAAATTCTCCAAAGATCTTTACTTTGATACTAAATCTTGCCCTGAAAAGAAAAACTAAACAGAAACTACCAGAGGGTAAAGGGGTGGGGGTGGGAGATGAGGGTAAATGGGATCAAATATATGGTGATGGAAGGAGAACTGACTCTGGGTGGTGAACACACAATGCGATATATATTATAGATGATGTAACACAGAATTGTACACCTGAAATCTATGTGACTTTCCTAACAATTGTCACCCCAATAAACTTTAGTTTAAAAGAAAAAAAATGAAGTAAGGATACATGCTACGATGTGGCATAACTTTGAAAACCTTATGCGAAGTAAAAGAATCAGACAGAGGACACACGTACTATAACCCAGTTTATGGGAAGCGTCGAGAAGAGGCAAGTACGTGGACGCAGTAGATTAGCAGTTGCCACCTGTTGAAAGCAGAGGGAGTGGGAACTGTCTACAAATGGGTGTAGGGCTTGTTTGAGGGGTGAGAAAAAATATTCTGGCGTTGACAGTGTTGGTAAATCCACAACTGTGATTATACCAAAAGCCACCCAAATGAGCACTTCAAAAGTGAGCATTTTAGGGTGTGTGAATTGCGTCTCGATAAAGCGGTTATGAAAACAAATTATGAGGCAGGGTATTCTTCTCTGAAAAAAAGAGCTTAACTGTGCTTAAAACGGCTATAAATGGGGTAACTAATATATACTCCTTAAGCCATTAATTTCCTCAGGAAATAACCTGCAAATGCACGTGCTTTATCCAAGTCTGAAGCATAATGTCTACTGTTGCGATGCGGTTTTATTCGTGGTTCTGGCATTCACCGGCCACCACGGAGAATAAAAGTGAGCAGAGTGATCAATTAATCACACTGTCAGGATTGTGAAGAAAACTTGGCATTTATATCTGTGTGTCACTCACTGGACAACTGACGTGATTTGGACACCATCCCATTTACCCTTCAAGACTCCTTATAATTACGGAAGCCAATAAAAGGCGAATTGATTGATAAATGAATTTCATTAATTCCATGAAAGGAGAAATTAAATGGTCAATAGACAGGTGGCATTGGTCTTCATTACCTCAGTAGCCAATAAGTCTTCATATAATTAGAGGGCAAGATAGAGACCTTGAACAGTCAAGAAAAATCCTCAGACGGGTTTTCAGAAAGTATGTTCCTCACATTCTGCGAAATGCTTGAATGTCTGCTCTCTGTGAAATGAGGTCCTTTATAGATTGAACTGTCACCATTTCTAAAGGAGGGGAGAGAAATTTGAATGTGGGCATCCAAGCTAAAGAACAGCACAAGGAAATTACCAGCTACGTCTGGAAGGAGGGGTATTCTGCACGAAAACGGACCTGCACGTTTCAATGGGACAACGACCAAAAAATGAGGGGATGCCCCGTATTAAATGGGTTTTTTTTTGCACGTAATGATAAGACGTCATTCGTAGTCCTATTTTCAATTCTGAGAAACCAGTTGAAAAGGTCACTTGGGGACAATGGCTTATGTTCCAGATAATAAGAGAGGGCAAGTAGAATTAACTGAAAGGGAAACATGGATATTGTTGACAGGGGGAAAAAAGGAATTCATAAGGCAGTAGGTGTTCTGTTTCTATAATCATAAAAGTCATTAAGTAAAAAAAAAAAAAGAAAGAAAGGGGGGGAGGGGGGACCAGCATTAGATCTAAAACCTCACGCTGCTGTCAGGTGTCATGGGCACTGCACAGGTACCAGCTGGGGAATAGGATAAATTTGCAAGTACAATTCACATTGTCTTTGCTGAGCTCTCAAAACTGCACTCCTCTCCTCCCCCGCCCCCCCAAAAAAAATGTGTTTTCCTGGTCTGAGAATTCAGATTCTATTTCCACTGTTCCCCCTGAATTGAATTCTAGCATCGCTTTAAAAATACTGTATTTCCACTTGCAATGTATTATGCCTTGTGTACTTCAGCTATTAAGTGCTAAGTTGGTAGCATCGGCCGTCACTTTGTGGAAATGATTCATCGTGGAGAACAGAAAACAGTTTGTATGTTGGGATTCAGGAACAGGAAACTGAAAACAATGCCTGAGAATGGGCGGGAATTCCCGCCTGGAAACCCTACTTCCAGTCCTTCCTTCTCCTGTTCTCCATCGTTTTCTTCCCGTTTCCTCTGCTCTGAGGTCAATGCACAGTGTCTAGCTCCTCCCTCCTTGTGACCTTGCTCTGCCCGGCCAGGGTTTCCTGCAGCCGTCAGGAAATGGCACTGATACGGACGTTCCAGTGGGTCTGTGTACCGTGGTCACTCCAGCTCCTAGTTCTCCAACCAGGCACGTCCACCCTTTTTGAAAACATCGCATTGTCTTGCAACGACTCATAGCTCTTACGATACAAATGTGTCTACAAGAGTCTAATTATGAAACATCGATCCATGTCCTGTGCATGCTCACATTACTTCTACCCACCCACGTTCTCCAGGTAAGTGGACATCCCATCTTCAATCCTTCAAGGAGAGGATGGACAGTTTAGCTCGTATATCACTGTCACTTCCTAGACAGAGAGCAGGGCTGACATCATGGTCCTGGGGAAGTCGATTCCAGCTGCCTGTGCTCTTCCTGGTTCCATCTTGGCTGAGGTTATGGGTGTGACCGAATCCGCAGATGCACGTGTGGCATCAGAAAAATATCGGGTAGAGCCTGTGATGACCAAGTCACTGTGTGTCCCATCTGAGCCATCTCAAGAAGTGTGTCCATGGGATGTCTTTGCACGTGAACAGCCAGATGATTTCCACGCTGCCCCAGATGGCACAAAATTCACTATGAGAAAGATAAAGAAGCTTTGTGGTGGGGGCTGAAGGTCAACTCAACTGGACCTGTAGAGGCCAAACCTTGGAACGAGATGGGAATAAGAATGGCTCCATGGATGCCAGCAGCAAATAGGTGATGACGAAAGGGACCCTACCCTTCCACGCCCTACGAGTGCTCCTGGCACTGAGACACAAGGATAGACCGTACCCAGGGAAAAGGAGACGGGAATCGCCTCCAAGTTCCACATGCATTAATCAAACCAAGACACTTTCCATTCTTCACGAGCTCAGGGTCGTCTGCATGACAGCAGGGCTCAGTGTACCTTGTGGAAGGGCTATACTTTCCTGCTGTCTACATCTACAAGCCCATCTGCAAGACAGACTCACTGTGTTTGAGCAGTTTCCCTCCGCGGAAGCTGTCATGGTGTATGAAGGACCAGGGTGGGCTATGTGTCATGAGCTGCTTTTCCGAGAAGTGTGAGGACTTTGGGGCATTCAAGATAGAAAGGGGATCCAGGGATGAGACAGGAAAGAAAGTTGTGGAAGCTGGTATCTTTTGTGGAGGGCTACGACTATGTCTTTAGGCAAAGGAAAACCATTGAATGTTTACGATAAAGCTGAAAATTAAGACCCGTGTCCCTATTCCTTCTCCCCTCCCTGTAGCCCCTATGACACATTAAGACAATCTCTTCAAACACAGCGCTGACAGCCCCACACCTCTCTTTCCACCTTCCAGTTACCACGTGCACCATCCATGTTGGGTCAAGACTCACCTCCTCTTCTGAGAACCACCCACACGCAGCTCAGGGTCGTCCCCTCAGACTCACCTTCTTGGTCCCCAGGCACTTTCAGAAACCACAGCAATACACACATCCTCTCGTGTTCCTAGAAACCTATCCTTTTGGTTTCTAATCACAGCTTGACACCCTCACAAGCCCCTTAGAATGGATTCCGCCATTTTGTTCCTTGTGCATCTGTCCGTGAATTGTTGGTGCCGTCGGCCTCGCACGATGCCTCTAGGTGGTAAAGAACCGGTTGCCTCAGGGAAAAGTAGCGTTTTTGTTGCAGGAGACGTAGCCAAGGGCCTTTCGGAGACGTAGGAGCCGACCTCATGAGTTGAGTTCCAACTTATGGGCCTTATTCTCCAACCCTCTGGGGTGGATCTGCCGGTGAACATATCTAGACACTGAGTCTGTTCGTCTCTAATGCCCATTTGGTTACGTTTTCTTTTCTCATCAGAATTGGTTTCTCTTGTGAGCCCCACAGTGCGCTCCGTAGCAATGGGTACCTGTTGACTGAGTCCGCATACGATGTGTGAGGCGTCACTCGTGTGCTTAGTTAATTCTGCAAGCAAAGCATTCTAGCTCACGGCGTCAAAACAATAAACCAACTTCATTTGTCTTCTAATCTTCCTACCTCTTTATCATTGATCACTGACTCGATTCGTTCGGTTAGTACGGAGGTAAACTCCTTGTTTTTTGTGCTAGATAGCAAATGGTTGTTGCAATGTCATAGGAAAACACGAGTCCTTGAAGTTTCTGTACATTTCACTGCCTTCCTTATACATTTCCCCACCCCCACCCCCAACAAAGCTCAGTGATATTGGTCAGTGTCTTCTCGTGGATGCAGAGAAAGGGCATTACTAAACCCCTTGCAAGGCACAGGACAGCCCTGAACACAAAGAACTGCCCGTCCCCAAATGTTAGCAGTGTTGAATGGACAAACTGTGCGCTGAGATATAGTCTATTCAATAAGATAGCATTTGCCTAGAGGGTAAAATTAGCATCAAGACCCCCAGGTAATGTCCATATGCTACTATTCGATCATGGCTGAATGAGCTCATATTTCTATTAAAGCACAGACTTTAATGTGTGGAAAAGACCCTTGGGGACTAGCCAGACTATCTAGAAAAGAATCCGTCGTTTCTAAAACAAAGTCAAACAGGTGTCATAAGGCCGTTTCTTCCATGATTTATCACCGTAGAAGAAGAAGGAAAAAAAACACACTATGAGAAGACTAAGTTCTCATAACCTGTTTTAATCTGGAAACAATGCAATCCTAAGAGCTATTAATCACCTCACTACAGGGAAATTGAGGAAGGACAACCTGAAGAAATGTGTGTAGAAATTACCCAGAATCAGGCAGATGTCTCTAAGGGCTGATGCTTTTCTCATTGGCTTGACATCTCCAAGGCGGGGGACTGGATAGTGAGTTCCAGGTGCTTTTCATTCTCAGGGCATCTGGTAAACCCTATTCTAATGGAAGGGCATCAGATTTTCTGATACAAGTCTGGCCCCACAAATGGTGGCAAATTGGAATTGTCACCAATCTGCTTGGTGAGCCCATCCTTAAATCCTTAAATATCGTCGTTAATCAGCCCACACTTGACATTGGTCCACAACCTGCCATCCTAGGAATCATGCCAGTTTCCAAGTGTTCATCGACAAGAATGCATATCGTAGAGAAATGCATCAAATAAACCTCAACACCACGCCATCTCCCAACTCATAAAATGACAAATAGTATTAAATGACGATTCAGACATCTTTCACTTACCGTTCAAAAAAATGGATGCATTTTAGTACGTTTTCATTGACTCTTACCAAGCAATTTCCAGCATAATCCTGTTCCTTCTTCCTCAGACTTGATGTGTCCGTATTTGCATCCTAACGAATCCCTACCATAGGGTACATATGTTGATCTTTAAAATAAGGAAGAAGAATTAGAGCCATTGCTATAATTAAATTACTGCATGTGGTTGATTTACTTTTTCTTTCTTCTAGAATGCCTAATCTCTGTCTATTTTTTTTAAGTGTTTGTTATTTTTATAAAGCCCACAAATATTTTGTCCCACCTGTAGTTGGAAATAACATGAGATTTCCCACGTCGTGTACTTATACATAGTATGTGTTTTAGGCGGTATTGGCAAATATCAAATGTCAACTAAACTCGCAGGTTTTTAATACTGTAGACGTTCGTCAAAGTTCAAGCTAGATTTAAAGTGACAAGGATGCAGAAGAGGCAAGCGAAAAGAACCTCCTTTGTTTTATTGAATCATAGGACGCTAAGATGAAGGGACTTTAATGCAATGTCCACCTCGAAGGACTGAGGTGCTATGCCAGGAAATCAAGTCTTGGGGAGTTCTTTAGCCTCTTGTAAAAATGCACATGCTCAGGAGATCAGGCTTAACCATCTGAAGTTGAACACATCAGCCCCTTGCCCTATCAACGCAATTCCTCAACCGCGTCTCACCTCCCAGTCTTTGAAGAGTTGTGACCAGACACACCGTCGTCTCCAACTAATCTACACTCTCTGTTATACTGAAAGTGCATTCCACACCACGACCTATGTTTTAATAAGCACAAATACTTGACCACCACCCATGAGTGTGTGTGCTGTTCTGCGAGGCCCCGCTACCCCCTAACACAGCAATGCCCATTCTCGGACGTGCTCGTGCCCTCTTGGGAAGCCTGGCCTTAGCTTTGGGACCTGAACTGAGCACCTGAGTAAATACCTCACAGATGGAAGAAATGGCTAAGAGGTATCAATTGTGCCGAAGGCCACCTCTAGTCCAGAGAGGATAAGGGCTGAAGCACGACTTCTAGGAAAACTAGCCATTGATGGTCAGCACTCATCAAAGATTTCTAATCCTCATTATGTATGAACTAGGTTTCCATGTTGCTGAAACAACACACGCCAAGCAGAAGTACCTACTGAAAACTGTAAGCTCCCACCACCAACGCATGCTGGGAAATGCTCCATCACGGCTGAACAGAATTCAGGCTCACACAGCTTAGGGGGATTTCAAGGTCATGCTCCTGTGTAATTACTAATTTTCAGCTCCTTTCCCAGCATGGAATTCCCAGAAAGGCAAGGACATTCTTAGTTTTCCTTTTCTTTATTCCCCACATTTCACATGCTGTAACATGCGTTACACAATTTCTTGAGATAAGTAGGTCAATTTGCCCTCCACATCTCCCTGTAACGTATCCAAAAAGGGACCATAGAATCCTTTTGTTATGTAGGTGAATGCTCTTTACAAAACAGTGTGGACCTAGGGATTAGAAAACGTTAGGAATACTCTCCCATTTATGTAGTGGTGGTGGGCAGACAAGAGAATAGCAATAAAAAAATAAAGTAGCAAAAAAATAAAAATAATAATAAAAAAAGTAGCATTCACAAACCTTTCTGTCTGTCATCTGATGTCAAGATTATTTATCGTCTATCTCTCATATGATAAGTAATTTTATTATTCAATTATCCTATATCTTTAATAATGTTTTATCTGCTTCAGCTACTGTTTTATGAGAGAGATGTGTTTAAAAGCACACAGTAATGTTGGGAATTTGTCCATTTTTTTTTCCAGTTATGCTGTTTCTTTTCTTACCAAGCTTGATCCTATGTAATGAGGCGCTCATAGGTCTTTTATATGTCACGGATTCTCTATGCTTAACATGCATTTTTTTGGTATGATTCTAACTGTTATTAAAATTCCTTTGGTGGATCTCTTTGGTTAGAAAGAAAATAATAGTCTGACAAAAAAAATAAAAATAAAAAACAGGCACAAACAAAACGGCAATGAAAACATTAGAGTTAGGGCATCCATCAAAAATGGAGTTTTTAAGCATAATAAAAGATTTGGTCAGGGTCCAAAATAGAATAATGGATTCATTATTTATCTTTAAAACCCTTCCTTTCCACTTCCTCTGTTGTGTTCGCAACATTGTGTGTGTGAGGTGGGGGGCGGTTCACTTGACGGGGCCATTGCAGGAGGGAGTTAGGCCAATGCCTCCTGAAACTAAAACAGTGTGAGTCTCTTCCACAACCCAAGACCTCAAATTCGAATTTATGTGTCCACGCGGCATCTTCCCTGCCTCCACGTCCCTTCCCACTTGTTCCTGCCTGTCTGTCGTCCTCCCTCCGTTCATTTTCCCAGTCCCCCCACCCTCCCTGCTTTCCTGGGAGGGAAACCAGTGCTCTCAGAACTGATCTTCTGCACCTGTGCTTTCCGTCTCATTAATGCTTTCGGTATAGCTCCTGATTTCATCAGTGACATTCTCTTGTTGGTAATTTCACCTTTTTCCTCTCCGCCCGCTTCCTCTTTCCCGGTGCAATAATATCCTTGTTTCTTCCAACTAGAAAAAGAAGAAAAGCTTTACTTAGTTCATCTACTTACACTGTTATCCTTCTTCTTAAAAACTGCACCAACTGTGTGCTGTGTGCAGGGCTTTCAGAGGAGACAAAGGAAAGAAACTGGAATATTCCAACAAAATGCCTGGTTTCCCAAGGGAATCTACTAAGTTTTGTCTTCTTATTGTTACTATTCATACACAAATGCATTTCTATATCTGTATCTGCCTATGTGAATATCTATCTATATCATCTTTACTAGCGGTCTCTTCTAAAAACGCAAATCATTCTATTAAAATAGCATTCACCTGCATCCACAAAGCAGTAGGTACTAGTAACACCACCTCGTTTCCACGTGGTCCTGAGCGTGGGACTGCAATTGACTGACGGTATTCCTTCCCTGTTTGCCTCCAGCAAGACACTGCGCGTCCCCTGAGGGAGGGGCCCACATCATTTCTGTCTCCGAGCCCCTGAATCTAGCAGGCAGTGCTTTTCCACTGTAGCACTTGCAGAACTGCACTGAAGTACATCTGCAGCCCCTTTTATATTCTCTTTGCTGTCTAACCTCAGGTGTTTGGGAAGGTAATGCAACGGCATTGCATTAAAACATGGAATTGACCCCAGCAGGTCCTGCTGGTAGACCAGAAACCCAAATAGCAAGCGCCGTTTCCATCAGGTCTACAGCTATAGAGCGGACCTTCTTGACCTCAGCACTGTGGACATTTGGGGCGAGATCATTCCATGTGGTGGGAGCTGTCCTATGCCTTGTGGGATTTCGGCAGCATCCCCACTCCCCACCACACCCCCAGTCATTGCCAGTGGCAACCCCATCCCAACGGGACATCCAAAAATGTCCCCAGATATTGCCAGGTGTCCTCTGGTGGGCAGAACTGCCCCCAGCTCAGAACCATTGGTCTGCATATTACATCCCAAAAACGCCTTTACTTGTGGCATCATGTTATGGTGACAACTATGGGGAAATGAAGCATGAACTCCATTCTCTGACGATACCAGACTCTCTGCTGAATGAAACCAAATGGCAGGTAAGGAGTGCGGTCAGTAGGAGACCTCCAGAGAGCAGAGCATTGCCTGGCGCTTTGCAGCCACGTTTAAATGTGTATAGTGACTGTTACAGGGCAATAAATATGCACCAGATTTTCTTCTCTGCCATGCGTTTCCCTGAGGGGAACAACAATCTGTAATAGCTCCTTTTTTACTTATGAGTTTCAGGTGTACAAAACAACGTAACAGTTAGACATTCACACCCCTCACAAAGTGATAACTCCCCTCCCCCAATCTACTGCCCCTCTGACATCATGTATAGCTGTTACCATTCCGTTGACTCTATTCCCTGTGCTGTACTCCACATCCCATGACTATATATATATGTATATTGTTGTAGTTGACATTCAGTGTTATTCAGCTTCAGCTTCAGGTGTACAGTGCAGTGATCAGGCGTCTACACTGTCCATGAAGTGGTCTCCCTAATGAGACAAGTGCCCATCTGACACCCTACAAAATCTTTACAACATCATTGATTATATTCCCCAAACTGTCTTTCATATCCCCGTGGCGTAATACCTCTTGATTTAAGAGTACGTGTCAGAGCTTTAGTAGGGCGTCGGGGTCTTCAGAGGTGGTATTTTAAAGGCTCACTGTTTCTGAAATCCTCATGGACACAGACATTCCTCCAGCGTGAAGCTGTCGAGCCATATAGTCCGATTAGAGGCACTTCACATGTGTGCATTTCCACCCACAGATACGTTGTGAGTAGGGCCAAATTCACCACCAAGGCACCTAAGACACCATTTTTTTGTTGGTTTGTTTTTTTTTGGCTTGGAAAATAAAAAGCCAATGAACTTAAAACCAAAAAAATACAACAGCCTTAGCTCACTGATTAGAAACAGTTTCTGTGACCTAAATCTGATTATACCATTACATAGAAAACAGTACGCTCAGGAAAACCCACAAGCCAACGTTGTTTTTTTACACCAAATTGGCTGCTTTTCTCTAATGCCCATTAGAGTGCCATCAGAAAACCCATGTGCTTCCAATTGAATGGTGAGTCTCTACTTTTGATAAACATTGGTCCTCCTTTGGGAACTAAAAAAAGAAAAAGAAAACACCTGCTGTGCAGTGTGTGTGTGTTTTCTCCCAATAAACTAATGGCCTGACTCTCTTGGTCCCGTCCCCCAAATGTGGTGGGTCTATGAAGTTGTTAAATGCTCTCTCTGAAACTTGCCCGATTCCTTCTCTATGACCTTTTACTCAATCCTAATATTACGCTGAGTGGACAGTTACACTATTTTCCATTGCAGTTTATTTCGTGCCTTCTCTCCATCTGCCCGTCAAGCATTGATGATTTTGTCGTGCTCCCTTTAGACAGGGCGTGACCTCCCACCAGGTGATACAGTGGCAGGTACCAAAACAACCCTGGCATGTTTCCCGGGCTGTTCCACGTCTGGAGTTCTGCCAGCCTGAAGCTTGTTGGGCGAATTGGTACTATCGTAGAGATACAGGTTGTAGTTCAAACCGACGGGTCCAGTTGAATCACTCTTGTTCCCCCAAGGGAACTTGAGAGCTGGCAGCACCCATAGCCACATGTCGGACGCCTAGTGGGTTTGATTGGTTCTGGGACCAGGATAGATACACGCATGGAATAAATATGGCTGAGTTGTGTCTGCTCCAGTGGCTCTCAGATGGTTGACCTGGCAACGGGTTTATCTGGGACAGACAGGAAATCTCCATCCCAGGTTCTCAGGACCCTAAAAGAGACAGTGAGACAAATGGAAAGTCACAACCAGTGGCAGCAGCTGGGACGAGCTCGAGCAGTAGAGGCCCCGAAAAGTGAGGATGGGACATGGTACTGAGAAGTCGGTAAGGTTCCCTCTGGGGAGGGTTGGCAGCTCCCATGCACAACGCCCCATTGCATTCAAATTTCAGATACAGAGTCAGGGACTGTTGTTGTTTTTAGTATAGATATGTTTCATGCAATGCTTGGGACATGCCGATATTTAAAGTAATTCACTGTTTATCAGAAATTCATTTAACCGAGCATCTCAGTTTGCTTTTTTGCTTTCATTGTAGATAGTCAGGCAATGTGCTGAGAATGGATTTCGTTGCCTGTGACTGGCTTTGCAGAGGCCAGGGTCAGAGGTTGGTGGCTAGTAAGGGGGCTCAGGGTGCAGGAGACATGCAAGTTATCAGGGCTCCCGAGATGGACCAGGAGATTCATTTATGGACAAAACCGAAAGGCATATGAGGTCTCTGAGGACCCACCCCAAATCATTCCCACATTTAGGGCTGGCTGTCCCTCCATTCTTTCAGACAGGAGCTACCGTGTTTCCCAGAAAATAAGACCTAGCCGGACAGTCAGCTCCAATGTGTCTTTTGGAGCAAAAATTAATATAAGACCCGGTCTTCTATAACATATTATATTATATTATTTTTCATTATATAAGACCCGGTCTTATATTACAGTAAAGACCTGGTCTTATATTAATTTTTGCTCCAAAAGACACATTAGAGCTGATTGTCTGGTTAGGTCTTGTTTTTGGGGAAACATGGTACAAAGAGCCAATTATGAGCCGGGAACTTATCTCTGCGTTAGAAATTACATCTCACTGATCCCACTAACTGCGCCAGGCTTCGTACAGTTGCATCCCATCTCATAGAAGATTCTGGCAAATTCTGGAAAAGTCTCCAGCACCAAAAAGTCGGCCACTGCAGCCATGTGGGCTGCCCCGAAGGACTTTAAGTCTGTTTGTGGAGTCACGGTGTCCCCTTTCCACCGACTTAACCTGAAGCCAATACAAAGATTTCATATATTAACATTGAATCGGATTAAAATCAAACCTGGAGATCCCGGCCCTGGGATTCTGCTTCGTGTACCTTTCTCTTCAATACAAACACAAACTACTTGCAATACAGTCTCAGTATGGTGTCAGACACACAAAGTTCTTCTGTGATGTTTACCTTGTGTCATCTGTTTTTACAATACAATTTCAATTCAACAACAAGTCTTACGTGCTCACTGTTCAGTAAACTGGCCAGGTTATTTATCAAGAAAAGGAAATCGAATTATTCCTTCGTTTTACATTAAACCATCTAGTGCTGGTAGGAAAAAATACTTACATATCAATGTGGGAAGCAAGGCATTTCACTTTGATCGTATGTTTACAATTTAAATTCAAGGTGGCTTTTGAAAAGGTGCATCTTTACATACTTACGGCAACATATTTTAATTTGAATGAAAAATATGTAGGGGAAGATCTTTAGAAATATGACTTGTCTTGTGGCTTCCAGCAAACATCGCAAGCTGAACTATGTAGGAGAAAAGCTCGTATTTTACTTTGCAGCTTATAAACATGAATGGAGAATCTCGAAAGTGTCTCTTATCACAAATGCTACAACTGCTTTCTCTCTTAAACTTCACAAAAGCACAGCAGGGGTAAACACATTTGAAGCGAATGCATTCATAGTAGGAAATACCTCTTTTCAAATTCCAGGAAACAAAAGCCAGTGCTACACTTATTTTTCCACCATATATTTTGTTTCCATCACATTGTCATATCTCCCCAATGGCTTTATTCCCAGCAAGAATTGCCTCTCCCCCTCTCATTATCAAGACACCTAATACATGCAAATGTTCTAATTGATAAACACTGCTTTTTTTTTTTTTATTTCATTCAGAATTACTTTAGTCACCTCCCAAGAAAATCCTACTAAATAAATATATTCTCTTCAGCCTTGACCTCGTTCAAGTATTGTGAGGTGGGGAGGTGATAGAATTGCAGGACACAAACATGCACCATGGGAAGCCACGAGGGTCATGGGACATGCAGGAGGAATGTTGCTTGGCTTTCTCTAACCGTCAACCTCAGCTTCGCAGATTCCCTTTTGTCCGCATGGTGCAAGATCCGGCTCCTAGAAGCAGCTCTGGTTTGCAACCTCTTAACCAGCATCTTAAAACAAACGAACAAACAGTACCCACCAAAGTTTTCATGGGTGTACTTTCGACTGACAAGCTGTGGGCAATGGATGTGGGGCCAGCGCCGGCACAGGACACCCTTATGACTTCATCTTAAGCAGTTTCGTACTCAAAGAGGTAAAATTTGATGCCTTGGGGCCGTTAGCTGCCCCTTTCTTTATTTTGCCTCTCTGTTTCCGCATTATTTCCTTAGAACCATAATTCAAAATATTTAAATATCAATGTCCAACTACTAGAAATAATACTGAATGTCGACTATAACTGAAAGGTTTTTTAATGTTTTAAAATTAGAAGTTAGTAATTAGAACCTTTATAAAGATTTGAAAGCACGTTATCTTTCAATACAGTAAAAGAAAAGAAAAACTGAGAAAGGCACAGTCGAGCATGGAGGTGGCGAAACCAAAATACTGAAATTCATCAGTAAGTCCTTCATCGGTGTGCAGAATTTTTTAGGGGTATTCCTTCTATTGCTTTTATTTCATTTCTACTGTGTTATACGGCCAATTTCTTTCTGAGGCTGAAAAACTGTGTTTTAAATGTGTGTAAGGCCATTGATTGCAAGTTACAAATGCAAACGCAGAGATCTTTCCTTTCTGTGATGTTGTGGTCAGCCCCACCAGTCACCCACATGTGCCAGTTCCGTGAGATGGTTAGGATAACACACATGCTCATGGGTTTGCTAAGTAGTGGTGCACGTCAGCAATCGATCACGGACTGCACTCTCGTCACCGTGTGTCCTAGGGGGAGGGAGACGGACATGGGTTGGGGAAATCAGAGAAAGCAGACATTGGAGGGGCATTTTCAAAGACAGGCAGGATTTAAACAAGGGTGAGGAAAGGGGCAAACTCATTACAGTGCCAGCGAGGAGAACGGTTTCCAATCAAAAACCGGGCCATGAAAAAAAATGAACTAGAGAGGAGAGTAATGCTGGGGATGCTGGGAAACATGGTTAAGTGCCGACAGATATGGCAGAGACAGATTATAGAAAACTCATGGTGCTTCTCGGTCATTTAGATTTGGAATAACTTATATTTGTGATATAATGTATGATGTATTATGAATTATGACGTAGTATATATTATTTTGAATAATTAGAATAGTTTATATCTATACTGTTGCTTATCTTTTTGTGTCTGTGATATCTTGTCCCCTTAAGGAGATTTTAGGCTTATGTATTGGGAAGCTTTAGGTCACTCTCAAAATTAGTGCAGAATACTTACTAAAAGCTCTTTAAATATTTGAATAGATAAGCAGAAATAGAGAAGAAGTCATCATCACCACCATCACCACCATCGTCACCACCGTCACCACCAGCACCACCACCGTCACCACCATCATCACCACCGTCACCACCATCACCATTATCACCACCACCACCATCACCATCATCACCACCACCACCACCACCACCACCACCACCACTATCACCGCCATCACCGCCATCACCACCATCACCATCATCACCACCATCACCACCATCACCACCATCACCATCATCACCATTACAGATGAGGGTGCTCTGTTTTGTAAAAGGGAAACAGGAGAAAACATATAGTTGAGGCTAAGAGTGAAATAAATCAGCAGGCAGGCAGGAACAGGATTCTGGCTAACAGGAGAAGCACCCTATTTTTAACTCCCTTTGGCAATGAACATTTATTGAGCACTTTCTATGTGCCAAGTCCAGGGCAGGTGGGGGTCGACCCAAAAAAAAACAAAAAACCAGCAGTGGACACACAGAGACCTTGTCCTTAGACGTCTATACAATCCAGTGCACATTTTTCTGTGTACATTCTCTAAGCAAACAATACTTGAATTTCCCATCTGCTCTAAAACTTCCAAGAGATAGTCTGTGAAACACTTCCTTTCAATTCTGCGGTCTGCCGGCTGGTGTTTCAGGAGGCGTTTCCTCGTCTCACTGCCTGCAAATGACGCTTTGCACTGGGTAATTAGATCAGGACCGTCAGGCTGGAAGATCAAGGCCAGCACATTCCTGGGGCTGAAGAACACACTTTATTTTTCACCAGCTGCAGATTTTCCCTTGGAAATCACCTCCGGGAGAAAACTGCTACAGACAAGAGATTCATCAAACCCGTAAAGTATAATTAGAACTTTGCAGTCCTTTCCCTCAAGGGAATTCTAAAAGAGCCGTGAGAGGTTTCTTTTCCAGTAAGAGATCAATTTAGCACCTCCCGTGGGTACTTGACACCCACCGGCTGCCTTTTGTAGATGAAGTAAGGTGGAAAGCATGCCATTAATTATAAATGGGGACAGTGTGGGTGTCCCTGGACAAGATGGTTCTGGATTTCCCAGTTTCCCCTAAAGATACACAGGTAAGACAATGTCAAGTCCTCCTCTAATACAGAGTCCCACGTCACTCCCCAGACGAAAGATTCCAACGGACACATTTGCAAGTTCCTAAGAAAATAAGTGAGAAGAGCCAGCAGTGACCCTTAGCAGGGGGCAATTTTTGTTGCCCAGGTAGGGCCTCCAGATACTGTATTGCACAGGACATATTCCTGCACACTAATTATTCATTTGTTATCTGAAATTCAAATTTACCTGGGTGCCCTGGGTTTATATTTGCTAAACTTGGCAACCCTGTTCCCTGAGGACACTCAGCAATGCTGGCAGACGTTTTTGGTTGTCAGGACTCAGGGTGGAAGGTGCCACCGGCATCCAATGAGAAATGACCAGGGTAGATGCTAAATGCCCCCACAATGCCCAGGGCAGCCCCCACTACAAGAGAGAACAACTGGCCCCACATCTCCAGGGGTGCCGACCTTGCCAGACCATGGGCCAGCCCCCCAGGAGGATTTGAATGGCACAATTCCAAAGCTCCTTTTCCCATGGTGGATGGTAACACTAACCCACCTGCGTGCTAATGTGATTGTGTTGATTTGCCTCCCAAAACTCTCAAAATATGTTACCAGAAACACCGAATAATTTACAGTCAAAATATGCATGGTGGCCACTGTCTGGAAAATCAGCCTGCTCATCTGGGGAGATGAGCCAGTTGTCTCTAGAAACTCTTGTCTGGAGAGACTATTTGCAGAGCACTCGTTTACATAAGAAAACAGGGCAATCGATGCAGAGCAAACACAGTCCATGCTTGCTGAGTAGTTAGTTCAGAGCAATGAGAGGACCGAGAAGTGCTTTCCACGTCAGGCATGTGGCCCAGCTCCCTGTGACCAGTGGGTTATCCTGTTGGATCCTGGCATAGTTCCGGGAGGATGAATGAAGAAGATGGGACAGAGTCTGTGTCAAGTCTGTTATCTCGATAGGAAAGAACAGCCAGTGTTTCCCAGGCATCTTCGTCAAGTTCAAGGTCATTCCCAAGGAACTGGCCACTTCACATCTCTCCTCCCGAGGTGAAGCAATATAGAAAGGTTCGCACCAACCGGGGGGACCCCTGGTGATCATTTGTGTTCTCAAGCTGCAGTTGAGAGATGTTTCTCCAGCCTCCTTGCTCTTTGTCCGAGCTAGAGAGCATCCTAATTTTGATGCCTTCATCACCGTCAACGCGTCATGTCCAAACTGTGTCTTCCACCCCTCTTTCCCTTCGTGCCACTGGCGACAGCTGTTGCACCATCACGCCACCGCCATTCACTTTCCAAAAGCATCTGAGAATCATCCGTGATTCTGCTCTCCTTCCTCGCACGAGGTCCCCTGAGTCAGCACATCCTGTCACCTGCACTTAGTAAACACCTCTTGAGCGTGTCCATTTCTAACCGTCCTCCACCCTGCACACAGGACCCCATCTCCACGACCACAACAGACACATCCCAACGTCCAGCAGAAACAAGGTGGGTCGAAAAAACAACAACAAAAAAGCAGAAGCATCCATTCTCTTCTCTTTGGCACCATCTTGCTTCTGTTCCCATCCAGCCAACACTGTGCCCAGAGTTATCCGTCTAAACCGGAAAACGGATGCCACCGCTTCCAGGTTAAAAATCTCCAGCTCGCTTTCTGTGTCAGTTCTAAACACCTTGCAGTGTCTCTTGGGTCCTTGGCCACCTCCCCACCTGCTGCTTCCATAGCGTGGTTTTCTCACGCTCTCCCTCCCACGTGAAGGACCAGCCCGAAGGGACCCAATTTGCTCTTAAAACATGTTGTCCTTTTTCTCCCTGAGGACCGTTTCTGGCTGTTTAATTATAGCTTGATTTTTTCTTCTCCACTCCAGGCTTTATTGAACTTTCTTCATGCTCATTAGCCATCCCTCAGGTTGGTGCATCTTCCCTGAGCCACCAGAGGAGACCAGGCCCCCTCTCCCAACAGCACAATGAGTGTCCTAAGTGAATAGGGCCCCTCACTCTTTCTGCAGACGGGAAGGTTTCTGACAGCTGAGACTGTCACTCAGTCACTCACGCCTGCCTTCAACGATAGTAGAAAGCCGCATGTATACTTCTCTCAGCCGTCAGCATCCCGTCTTCTGAATCAGGGCAAAATCAATAAAAGCAAAATGACGTCTGCCTGTGTGGCTAGATGGGGAAATACAGGACTATATCACCCCAGATGGCAGCTTGGTCCCATCTCATCCACGGTTCTGAGATTGTTTCACCTGAAAGCCTTGTGGTATTACCCCTTTAGTGCTATTCTTCACTCTGACAAAGAGGATCTAGAATCCACAAGGGTAAAAAAAAAAGAAAAGTCAGATAAAACTATTCTTCTCAGTCATAGTTTGAAGTGAGTCAGGGTACGGGGTATAGAGGAAACCCGCTAGGACTCACTTCTGATGTGACAGACATGCAGGAGTGATTCCCCTGCAATCGGAGTGTCTCCCCTGAAATCAGAGACATTTCACCTGCTTCTATCTTGAAATGAAAGCAGTGGAAATGAGTTTTCTGGTACATCTGCCACTGACAGCTTCAAAAAGCTCATGCACAACGGAAAAAGGCTTAACTCTCCTTCTCCATTAATCAGGTAGTTAATTAATCCTCAAGCATCAACCCATGTAGTACTATTGATTTTGCCATATTGTCTGGTAACTACTCTGGCTGTTTAATTTGTTAGGTGCTTTGAGAAATATAAAATTATAGGGCATAGAACTTGCCATCAGGGAGCACACGATATAATTTCTTAGCCTCCTAGGATGTCAGCAGAACCTTAGATGCCAGGAACACCCACCTTCCCAGTCGTGACAACCAACGCAGTTTCCAGACTTTCCCAAACATTATTCCCAGGTTTGCTGCAATATAATTCAGGTAAATTCTACTACATTGTTTTCTGCCATGTTACAGGCCACATGGTAAGCCCTAAAAATGAGAGGCGTGAATGAGTGAATGCATAAGCAAACAAATAAACAAATAATCTCTACCTGCAACGTATTTCACAGTCTGTGAGGAAAGGGGTTATAGGCACATAAAATAAGAATATCATATGGGCACTCATGGAAATACTTAAAGTATAGAGACAGTACAGAGGCAAGAAAGATTTGCCCAGGAATCGAAGAAAAGATGTAACGAAAGACTTTCCAGAGATGGTGACACATATTCAGGGTTTTGATGGATGAATAGGAGTTCGCCTGGCTACATGGAGAGCATACGTCTGTGCTCCAGGAAGTGTAAACAAGTTATCTGTGAGCTGGAAATTCATCAGACAAAACACAGTGCTGAGAATAATAAGAAATATGTGGAAATTTGGGGCAACAATTGACGTAGCATCACATAATGCAAAACTACACAACCCACAAGGTATCTAGGAGTCCAGGGAAGGAGGAACATGGTAGCCACCTCCAGGCCACACTTTCTGAGAAGCATGAGAACTTCACCCAGGCCTTTCCTTTCAAATTTGAAATTAAAGGTTTCGACTGCATGTCAGTCTTGGATGGGTTTCCAAGACTGTGGAAACCATTGACCACCAGTGGTCATTTTATAGTGGAGAATATTTCTTAGCACCCATTTCATTGAAAATATTGACAAAGGGACATAAGGAAATGTAAAATAAAAACAAAAAAACATTCGTCTGGTCATCTGCCTCTCGGGAACCAGCGTCTTTTGCGATTCCAGGCTTTCGTGGACCTTGGACCCCTTCACTTACTTCTCAGTCGCCTGGGGCTCTCCCGCAAACATGTCCACCCTGGAATCTACCCAAGCTGGTGGGATCGGTGCCTCTGGATGTGGCAGCACGAAATCTGTACTTTCAGTGTGATCACCCCGTTAATTCCCACACACCACAGGCTGGTCTCCTTGCCTGACGACTCCTTGGCTTCTCCGATAGTCACACTAACGCTATTTAAATGAACACAATTGCAACCGACATAAGTTACTATACAAACCAAATGACTGTAGGCACTGAACGAGGGGTCTGTGTCATCCCGGGATTTCCTGCTCAAGAGGGTAGAGTCGGTTTTATAGAAAAGGGATGCGGAGACGTTACAGAAGTGGAGAAAAACCCCAGTGACGGTGAATAAATTAACAAAAAGAAAATCTTGGAATCAGGGTTCTATCCATTGTCAAATTTTTTTTCTTTTTTATCTCATATATGCTTGGGGGTTAGGGGTGCGGTAAAGCAGATGAGAGCCAAGTGGGAGTTGGAGGTTTTAGTGGTGGAATGCTACAGATGTTCCCCGATGGCTCGTGGCATTATGTCCCCATAAATAATTCTAGAGGGACTTTTCCTGCCAGACGGCAGTTTTAGAGAGAACTTGTGGGGCAGTGGCTTGTGCAAGCAGGGTCTTCAGTGATCTGGGTCCACATCATCGTTTTCACATCCCAGGCCCCTGCTGGGTCCTTTGTACCCCAAAAATGCTGATGACGTCAGTGGGACTCCGTGCCTCGTGTGCGTAGGTTCTGGGAGCGTTGGTTTGTGTCCTGTGCATACACGAGGCTCTGTATGCAGTTGGAAGCTTGCTTTCCATAACCCCGTTGCTGTTTAATCACGGTTGATCTACTGTATGTGGCTTTGCTTTACAATGTAAAGTGCCTGGGGAGGTGAGGAGCAGAAAGGCGCTGTAAAATATCATTATTGGATCCGGTGGCAATAAATAAGCACACAGCGCAAATATTTGCTCTTGCTTATACGCCAGCTGAGCCCAAGGAGCCCAAGGCCTTCCAAACAAACGACGGGAAAGCAGTCACGCCGAGAGCCACTTGCATTTTCTACAGAGACTTCAAAGGTAGATGGTCAGTAGTTTCCATTCCACTCCACTCCACTCCACTCCATTCCACTCCGTTCCATATAGTTCCTAACTTTCCACTGTCCCTTTTACTGTGCCAAGTGCTCACTGAATGGCCGTGTTATTTGGTATAGTTATAATTTACCTGCTTTCCTTTCTTAAAGAAAAACAAAATACAATTCTGCCTTGTCCGGGCCAGTAGAATGTTTCCTGTCCCTCCTCTCCAGCTCGCCCGCCCGTCTGCCGATGTCCCCATTCATATGCCGCCTGCGCAAGAAGGAAAAAGCATCTCTATTTTGGAGGCACAGCCGACCCATCGTGTTGACACTTTGGATAATCTTCCCATCATTTGACATCCCAGTAGCTCCAACCTGGGTATTTTATGGCCCCCACGTGCCTGGTTCTGCCACAGGAACTGATTTAATGCTGCAGAAACTTCTCTGCAGCACAAGAAAAACGAAATCACCCTAAAGAGAAACAAGGTACCATCAAACGCGACCGGCCACCGCCCAGTCACGGAGACACTCAGTGAACAAACTCAGGTGTTGAAGGTGCATATGTTCAAGGGGTCACTTTTAGGGCCCCCATCTATTTCCAAGAAGTCTGCTTCCAACCCAACTCGAGGCTTTCCTCTCTCCAGCTGCATCTCAAAAGTAGGAAGACTGCAATCTTCTGACTCTGAAGCACGCTTCTAAAATTTAATGAGAAGGAGGAAAAACAAGTCAGGAACAGTCGTTCAATTGTAAGGTCTTCTGACATCTTGACCCAATTAGCTAACGGAGGCCGAGGAGATAATTAGGTGAGCACGAGTTCAGATACTTGTGTGGGAGCGAAAACGGAACCCTCTGAGACCTCACTGTGGATGTAATTCCTGTAATGCATTCACTCCAATTAACCACTATCCATATGTCTTGTGTGTGGCAAATGTGACCTTGGCTTCCCTCTAGGAGCAATAAGAAAAGAGGGAACGTTCGTCATAGAATCTCTTATCACCTCCACAGCCGCTGGCACTTTCCCCAAACACACGTGATGTTTTCTCCTTTGCTATTAGTGTCTGATATGAAACATAGCCTTAGGGAATGGTGTTCTGTGCTTTAGATAAATGGAGCAGAGCAAGGGTTCTCTTACACAGTTTTCTGCTTTGAGTGTCTGCCCCGTGACCCACCAAGCATCGTATTTTTGTCATTACTAGTGACGCACAGTGAAAGGATTCATGTTCAAGAGGCACACTGGGCAAGGTGGAAGGCGGAGACGTGCAGACCAGAAAGCGACCTTGGAGACAATCTAGGAATGTTGTCAACCTTTCCTGTCGTGAGGCCGTGCCCTTCAGCCCCAAGTGTGTTGGTAGTCGATTCCTGGACGTGTCTGCCACCCAAGAGGAACATGCAGAACTGACCAGAAAAGGACCCTCAGAGAGAAACTGAGTGAATGAGATGCACGGGCGGGTGTGATGCCAGCCTGTGAAGGCAGCTCCATTCGATTGCAGTGTCTGAAACTCACACTGTCCCTGGGTCCTGCATCCAGGGACTCATGAATGCATCTCAGGGAACTCAAAGGTGCCTCCGGGTACAGTGTACGGACCTCCATGCAAAATGCCACAGGGGTCCCGCTCACAGACAATCGGTAAGATTCAGGCGTGTCTACTGAGGGAACACTGCACTCGCGTTGGTAGCGTGCAGCTCAGCAGATAGAGTGACTGTCATCACGTCTTCCTGGTCTGTCTCATTGCTTTGGCTCCTTTGGGCTCCTGGAAACCTCAGTAGACCTTGTTCTCAGCCAAGGATGCATGTGTTCAGGTAGCTACTGTTGGAGAGGGGCCACAGAGAGCCAGGTTTCAAAGGCAGTCGCGCCCACAAGCAGCTGTGCATGCTGAGTAGTCAGGTATGGGCCGTTTACAAAGGACGCGTGCACGGGCAACCTGCAGACATGCCCTCTGACTCCGGTAGAAGTGAAAGGAAATGTGTGCACAAGGTCAGCCCCTGCATGCAAATCATGGACCATCATTAAAGAAATGCAGGCTATCCCAGGCAATGGGAAGCCGTTTTAAGAAGTTAGTGCAGCCGGGGAAACCCGAGGGCAATTAGTGGGGACAATTATTTCCCTGAGCCACAGAGCTTCCGTGACACGGTGGAGAGGGAAAGGCACCGTGATCTTGATTTATGGGCACCCCTTGCTTCTCAGTCTCACTGCAGCAAGGAGGCACTGGGGTGTGTAGTGAATATTCTCACCCATGTGGAATGGGAAACGCGGTCGTCTGGTGAGTGGGTTCTCTAGTGAGGCAGGTTGGCGTTCGAGCCCATTCGGCACTGATGAGCAGTGACATTCACGGCAGCCTGTTCTGAACTCGCGCTGCACCCAGGGGCTGCAGCAAAATCCTCAGATTCCGGGGACGCCTGGCAGTAGGACAGACTCTGGTACAGGAGGTCGCAACTTTACATGGCTCCTGTGATTCCGAGAATGGAGCTTGCAGATGCAACGGCTTCTGTTTACCGAAATGCTGAGGTTTGTCCCCGATTATAAGCCAAGTGGGTCTCAGCTACAGAGCAAATCTAATAACGTAATTCATCAGCTAGGAGCAAGGTCACTGTTGGCACAGATTTAAATGACCATTTTATTATTCAGGCTATAAGGCGCCCCATGGAGAGGAGAAAAGCGCCTCCGTACTGGATAGCAGAGTCATTAGAGGGAAAACGAGGAAGATTCGCCTTGAAGGAAGCCATTAAAGAAGCACGTGGATGCCGAGGTCTTTCCTTCTGCACTAATTGTTCGGTGCAATAAACGGTGACAACCCACTTTGGAAACCCTCCCTACCCTCTCCCAGGCGCCTCAGAAACAGGGTTTATGCATATTCCTAGGATGTTACATCAGCTCCAACAAGCAAGATCCCAGCACGTCCCAGACGAGACGTGCAAAGCATAGTTTACCCGGAGAAATGGAACAGCTGTTTGTTCCCTGCGACTACGCGCTGAATGAAACAGGAAGCGATCGCGGACGTCATGTTTTTTTTCACTGCATTTGAGGTTTGTGTGAGTGGACCTGTGCCGAGTTTTGTCAGGTGTGGGGAATGAAAGCCGAGAGGTGACTTTGGTTTACTCTTTCCTGGCAATTTTTGGTGTTGCCTCCCTAAGTGGCTAATACAGGATTCTGTAAAGAAACTCCCATAACACTGGGAGGAATGGCATGACCCACGGTCTACGGCCTACAGTGTGCTGATCTTCCGGGGGTCATCCATCCCACAGGTCCATGTGTTCAATACCAAATGTGCTCCATAAATACCAAATAACAACCGGGAGTTAATTGCGTGAGCTGTGTTGGTCCCACTGCGATGCGTTATCTATATTCCCACCTCTAGACCGTGTCGTTTGAAGTATTATTATTTGCAGCTCATGGAAAAAGGTACTGACCCTCTCATGGCCATCACGACTTTCTTCAAAATGGCACAGGCCACCTGGGAAAGCCAGTTCTTCTGATTCCATTCACTAGTTCCCCCTCGGATACTTTTCCTAATATACGTAAAGATGCGTCTACGAGCACAGTATCTGTTGTGCCTGTTTTCTTCATTTTTTTTTTCATTCATTAAGATAGCCTGTAGCTCACCTGAATTCTTTATTTTTTTCAGTTGCAGTTGGCATTCATCGTTATTTCATATTAGTTTCAGGGGTACAGCATAGCGGTGAGATGTTTACACAAGTTATGCAACGATCCCCCCAGTAAGTCTCGTCCCCACCTGGTACCACACACGGTTGTTCCAAATGAACCACACTCTCTTTGACCAGCCCCCTACTGAAGGGTATTGGAAGTCTCCCAACCGTTGAGATTACAAATAACGGCACAATGAGTTATTTTATACAAAAGAGATGTACTATTTTTAGCTCTTTATCTTTGGGCTGCATTTCTAGGTTGCTGGGTCCAAGGTTACCTACGTAGGGATATAGTGACCCCTCTTAACCTTGGTTTCCGTTTCTACCGTTTCAGTTCTCCACAGTCCACCGCGGTCCAAAAATATGAAGTGGAAAACTCCAGAAATAAACAATTCATAAGTTTTCAATTGTGCGCCATTCCGAGTAAGCTGATGAAACCTCCCACTCGCCTCACCCAAGATGTGACTCACCCTCTGTCCACCTTCTCCAGTCCTGGCCTCTTAGTCACTTAATCGCTCTCTCGGTTATCCCATCAGTTATCAGAGAGAGAGGGAGACCACACTCAATAACTTTTATTCCAGTATATCATATCGTTATAATCCTTCTATTTTATTATTTGCTTTTATTGTTGACCTCTTACTGTGCCTCATTTATAAACTAAATTTTATCTGAGGTATGTACGTTTGGGGAAAAACACAGTCGACATAGGGTTGGGTGCTCTCCGCGGTCTCGGGCACCCATTGGGGGTCTCGGGACATATCGTCTGTGGAACACGGGACACCGCTGTATTGCCACCGTTCCCTCCTACGAGTGTGGTCCAGTTTTGCATTTCCACCAGCGACATACAGAGCCTGTTTTTCCACAGCCTGGACGGCAGCGTTTGTCGTCCCGCGTTTGCAATTTTCCGAACGGATTGATGAGACGCGGTCTGCATATATGATGTCAGTCTCTAACTCTCCCGTTGGGAGGGAAAATGTGTTTTCATATATTTAAATCCTTTTCCATTTCTTCTTCTGGGAGCCATCTGGACGTTTCTCACATGGGGGTAGGGCTTTTTATCTTGATTGGCAGAGAGATGGCCCTTTGTGTGGGCTACACACCACCCACGTTGTTTTCATGGTTGGAAATTTATCTTTAAACTCTGCTCATGGTAGCTTTGGTGATGCCAGATTTTATGCTAATGTGCAGTGACTTCACCCGTGTTTAATTTTATCTCTTCAGGAGTTTGAACAATGGGAGGTTTTTTGGTTTGTTTGTTTGTTTTGTTTTTATTTCTAGTACATGACCGGCTACATGTTCTGCTATGGATATCTTTGAAGCATTTATATGTATTGTGGTGTATGCTTTGTGGTGAGTTTGATTGTATATTTTAGTGCTCAAATGTCCATGCAGTTATCCCAACAGCATCCAGTGAAGTGTCCATGTGTGGTGTCACGTGTACCAAACAGTATACTGTCATATGCACTTTGCTCTTCTTTTGGAATCTCCAGTGTGTGATTTTGCTGTCATGAACCGATCCCACAATTTTCACTATAGATGCCATTAAGTGTTTTCACATCTGACCGCGCTGACCTCCTCTTGACATTGGTCATTGCAGTCATAGCGCCCTAAACTTTCCTGCGTGTGCATTTCTCCATATTCACTCCAGAATCATCTTGCCCCGCTCCAGACACCTCTGTGTCGCGTGTTTTTATTATTACTGAGATGGCCTTGACTTCGTAAATGAGCTTCCTCGTTTGGTTTACTGGTTGTTGGCCGAATTCAGTACCCGTGGTTGTACAGACACCCCCTTCCCTCCCTGGCTGTTGGCGGGGGTTGGAGGTGGGAGGGAAGGGCAGCCCTCAGCTTCCAGAAGCTTCTCTCTGGTCCATGCAAGTGTCCCCTGCTTCTTGGAGCCACCAACGGCAGGTGGGATCTTTCCCACACCTGGAATCACTCTGACTTCTCCTTCTGTCGCATCTGTCTCACTCCAGCCAGAGAAAGTGCTCAGTTTTTGAAGGCTCATGGAATTAGACGGAACCCGCCTGGCTAATTAGGATACTTTTCCTGTTTTAAAGGACCTTGTGCCATGTAATGGACCATCATCAGCGGTCCTGGCGTTTAGGCTGTGGGCATTCTCCTGCCTCGTGCACAAACCGTCTTTGCTTTATTAAGACTCCTCTGAAGTTATTGTTAAATATACACACCCCCGGAAATGGCTTTTCCTTCCTGACACCTCTTCGCAGGTGCCCGGTGATGTCTTTATTCCATCGCATTGAGATGTTTGCACAGCGGCAGGCCAGCCCCGTGTATTCTGCCCGGGGCCAGAAGCAACGAAAACGCCAGTGATTTACTTCCCACTAATTCGGCTGCAAATGTTTGCTCCAAAGGCGGCCAGTGACGACATGGTGTGTCGAGAAACCTTCACGATAAGAAACACACTTAAAGTTTTCGCTATGCCAGCCCTTGAAAACATTTTCCTAGCAATAAATAAACGCAGGATTTTTTAAAATTTATTTTTCTAATTTATTGTCCAATTACAGTTGACATGCAATATTATATTAGTTTCAGGTGTACAGCATATTGATTAGACACTTATATACCTTATGAAGAGATCCCCCTGATAAATCTAGTCCCCACCTGGCACCATACACTGTTATCACCATATTATTGACTCTATTCCCTGTGCTGTACTTTACATCCTGTGACTATTTTGTAGCTGCCACTTTGTGTTTCTCCATCCCGTCCCCTTTTTCACCCATCCTCCTAACCCCCTCCCATCTGGCCACCCTCAGAATGTTCTCTGTATCTGTGAGGCTGTTTCTGTTTTGTTTGTTCAATTCTTTTGTTCTTTAGATTCCATATAAAAATCTCTCGTCCGTTAGAAGCAAAAATAGCCATCTCTTACCAAAGACCTTAGACAGCGAAGCAGCCACATTGCACTTCCCAATTCTCAAATGCATGGGGACTCTTTCTTATTTCCAATTTTTGGTCATAGATTTCCTGGAGAGCTAAGGGCTGGCTTGACAAAGCTCCTGTTTACAACGCACAAAGCTCACTGTTCTCCACAAAACCTCAGAAACTTGTTGGACTCTGCGAATGTCCGCCCACCACCCTCCAGGTGGCCTTTCCATCACAACAGGGACACCCAGCACCGGAGTCCAGGCGAAGGGAAAAGGCGGAGTGGACCTTCAGTGGCCCGTGACGTCCCTCACGGTTTTAGAGTTTGGGTGCCCACAGCCAGTGGAGCCCAAAGCATCTGTGTACTCATTGCTGCCAGGATGTGTCACCTGCCAGGAAAGGGGACAGCACCCCCTGTCTGGCTCAAACCTAGGGGACCAAGTGTTTATCTGACAACTTACGTCACTGTAGCCGGGACCCGGTTTCCAGGAGAAACTCTGTCAGCTCAGGGGAGCCAGTCGCTCCAAAGCTGTCTGTTGGTGTCGAGGTGTAATTTTCAGGGTGTTGGAGATCAGGATGGCGGATGAGAAAGCAAAAACTGAAATGAGCAGAAGATGTCAGCTTCCCATAAGAAGAGGCATCGTCCGTCATCTTGCAGAAACGTAACGTGTTCGACAACGTTGTTTTTTTTCCTTCTTTTCGTTATGTATTTCTTTCAGTTACCGCTGTTCACGTGAGCAGATAGATGCCTTGCAAAAAATCTATTCTCACCTAGAAAGCAGTCCGTAGAAACTTGTCCACGATTGCTAAGGAGAAAACAAAATTGCAGACACAGTAGCACCAGAGCCACCTGACAACATGAAGAGACGTAGCTCAACTTATCGAGAGCCCAGCATTTCCATCTTGGCGCGTACAGAAACACTTTAATTAAAATCAACAAACACAAACCGAAAACCATCAGAGGAACTGAGAGCCGTGTGAAACAGATTTGACATAGGAAAAGAATTCTGGTTTGGATTCAAGCCGGTACTGGATTGACCCGTTTAGTGACGGAGAAATTAGTCTGTCAAGAGTGTACATGACGTGGAACTCCCATAAGCTACGCTTAATATTGATACAGTACCTCCCAAGTTCAAATCCATTTGTGTGTGATTAAAATCCACCCAGTCGTGTTACGTAGGAAGTCAAAGCAATTATCTAATTACATATACTGATCGACACTGAAAAGCCTTTACAAACAAGGAGAGTATTCACCAGAGGGATGAAGATGGCTTCCTCCCTCCTGTACAAAGAAAGCCAGCCTGTCCTTGAAAACCATTCGGAACCGATTTAAGGACGGATCTGATTACCTTTTCTCTCTGATATAGGGTAATGTTAAAGCATCTGAAAAAGATCCAAGATAAAAACATTCTGTTGCTCTATCTAGATCACACAGAAAATTAAAAGAAAAAAAAAATCTTACCGCCACACCACACACAAAAAAGGAGTCAAGTCAGAAATAGATCAGCAGTCTTCACGGGTGAAATAGTCTTCAGAAACATTCTCTTTCATTCACAGGGAGCAGAATTCGGTGGTATTAATACATCCACCAGCTGTGAATAGAGCACTTTGGTTTATAGGGATGAAAACAGTAAAAATTACTGCAGGTTGGCATCTCTTTCCATCGTCCTCATCTCTGCACCGTGAATAAAATGAAGCAAGCTGCATCCGTGCTTTGGAGATCTGTACAACTGTCTCTTTATTTTTCTGGTTTGCAGTGAATCAGATGATTTGCAAAGGGTTTCACCTTGTATCTTGAGCTACCCGTGTATACTTAGCATTTTTATTTGAAAGCGCGTTCGTAAACGGTTATTGTACTGAGCACCACTGTGGACGCTGAAGGTTGACTGTACTGTGTTATAACGAAAAAGAAAACACTTCCGATGGAACAGTTTGCGATCAACGCATTTCATCGTATCTGGAATCCCCTGGCTGGCTGTATCGTTAGAGACACTGGTGATCCGTTTTTACAGAGTAAGCGTCTATGCTTTGTATTCCGGCTTTATTGAGATGTATTGACATATGACTCTGTGTAAGTTTCAGGGGTGCAACGTGACGCGTTGATCCACGTATGTATTGCAAAATGCTTGCCAAGATGAGGTTAGTGAGCACCTCGTTCATAACGCATAATGATTCCGTGCCACCTGGCCCATTTGCTCATGGCAAGGCGTGCACAGCATCTGATGCCGTGTGTCACCCACAGAATATTCGTGACCCCTCATTACTTCCGTGTAAATGCAGAGAAGGGAAGGGAAGGGAGGACGGGGCAGAGAGAACAGCAAGAGTAAGTACGCGACAGGAGCGAAGGATTTCATGAGCCAAAGCAAACCAGTAAGAACCGTAACTGGGGGAAAGGTGCATTATCTTACATAAACCCTTTATGTCTCACCCAGCATGTTTAATTTCTCCATGGATAGCAGAGAGATATTCTTATCCATCATGTTAAAAATACATAAAGTTGTTTATATATTTTTGCCTATGTCATTTCTTTGTCTGACATCATTTCTTTCTTTTTTTTTTTTTTTTTTTTTAGAAACGTAGAGGGCAATTTTTCTTTATATGTGGCATTTATTAGAACACTTCCTACGTGGTTGTTTTTGTGGCTTTGTTTTTTTTTAGTACTCTGCCACCCGTAATTAGACACAATAATTAGTCACGTCTTGTTGATTAACACACACAATTATGTCACAGGACAAGACAACCTCCTCATACATTGTTGCCTCTCGGACGAAAGAACAAGATCCTGGAATTTCTCTGAGGTCGATAAGTATTGCATTTCATATTTCCAGGGGTTGTGCCAATTTTCATCGTTTTCTCGCTAAGAAAGCACGTGTCAACTTATGTTAATCAAAATGCGTTGCTCTATTAAAGACTCATCACACTCAATTCATTCTCATCAGAAATCTACAAAAAATTACACAGAAGAAACATTAGAAATTTTTTTTTTAAAGTGTTCAAAAACGATCTGTGTTTTCCTTCCGATATTTGCATTTGAGGAACACAAAGGAAGGATAAGAGAAAGGTGACAAGCAAGCATGAACTTCACCAGAAATACCAGAATATTGGTGCCACCTGCACTCCACAGTGGGCACACAGGGCTGGAGACGGTGACCCCGCATATGCTGCCGGCTTTGAGTCTCAGGTGTGTCTCCTCACCAGTGTGACCCCGGGAGCTCCTTACCTCTGTGAGGCTCAGCGAGGCCGTAGTAAAGAAAACGCCCCAGCTGAGACTTCAGGGAAAGGGAGAGTTTTTTATTTTTTTTTATTTTTTTAAAAAATTTATTGAGGTGACAATTGTTAGTAAAATTACATAGATTTCAGGTGCACAATTCTGTATTACATCATCTATAAATCCCATTGTGTGTTCACCACCCAGAGTCAGTTCTCCTTCCATCACCATATATTTGATCCCCCTTTACCCTCATCTCCCACCCCCCACCCCCCTTACCCTCTGGCAACCACTAAACTATTGTCTGTGTCTATGAGTTTCTGTTTCTCATTTGTTTGTCTTGTTCTTTTGTTGTTTTTGGTTTATATACCACATATCAATGAAATCACATGGTTCTCTGCTTTTTCTGTCTGACTTATTTCGCTCAGCATTACTCTCCCAAGATCCATCCATGTTGTCACAAATGTTCCTATATCATCTTTCGAAAGGGAGAGTTTTTAAGACAAGGTCACAATTGTGCAGTCAGTGAGCCTCGGGTAACTGGTACACGTGGCCTCTGCAAATATTTAAGACCTTGGGTCTATATGGGGTCCCTATTTATGACTCACTAGATGGAAATAGGATCTTTATGGTCAGTCTTATTTGCGACGTGTTGGGGATAAATAAGATTTTGTCGACTAGTCTGTGCTATATAATCGAATACCATTCAGCCTGGAGAGGAAAGAAATTCTGACACCTGCTGTAGCGTGGATGAACTTTGAAGACATGAAGCTCAGTGAAAGAGCCAGTCCCAGAAAAGTAAATATTATGATTCCACTCACATGAGGTCACTAGTGCAGTCAGATGCATAGAGACAGGAAACAGGATGGTGGTTGCCAGGGGCTGGGGGAGCGGGAGGGGAGCCACCATTTAATGGGGACAGAGTGTCAGTTTGGGACAATGGAAAGAGTTCCGGAGATTATTTGCATGGTAATGTGGAAGTTCTCAACACAACTCACTTAAAAATGGTTAAGGTGGTAACTTTTATGAGGTTTTTTTTTTAAACCACAATTAAAAATAAAAACGAAAAAAAGAATAAATATTATAATATAAATATAATCAGATAGTAATATCATACAAATAACTACTATTTAATGAAACATTTAAAGACATCAAAATAAATTAAAAATATAAAGCAATTCGGGATGAAAACAGGATCAAAATATTGACGAGAGACGGCATTGGTATTTTTCTTTTTTTCGGGTTGCTTTAGGGTCCGATATGAGTCAGCACGCTTACATAGCAATTTAGGAGAAACTACAGATGGAAACACAAATGTTTCTCATCAAAATGCACTACCTTCATCCATGTTTGCCTTCCGATTCCCTCCAGCTTCCAGAACCTTCCTTTCATTGCAAGAAAAAGAAACAAGCTCATTTACACAGGCCGCATGCTTGCTGATTACATGTCTCCTTTTAAACAGAGTCAGTTTTCCCCACGTTTTCATTAACTCACCCCAAGTCTCCTTCCCTCACTCATAAGCCGTGTTTTGACTGGGTCGGTGTGGAATGCAATTCACCTGGAATCATTTCTGGGGAAGCCGCTTGGAATGTCGCACTGCCTGTTACAAGCCTTCCAAAGAAGAAAAAGAAAAGAATGTCCACTTGCAGTGAAGTTTTCTGTGTTCTTTCTGGAGCCCATTGGTTCTCCCAAAGCAATTAATATTTGGATGTGAGGAGAGCCAAGGATTCCTTGCAATAACCTGCAATGCTTTGTATCTATGACCAAGAGTATTTCACTTGGAAGAGGGTTTGTGTCTTTCATCAGATTCTCAAAAGAGTCAAACACCCTCAAATGTTAAGCTGCTTTTGTTTCTCTGCCCATCCACTCATGTGTTCAGAAATCACTGTGTTCCTGTCGTGCGCGAGGCAGAAAACTGAGCATAACCGACACCTGGGAAGTCCCAAGGATCTCCAGCATCCTAAGAAATAAACAGTTACCCACGTGCAGGCCACTCAGTTCTGGGTGCCAGTCCCGGAAGATGAGAAAGGGACAGAGCTGGGGTCAGGCCTCAAAGCTCCTGAGGGCCACACTGAAGAGTCTGACTGTATCGCAGCCGTGACTCGGAAGCTACTAAACGTGTTAACAGTTGTGATGAACGAGGGAGGCAGTGTCTTTACAAATTGATCCGTCGCTGGGCAGACAACCTCAGCGCAGCTAAGCTGTTGCAGTTCTGCACTCACTGGGGGACGCAAGTGTTTCTTACTGTCTTGTTTCCTCTGGTGTTCTTGCATTTTACACTAATACCAGGCGTGTCTTGCAACATGCGTCTTCCTATGCAGCTAGTTGTACCAGTGACCCTCTCTATATGGCGTCCCACATCCCACAACCCTGTTATGATGGAGCTGACCATGTGTCCACTTCCTCCCGTCATCACTTAGGTCCCATGTTCCTGACCCTGGCATCGCCCCTCCCCCAGTTCCCAGATCTCCCAGGTTCCCCTCGGGACTGGGCTGTGTCTAGACAAAGGGATGAAGGTGGGCATGAATGTCGTGTGTGGAGAGGTTGGAAATTCACAGGGTCACTGGTGGGACTTCATAAATGGAGCCAACTCTCTGCGGACATCAAAGGAGATGTCCTTTGGAAGGAAGATCCTTGGGAATGTGTGGGAGAGAGTGTGACTGTCCTTAGGTAGACAGGAAAGCACCCCGAGGAGGGGCATGGAGAAAGTTCAGGAAGGTGGAGAAATCTGAGGGTGTTTTGAAGACTGGCCCCTTCTCTCTGACAATTTAGATTCTTTTCAGGGATTATGACATGTTTGCAACCATCTCTGTAGGATTTGGGAGCAGGAATGGAGCAAGGTTCTATAGTGATGTGTTCCCCCAAAAACTCCGTCCACCTGGGACCTGCAATTGTGACCTCATGTGGAAACAAGGGCTTTACAGATGTGATTGAGTTAGGGATCTCAAAGAGAGATCTTTCTGAATGTAGGGTGGTCCTCAATCCAATGACAGTGTCCTCGTCAGAGACAGAAGAGGAGGGACACAGACACAGAGGAGACGCCACGTGGAGACAGAGACAGAGATGGGAGGGAGGCGGCCACCAGCCCAGGGACGCCTGTGACCCCCAGGAGCTGGAAGGGGCAGGAGGGACCATCCCCTGGGGCCTCCTGGGGGACCGTGGCCCTGGGACACCTTGAGGGCAGACTGTGGTCTCCAGGACTCGGGGAGGATGGGTGTCTGGGGTTATAAGTCACTTAGTTTATGGTCATTTGTTACGGCTGCCCTGAGAAACGAACGAAGGCTACAAGAAAAACACATCAGGTGACACAGAAGGCAGGGTTGAGAATGGAGAACCTGAATTTATGCTGACAGTAAACCACATAGATGCCAATATCCTCACTCATTGTTCAAACGTGGGCAGCTGTGGAAAAGACAAGCAGATTGACCTAAGTAGTGGCTGTGGGGCATCACGTGAGAGAAAATTAAGGCGGGAAAGACATCGAGAATCAGAAATGAAGGTGAAGCAGTGAACTGTGGTGTCCACGGGCCTGGGAGGGAGGAGACAGACAAGCTGGGAAAACCATGCAGGGGCCAGAAACCTGGAGGGATAAACCCAGCAGGCAGTGGGTGTTTGGGAAAGTTGAAGATCAAAGTTGGAGGCAGACCGTGGAAGTTTTAAGTTTAGGGTCCAAACTGGAGACAGTGTCAGGAGGTGACACGTCTGGTCATGGTGGAAGGTGGCTATGGTGCGTTGAAGATGAAGACCATTGAAATGAAACGTGTCAAGGAAGGGTGAGCCCGGTTCCAGTAGGGTCATCACACGGATATCACTGTGTGAGGTCTTAGGGAGAGGTGAAGAGCGGGGAGTCAGGGGTCCCATCCTCCTAATGCTTCCATTGTAAGCGGAACACACCGAGGAGTCTAGTGTCACCCATATGTCCCTATGTCTCAGGCACAGGGACATAGACGGCCGGGATGGTCCCTCCTGATGTCGTTACTGAGGTGGGAGATGGGAGGGGAATCCCAGCTCTCAGTGTGGCTTCGAGCAGGAGACTGTATTTGCATCTTAGGAATTTTTTTTTTTTTTTAATGGAGCTCTAAGTAGCAAACCTCAAAAGTCAGCATTTCCACATTGACATACAGACAAGGGGTGGAAATGTGCACATTTCATAGGCAATAAACGGTCTGCAGAAATGCAACCTCTGTAGTCAGCAGCTGCTTCTGCAGGCCTTAGTCAACTTTCAAAACGTTTTTCAGACCCAGCTGTGAAGGCATCATTATTCTGATGAGGCTTCCGTCCTTTGTCCACTTGGAAAATGTTTCAAAAGTTGACAACTGTGCTTCATAAGAATTTTCACGGGGGGCTCCTTCTTTCCAAATGGTCATGTTTACTCCTTCAGGGAACAAGCCACGCTTTCAGTTTTCTCAAGAATCATAGCTACGTCATCCTCTGTCTCCATTAAGGTAAATTTCACAAAACGTTATCTAAATTCCGAATCGTTTTCATCCACTGGCTGCTGTTTGATACCACACGTGCTCCTATAAATGTGTCACCTTGTAAAACACACTTCCATAAAAACCCAGGAAGGAGACAATGCCTGGAATCTCCTCCATGACGACATGGAAGGAAAGTGTTACCGTTTCCTCCCCCTTCACTCTCCTTCTGTGCTGGGGGCGGCGGGTTCCTTTGTGGAAACCAGAAGGCTTGCTGCACAAATGTCATTCGGACCGCGGGGAGTGATGGGCTCTTCCAGACTGAAGAACAGTCTATTATTTAGTCCGGCTCTAAGATAATCTTTTCAACTGTCATTTCGAGTGAGGATCCTCACGGCTGAATCTGAAAAGAACAGATGACAGGCTTTATTCGCCGAGGAAAACCATCAGTTAAGTGGCTCTTACCTTTGTGTGCTGGGACCCTGATCACAGCCTCTGATATCGCAGCAACGCAAATGTTATCTTGCTGAGAGTTTGCAAACAGTTTCTCTCCCCTTGCGTACAACACCCTTGAATCCGTCCACGAAAATAAAAAGAAAAAGGAAAAAGAAAAGGGAGCTCTCATGAAAATCACTTACGGGGTGATGCGTGTGTGCTGGGATATCACAAAAGGGATTCTGAGGGAAATCATACTGTCGTAATCCTGTGCGTTTCTAGTTCCAGTTCAAGCTGCTTTAAAGGTTTTAGGAAACAGGATACTCCAACCTTCCTCATGGTGGGCGGCCTTTTCTAGACGCTCACACCGTGTGGGGGACTTACAAAGCTTCAGGACAGACAGGACGTTAGTCATAAAAGGAGACGTCATGGTGGAAAAGAAGGTTACCTGCCAAGTGTGACAAAGGGACTCAGAAGGGACATCTCATAGCAGCTCAAAGGATCACAGGAGGCTCCCAAAAGGCGGATATGAGCACTAAACGGGGTGTCCAGAAGAGAGTCAGATGAAAGCTTGGAGAGAACATTCTAGAAGAAGGAAGATCTCTCTCTCTTTTTTTCTTTTTTCTTTTTCCCCCAGGCAGAAATAGTCACATGGCCATTGACTTAAGAGGCAAGAATATTCTGGGAGGTTGGGGTGGTTGGAGCAGGCAGGAATAGCAAGACATGCCACCAATGGTCAAGGGTCATTGTATAAAAGCCACCAACGGGCCCTATAAAAAGTGTGAGTTACCAGTCGCTTCATAGAATGGTCATACACGACTTTGGAGTAGAGAGAGCACAACAAGACGTGTGCATTTTAAGAAGATGACCCTGGCTACACTCTGGGGGTTCATCAGACGGGGATGAGCAGGGGTACAGAACATTTAGGTGGCCTTTTCATGCGTCTGTTCTTTCCCTCCACATCTCTCATTTTTTGCACAAAGCCAAACCCAACTGTTTGATGGTGATTTAAATTACCTACCAAGTAGTGCCCTAGCAGGAGAGATGTAAATCTGACTTTGGCGTTTCCAGAACGGGTGGTGCCGTCGTCATATTTTGTGAAGCAGGTATCTTTCACTGCCACTCAAGTATACCCCCTGGCAGCATTTTGAAAAACAGCCAAGGCTTGGTAATTTCCCACTTTTTGTGATCTCCTCAAATGCAAATCTAGATAATTCGCTAGGGTGGGTTGAAATGTGTCCCCAGAAAGAATGCCTGTCCTTTTCTGTGTCTTCTAAGACACTTGTCATGACATATTCAGTCCATCCTAATGCAGGATGTCCAGGTCCTTACACAATTACACCTGTAAACATTCCAGTTCCAAATAAGGTAATAAGGTCCCTTTCTGAGGTTCTGAGTAGACATGAATTTTTTTTTTAATTGGGTAACAGAGTGTTTTTTCCAGAACCCATCAGCTCCAAGTCAAGTTGTTGTCCTTCACGCTAGTTGTGGAGGGCACAGGTCACTGGCCCATGTGGGAATTGAACCGGCAACCTTCTTGTTAAGAGCTTGTAACACACTGAGCTAACCGGCTGCCCCCAACGTGCGTTTTTGAGGATGCTGTTCAATCTATTACAGCTAAGGTTTATTCAACGATCTGAGTTATACTTACCAGTAAGGCAACAGCGAAGAGAAAACAGGAAACAACACAGCAAGGTTATCACAGCAGAGGCAATGCATTGCAAATGTTTGTTCATCCGAAGGCCCTGGAAATTGTATTTAAAATACACAAGCCTAGACCGTTCTCCAGGGAGTTCAATGGAAAACCAGGAAAGAATAGCAGTGGGGCCCAAAGATCAGAGTCTTAATGGATGGGCAATAAGCACTGACAGCCAAGCACACTGAACAATGCAGAGGTGAACCATGGGGAGACAAATGTATCTGAACTGGGGAAAGCCACTGTCACAGAAAGGAGACGGTAAGGTATGCACTTGACCTTAACCGACACCACAGATCCGACCAGGACACCCCTCGAAGGGTCGTCCCTCTCAGTTGGCCTCTTGCTCTCTGTTTCCTCCACACAGAGGACATCTCCCCATGGGATTCCATTGTGAATGATGGTAATGGCTATTTGCAGCCTGCAAAGCCAGAGAACAGGTGAAGGGTGGACCGATATGAGCGAGCTTTGCAACAACGTGGATGGGTCTTGAGAGTATCATGCTAAGCGAGATAAGTCAGATGGAAAGGCACAAGAACCATATGACTTCATTCACAGGTGGGATATAAAACCAAAAGGAAGAAACGAGCAAAGAAACAAACAAACAAACAAACAAAAACCAAACTCTTTCATACAGACAACAGAACAGTGGGGGAGGGGAGGAGTTGGGGGGAAGACAAAAAAGTTAAACGGGTCAAATATATGGTGAGAGAAGACTGACCTTGGGTGGTGAGCACACAATGGAATAGACAGGTGTCATACAAGGAATAAAGTTGTACGCCTGAAATTTATAGAATGTTGTTAACCAGTATGAGCCCAATACATTGAATTTTAGAAAGGAGTAACTCCATCCTCCATAGCTGGCTGCTACAAGTGCCTCCGCTATCTCTCTGTCTCACCTGTATCAGGTACTTCACTAATTATCATAGTGGATATTAAAAACGGGCTCGCCTTGGTGAAAATAAAGACTTATAGATCAAAAAATTTAAAAAAAAAAATGTTGTGCTATTTAAATGTCATATTTTAGAGGAACAGAGGAAAAAAATAAAACAAATGGCTTCCTTCTCACAGCTCCCGGTCCATGTATAGGAATCTGCACGCCAAAGAGAAAAAGCCATGCTGATATTTATTCTGTGTGTTAACGGCTGGAATACGGCTCATCAGATCACAGCACAGCAAGCTGGGAAGCGGAAGTTTCCATCCTGCTAAACGCTTGGCGTCAAGGGGCCCGCCTTGTGCACATTTTTATCAGGCAAGGCTTGAAGTTCTCTTCGCTGATGCACGTATGCTGCTCTGGGTTTCACCTGAAAATCGGTGGGCATGCAGCCAGGAAAAAATTGAAAGCAGGTACCCCGATACAGGTACACACATGTTCACAGCAGTGTTATTCACCGTCGCCGAAAAGGAGAAACAACTCAGATGTCCATCCGAGGATGAAAGGGTAAACGGAATGTGGTTCCTCCATCAATGGGAGGTTTCTCACTAATATTAATAAAAAGGGGTGAAGCACTGGCTCTCACTACAACGTCGATGGGCCTCAAAAAGAAGCCAGACACCAAAGACCACCCAATGCGTGACTCTATGGATGTGACATGTCCAGAGCAGGCAATTCCATAGAGACAGAGAGTAGATTAGTATTTGCTGGGGTCTGAGGGGAGGGGAAGATGAGTGATGGCTGCCGAATGGGTACAGGGTCTCCTTTGGGGGTGATGAAAATATCTTGGGACCAGACACAGGTCACGGTTGCACAACGTTCGGAATGTACTAAATGCCATTGAGTTGCATGTTCAAATTGTTATTTTTTTCTTACACGTTACGTGAAAACACATATCAAAACTCATCAAAAACAACAAATAAAAAAGTCTTGCTTTGGCCAAAGCATGTGAAACCTACGTGACGAGTCTCGTAAATTCCTTTTGGCTCCCAATGTCTGCACTGAGTGTAAAGTTGCACCGTGACTTCGGCAGATTATTTAAATTCACTTCTCCAACTTCAAAGAGGATCAAAAGCAAAGCCAGCTGCTGAAAATCAGTGTACACGTGACTGGCAAAAGCAGGGTGTCCAAATTGTGGATTGTAAAGCGGTGCTGGACAGAGTGAGCTCTGAGACCAGCAGCGTGAGCGTCCCCCAGGTGAAAGATACACAGACCGGGCTCCACCCCAGACCACCTGGCTCAGAATCTGTGTCTTATCAACATCACCAGGCGATAGTGGGTGCATTAAAGTGTGACAAATGCTGGTTTAGGTGTGTAATTATTTTGTGCTCTAACTGAACTCTCTCCTTCCTTCCTTCCTCCGATCATTGTCTTATCACTTTGTAAAAGATAAACAGACTCTTTGAGGACGTGTGTTACTCTTTAAATATATAAACCCTCCCCCCTCCCAATCACCACTAACGCAAATCCAACAAGAGTGATTTAAAGTAAAACGTTGACTATTTTCCGTAATAAGTGCTTATGTCGTTTATGGCAGAGATATTATAAGCCGCTCATGAGCTGTAGATTGAACTGAAGACATATGGGGAAGTAAACGGACTCTATTCTCAGATACAGAAAAAGCCTTTTCTATCTTCGATGCTTCAGAACAATCTTTTCAATTCAGAGGAAGAATCATTTGAATTGAGTTTGACATGGTTTCTCACGTAATTTACTAATTTAATTTCTTGTGTGTTTTCCCTCCGCGTTCTGAAAAATGTTGTTTAATACCCACTTGGGAATGAAAGCAGTTAATAAGCTTTACATTTCACCAGCATCAGGCAAAAAGGAAGATCACAAAACCAGGAACTTGTTCGGTCTTTAATGGTTAAGGGTATGCTGTACCAGAACACTCAGAAAGGCTTGTTATGGACGAACTGGAATACTGTGAAAAATCTTTTCTTTTTTTTCCCCTTCAGTTTTTGAGTTGTTTTTCCTTTTATTAATTCGTAAGAGTACTTTATAATTTGATATTCTGAACACTCATTTGTCAGGTGTAGATATTATAAATATTTTCTTTCAGTCTGCCACTTGCCTTTTCATTTCTTTTTCTTTTTAATTAAAGTTTATCTTTCAGTTGTTTGTCTTCTTCTTTTGTTGTTTTTGGTTTATATACCACATATCAGTGAAATCACATGGTTCTCTGCTTTTTCTGTCTGACTTGTTTCGCTCGGCATTACACTCTCAAGATCCATCCATGTTGTCACAAATGTTCCTAAATCATCTTTTCTTACCACCGAATAGTATTCCATTGTGTATATATACCACAACTTCTTCATCCATTCATCTATCGAAGGACATTTTGGTTGTTTCCATGTCTTGGCCACCGTAAACAAAGCTGCAGTGAACATTGAAGCACACGTGTCTTTATGGATAAATGTTTTCAGATGTTTTGGGTAGAAACCCAGGAGAGGGATTGCTGGGTCATATGGTAATTCTATTCGTAATTTTTTGAGGAACCTCCACACTGCCTTCCATAGCGGCTGCACCAGTCTGCATTCCCACCAACAGTGTATGAGGGTTCCTTTTTCTCCACAGCCTCTCCAACACTTATTACTATTTGTCTTGTTGATGATAGCCATTCTGACTGGGGTGAGGTGATATCTCATTGTGGTTTTTATTTGCATTTCTCTGATGATTAGTGATGTTGAGCATTTTTTCATATGTCTATTTGCCATTTGTGAGTCCTCTTTGGAGAAATGTCTCTTCAGGTCCTCTGCCCATTTTCCAATTGGGTTGTTTGTTTTTTTGTTGTTGAGTTGCATGAGTTCCTTGTATATTCTGGATACTAGCCCCTTATCGGAGGCACTGTTTGCAAAAATCTTCTCCCATTCAGTTGGTTGTCTCTTTATTTTAAATGTCAATGGTTTCTTTGCTGTGCAGAAGCTTTTAAGTTTCATATAGTCCCATTCGTTTATTTTAGCTTTTACTTCCATTGCCTTTGGAGTCAAGTTCATAAAATGCTCTTTGAACCCAAGGTCCATAAGTTTACTACCTATGTTTTCTTCCATGCAGTTTATTGTGTCAGGTTTTATGCTTAAGTCTTTGATCCATTTTGAATTCATTGTGGTACATGGTGACAGATAGCAGTCCAGTTTCAATCTTTTGCACATGGCTTTCCAATTCTCCCAGCACCATTTATTGAAGAGGCTGTCTTTGCTCCATTGTATGTTTTTAGCTTCTTTGTCAAAAATTATCTGTCCAGGGGCCGGCCCCGTGGCTCAGTCAGTTAGAGCTCCATGCTCCTAACTCCGAAGGCTGCTGGTTCGATTCCCACATGGGCCAGTGGGCTCTCAACCACAAGATTGCCGGTTCAACTCCTGCAAGGGATGGTGGGCTGTGCCCCCTGCAACTAGCAATGGCAACTGGACCTGGAGCTGAGCTGCACCCTCCACAACTAAGACTGAAAGGACAACAACTTGAAGCTGAACAGAACCCTCCTCAACTAAGATCGAAAGGACAACAACTTGACTTGGAAAAAAGTCCTGGAAATGAACATTGTTCCCCAATAAAGTCCTGTTCCCCTTCCCCAACAAAATCGTAAAAAAAAAAAAAAAAAAAATTTCTGTCCATATTTATGTGGTTTTATTTCTGGGTTCTCAATTCTATTCCATTGGTCTATGTGTCTCTTTTTCTGCCAATACCATGCTGTTTTGATTATTGTAGCCCTGTAGTACAAGCCAAAGTCAGGAAGTGTGATACCTCCAGTATTGTTCATTTTCTTAAGATTGCTTTGGCTATTCGGGGTCTTTTGTGGTTCCAAACAAATCTGATGATTTTTTTGTTCTATTTCTTTAAAAAGTGCCATTGGGATTTTGATTGGGAATTGCATTAAATCTGTATATTGCTTTGGATACTACAGTCATTTTAACTATGTTGATTCTTCCAATCCATGAGCACGGAATATCTTTCCATTTCTTTGTGTCTTTTTCAATGTATTTTAAAAATGTCTCATTGTTTTCAGCATATAGGTCCTTCACATCCTTGGTTAAGTTTATTCCTAGGTATTTCATTCTTTTTGTTGCAACTGCAAAAGGAATTGTGTTTTTTTTTTTTTATTATTATTTCTTTTTCTGAGATTTCATTGTTAGTATATAGGAATGCAATGGACTTTTGTGCGTTGATTTTGTAGCCAGCAACTTTACTGTATTTGTTGATTGTTTCTAATAGCTTTTTGGTGGAGTCTTTACGGTTTTCTATATATAGCATCATGTCATCTGCAAAGAGTGATAATGTAACTTCTTCATTCCCAATTTGGATGCCTTTTATTTCTTTCTCTTGCCTGATTGCTCTGGCAAGGACTTCCAACACGATGTTGAAAAGCAGAGGTGATAGGGGACAGCCCTGGCGTGTTCCTGAACGCAGAGCAAAGGGCTTCAGTTTTTCTCCATTAATTATGAGATTAGCAGAGGGCTTGTCATATATGGCCTTTATTATGTTAAGGTATTTTCCTTCTATACGTATTTTATTAACTGTTTTAATCATAAATGGATGTTGTATCTTGTCAAATGCTTTTTCTGCATCAATTGATATAATCATGTGATTTTTGTCCTTTATTTTGTTTATGTGATGTATCACATTGATGGATTTGTGGAAGTTGAACAATCCTTGTGCCCCAGGGATGAACCCCACTTGGTTGTCATGAATAATCTTTTTACTGCATTGTTGTATTCGATTTGCTAGAATTTTGTTTAGGATTTTTGCATCTGTATTCATCAGAGATAGTGGTCTGTAGTTTTCTTTTTTTGTGCTGTCCTTACCAGGTTTTGGTATCAGGGTAATGTTGGCCTCATAAAATGAGTTGGGGAGTACTTTCTTCTTCAGTTTTTTGGAAGAGTTTGTGCAGAATTGGTATTAGATCCTCTTTGAAGGTTTGGTAGAATTCACTAGTGAAGCCATCTGGTCCCGGACTTTTGCTTTTGGGAAGGTTTTGGATGACTGATTCAATTTCGTTACTGGTGATCGGTCTGTTTAGATTTTCCAGTTCTTCATGGTTCAGCCTTGGAAGGCTATATGTTTCTAAGAACTTGTCCATTTCTTCTAGGTTATTGAATTTGGTGGCATATAGTCCTTCATAGTATTCTTGGATGATCCTTTGTATTTCTGTGGTGTCTGTGATAACTTCCCCTTTTTCATTTCTGATTTTGTTAATTAGTGTCTTCTCTCTTTTTATCTTAGTGAGTCTAGCCAAGGGTTTGTCAATTTTATTAATCTATACTGAGTTTTTTTTAAGTTACTTAAAAATTCAGTTATAGAAATTAGTGAAAGACCAGTAGAGAAATTCCCAAGTAAGTTTCAAGGAAATACTAACCATCAGAACAAAAATTAATGAAGCAGAAAAGAAGCACATCATAGGGAAAAATCAATATATCCTCACATCTCTACAAGTAATATTTTTCCCTAATCAGGCAGAAGTGATCGATGAAACCCTGCAGCTCCATTCTGAACTTGGCACATGTTGGCTGCAGAGCTGGGCAGAGCAGAGAACTGGGCAGGAGCTCAGAGGACCTGTAAGAGCTGTCTGTACGAATGTGGGAAATCAGGAAGTGAGCAGACTCTTCAAAGTCATGGGGGTATCTGACACCATCCAGAGGCAGAACAGAGAAAGGAGAGAAAACTTTCTTTAAGTAAAAAGAAGAGAAAAAAAAAAGATTTATTTTCCAAACACAGCTTGATGACAAATTCCTTACCTCCCCCTGCTATAGACCCTCCATGGATGGCAATACTTTTTGCTTGAGATAAAACCTTTAATAATAGTATTTTATGCCAACGTCAAAGTCGGTTAGCCACAAAGTAGCCCAAAAGATGTCTTTAAAGCAGGCAAAATAATATTTTTAAGTGACTGCTGCGTTTGAAGCTGAATAAGCAAAACTGTCCCCTGTAATGTTTCCAGACAGCATTTCAGCTCTGAAATCTGAAGACCTTTGTCATTTCAGCTGCAGTTAAATGCATATTTTACAAGTTAACACAGCAGATCCAAAGCTGGAAGAGAAACGGTGGCATGCCTCAGATAAAACAAAGTTCTCTCTGGGTGAAAACAATATTTAAAGTCATAGGGGGAAAAAAATCAAAATCTTCACGTGTAATGTTCCCAGAGAGCAAACTGCTTCGGTGACATTTCTGAATGTCTTCAGAGCAACAGCACATCCAACCTCCATTTGAAAATGTTTCTCTCATAACACAGAGGTAGGAATATTTTTCAATAATTGATTGACGTTCCAAGTTTTTCCCATACTTATTACCAGCAGGATATTTCATATACATATTAAAGCACCTCTACAGATCGATTTTAATTCAACTAATTCTCACTTTGGTTGTTTTCAAAGTTCATTATGTTAAGGAAATTTTAAGAACAACCACCAAAAAAAAAAAAAAATGCAAAAGCTTAAAACTTCCCAAGTAGTGCAATGAACATGAAATTGTCTCCAGCTAATGAGTATTACCTGGCCAGCAGTAGTGGTGATGCCCTCGGTCTAAAAAGCGAAGAGGCATTTTGCATCTCGTTGCGTTCAGTACGTAGGTTGTCTCAGTTTCTTATTGGATTTTTTTTCAGCTGTGCTCCTGACAGTGATAGAATATTTTAGGCCCGTGTGAAAATAAATGGGGCACACCAGAGAAATAGTCTTCACGCGCAAGGAGAGATATGATATGCTTTTGAGCAAATAGTTTAGCCTTTGGGACCCAAATACTCTCATAGAAATAATAAATAGGTTCCTACATAGAATCTGTAGTCACGTTCATGCTTAATAAGATATAATATTAATATTGAACCCAAACTTCGGGGTGGAAATCAGACGAACAAGAGCCAAAGCGTCTCTATATTTAGTGCTTGAATTGACATTCCTTCTAATTCTCGAGGATTTTTAAATTCCGTGTTTTTTAATAATAATATGAAATCTAATTGTGTCCGTACCCTAACCCCTTGCTTTAGGTTGGTGATTCTCAACTAGGAGAATTTGTACCATCTTTATGTCCCTTCCAGGATACAATGGGCAACTTCCGGAAACATTTTTAAATATCTGAGATCAAAAATCTACCAGATGGGAGGGGGGTTAGGGGCTGGGTGAAAAGGGGTGAAGGGGTTAAGAAGTACAAATTGATAGTTAGGAAATAGTCATGAGAGAGGAAAGTGCAGCACAGGGAATATAGTCAATAATATTGTAATAACTATGTGTGGTGTCAGATGGGTACTAGATTTATCGGGGGGTGGGTGATAAAGTCATTTCAATTTTTCATCAGATAAAATTAAAAGGCCATGGAGTGCTACTGGCATCTAGTGGGTAGAGCCCAGGGATGCTGCAAACACCCTGCAATGGCCACAGACCCCATACCTCCGAGAATTCCCACCCTTATATCTCAATAGTAACGACTCTTTAAAACACACTAAGAGAACCCACCCTCCCCGGCTTCTGTCCTCGATCATTTTAAAGCATAAGATGAAATAAATCCTTTGCACACGGTCTCTTGCCAAAGACTACTAGGTTTGCAGGTTAGACGTCACCTAAAAGGTTGCAGTTTCCTGTTCCTCGAGCACGTAAGAAAACTCAGCCACAGATTGTCTGCTTGACACGTCAAGTCCACCGCTACTGAGATAAGAACTTGTATGCAAAATGGTCCATTTGTCTTCATTTCCATCTTTAAAATTGCATTAGCAGAGCAGATGCATTCATAGCTTAAAAGATTGCTTCACCGTGACATGAAGAGAAAACCATAATGCCTCATTTAATTAGCAAAGGAATTAAATTTCGGGGATGCACAAGAACAAAGCTAAACTGTTTCTCAAAAGACGCATCCAAGTTTCATTTTTTAAACCCCACATAAATCCCTCTTTTGTCACACGTTATCATTGGGATGATTCCCCCCATTGCAGTTAGAGGCCTGGGCTGTCTGCACGTGACTCACTGTCCACACAAAATCTTGTCATGCAAAATGGCCTGGAAAATCTTAAACGTGGTGCCAAGTGCTCTGGCAAATATGGAGAATGCTTAGGGAAGTAAGTAGAATATTGTTTTGGTCAGCGTTCTGCAGAGAAAGAGAACCAGTTGGATATCTGTATGTCTATAGCTACTGTCTATCTATCTATCATCTATGCATCCATCCATCATCTATCATCTATCTATTATCTGTCTATCTAGAGAGAGACGGAAAGAGAGAGACACACAGACACAGAGAGACAGACAGAGAGACAGAAAGACAGAGATTTTAAAGGAATTGGCTCACGTGATTATGGAGGCTGTCAAGTCCCAACTCTGCAGGGTGGACCAGCAGGCCGGAGACCCAGGGAAGAGCTGATATTGCAGCTCAAATGCAAAGGCTGTGGAGGCAGAGTTCTCTCTTCCTCAGGGAGATGGCTAACCTTTGCTCTTAAGAATGTCACCCGACGTTATGAGGCTCACGCGCTATGGTGCATAAGCCACTTTACTCAAAGTGTCATGCTGTAAACGTCCATCTCATCTAAAATACGCCTTCCCAGAAATATTTAGACTGGTGTCTGTTCGAAGTTCTCCATACCCATGGACCAGCCGAATGGATGCCCCAAATTAATCATCACGGTGATAGGAATAACATGCATAAAGAGTGAATTTTCGTCCTGAGTTCACCATCTTTAGATGGTTCTTGATGGCCACCTGTTTTTCCATGGATTGGGGGAGTGCATCAGATAAAACAGGTTCTGTGTATTGTTCCCCCAACACCCTCTCCCCAGTGTGTTTATCCTGAAGTTTTCCTGCTTTCCATCCCTTAGTAGGCTTTCAGTGTGTTTGGGTTGAATAAGCATTGCTTGGCCATGAGTTGCCCAGAGATCTAAAGGAAAAACTCAACCCCCAAGAGTCTAACCTTGGAGATGCATAAAATGACGGGGTACAATTATGCAACCTGGGCCCTCCTACTGTTTTTCACCACCTATAATCCCCATTTCCCTTTGGGAAGTGACCCTTCCCCCCTCAGTACTGGTCTGGCAATCATAGTTCCCTTTCTTCTACTTTCTCCAGTGAGCCAGTGGCCTGGCCTTGGACAGGTATCTCACTTCGGTCCTTCAAGCGTGTCTCATTGTTTGGGAAATGTACTCGGGCTGAGAATCACAGAATTGGGGGCTCATGAGGAGACCCTGGAGGGCTTGTGACAACACAGACTGTTGGATGCCACCCCCATAGGTGCCGAATGTATAAGTTGAAGGCAATCCCACAAATCTGCATGGCTAACATGTCCCCACGTGATACTTGTGCCTCTGATTCAGAGGTGACACTGAACACCGTGACATGCGATCAAATTAGGGCCAAGATTCTTGCATGGATGACCAGTAGAGGGAAAAAAATCGAAGGAATACCTTAGTTCTTCTTCCCACTGCTGACATGAGCAATGTCTTTAAGTGGTCATCTTGTCCACCGCTAACAGAAACTCCATGTGGACAATGAAATAAATGAGCGAAGGAAGGAGAGTTGACAGATGCCCACAGACATTCAGAGAATTCACAGTAATGTTTGGGGCACTCTGTCTGGGCTGAACAGAAAGCAGCTGAAGCCAACTTGTTTCCATTGTTGCTTCAGTTGGTCTAAACTTGGTTTCTGTCACTTTTGACAGAAGGAGACCTGATAGAGATTGAATTAAAAGAGAGAGAGAGAGAGAGAGAGAGAGAGAGAGAGAGAGAGAGAGAGAGAGAGAGAAAAAAAACTAAGGTATCGTAAAATAAGGTATCGTACACATGAAAATTGTTTAAGGTAATTATCATAAAATCACACCAGTAGAAAACTAGTCAGTTGAAATAAGCATAAGATTTTTATGAGATAGATACATACCCCAACATGTCCATACTGTGTGCTTGACTGTTGTTTGCTGCAAGTGGATGAAATGGAAAAAATGCACAGCAGGAGAAAGACCCAAAAACCCCAGATGATAAAGGGCCTGAGATTTTCACCACTTTTCACTGCGTTTTATGAGATATAAATAAAAGAACAGTAACAGTTAGCAAATGTTCACTTCCTTTTTTCCTTTAATTCAATTGTGCATCAAAATAACAAGCCAAGAAAAATGCAGTGCACACCACAAATGCAGCAAAGAAAAGCAAAAATGGTACATGGCATATTAAGTTTAAAAACTAATGCTATATGGAGCAATTATCCCCAGATTCCTTCACTGGGTAGATTTTAAAATAACACTTGGTATCTTTTTTTCTTTTTTTCTTTTTTTTTTACTGTTAGGAATGTTCAATTCTGAATTTTGATACAAAATACAGTCTGACAATCAAGACGCTTTTTTTATGGCATAGTAATTGAGTAATGGTGTTAGGAGTTACACAATTTTGAGCTTACGTGCCTACTCAGGCACTTAATACGGGTGTGATTTTGTGAATTATTCAAGTTATCTGGACTTAAGTAAAAAGTGTTGTGCTTGTCAGACTTTATTTTGTATCCTCTGTCAAGTGGCAACATACAATACCCAGCTGACAGAGCTGTACTAAAAAGTTAGACGACATAAAGAAAGATATTAACCCAATGAGCTGGCAGATAATATTAGGTTGGTGCAAAAGTAATTGCGGTTTAAAAGGTTAAAAATAATTCCCAAAACTGCAACTACTTTTGCACCAACCTAATATAATACTCACACACACGCACACACACATAATAGTAACATATTTTTAAAATATTACAAAATATTAATAAATGTCCATCTAATGTTTGGTGGCCTGCCAAAACAATAAAATGTCGTTGCAAACTGTATGAGACCATCTGAATGGTTTATCATTTTCAGGGATGAGAGAGATTGAGCCCTGGCCCTTGGAAACCTGCTCAGTCCCTGCGCAGGACGGGAAGTCCCCTTCCTAGAGAGGCATTCTAGATCTCTCTCCATTTATATGAAAATCTCTTGGAAACAATCAAAGTGCTCATTCTAAATGATACAGTGATGTGAAGCATTGTCATCGTGACATGGGGTTCCAGTTTTGGGCTCCACACCCAGAAATCTGCCTCCAGGAATCTTTTCTGTGACATGAATGACTGAGCAGTAATCGGAAAACGTTTTACTGAATCCTCTTATGCGTTCAGCCATCTTGGCGTGCAAAGCACAGTAGAAATGGAGACAGCAGATGAATTTGCCTCTGGGTCCACCTATCCCTTGCTAAATCATCATAGGCACTCTTTCCGTTCCCTCACACATTGGTTTGAAGTCATTCGCTCAGCATGCCACGTTCCCTGTGTGTGGGCACCCCCTACGGTGGTCACAATGTTTAGTAAGGTGCTAATAGGTACGATTACAGTCCAGCACAGTTATACTCACAATTTTAGATAAACTCAAGAAGCACAATTATAGTCATGACCGATGTCAATATCATAGACTTACATTATCTTTATTTTACTAATAATTTCTTTCATTTTCAATTACAGTTGGCAGGCATGTTAGTTTCCAAGTCCCACGTTGTCTTTAGATTTTGAGAGTGGGTTGGATAATGGATGGGGTGGTTAACACTCTGATTCTAGAATGAACCTTTGTGTGGTTAAATTCTGGCTCTGCCAGTTGCCTGCGGTGTAACTTTATTATTTAACCTCCCCGTGCCTCAGTTTCCAAATCTGTAAAAAGAGGGATAGCAATGTCATTGAGCCATATGTTTCTTAGGAGGATAAAATTAGCTACTGTGTGTGAAGTGCTTCAGAGAGATGATTGGCACTCAGTAAGTGTTGGGATATGTTATTATTTTGTCATAGCCGGCTGGATTGCTTACTTCAGTTGTTTAAAATTGGGTTGAGTGGCGGAGAATGGCAGTGAATCCCCACCGTTGTGAACAGACACGTTGGCCATGTGTATTATTAGTTTTGACCAGACACCCGTTTGCCCTTTCTTGGCATGAGCACCAGTGCTGGGGTGCCAAATGGGGAGTACCGGTTTCTAGGGCTGCAGTCAGAAATTACGGTAAGCTCCGTGACTGAAAATGACACAAATGTATTATGTGACAGTTCTGGGAGTTGACATCTGAAATGGATTTCAATGCACTAAAATCAATACGTCAAAAGGGCTGGTTCCTCTGTGAGACTTTAGGGGAGAATCTGTTTTCTGGCCTCTTCCAGCTGCTAGCCATCCCCTGTGGTCCTTGGCTTATGGCCACTTCCCCTGTTTTCAAGCCGTTGATGACAAGTCCAATCCTTCTCACACTGTGTCGCTCTGGTCTTTCCTGCCTCCCTTTTATAAGGCTCCTTGTAATTGCAATTAGAGATCACCAGATAGGATCATCTCTCCATCTCAAGATCCTTAACCACATCTGCAGCGTCCGTTTTGTCATATAAAACGACATGTTCCCCGGTTCTGAGCATCAGCATGGGGACACTTTAGGAGAGGCCATCATTCTGTCTGCCACAGCACGGAGTCAGAAGATAGTCACTGCAGGTAACTTGCTGTGTACGAAACGCTTACCGGTGTCACATGTGGACCTAGGACACTAACCTGTGCTGTCGCATCTAATGCACAGAGGAGGAAGAGAAATGTGAAGCCAGGAGAAGTCCCCCAAGCTCACAAGACAGTATGCGACATGGCTGACTACAAATTCTTGTCTGTCTTTTCTAAAAAGGGGTGTTGTGATTTACTAGGCAACCGTACTTTGACTTAAAATGGTAAAGTTTCTGTAGGTTTCTTAAGGTCTGGAAGACATCCTAAAACTTTCCTAAGGGATCCCCACGCCTCCTCATGTCCCACAAAGCTATACGTTGAATGTTCTGACCTGAGTGACCAGTCCAGATGCCCAGAGCCACACCAGGAGGGTCTCTAACGAAAGTCCAGACCCTCCAAACACAAGGAAAACATTTCACGTTATTTAATTAAGATGCAGCACTTGACTACTGTCTAGCCATTTAATAATTTTGTTTTTGCCATTCGATGGATTCTCACTTTCGTTTAATTACTTTAATTTGTTTTGCAATACGCCCTCAGACACGTCAATAATACCGCCAGCCAGAACAAATGCTTTGACTGCTAAATACAGTCAACTCAGACCTAATGTGGCAATGCGGTGCCTTCACTCCAAAAGAGGGATGCAACTTGGGGGAATTTGTTAAAATCATAAATACATCTTCAGAAAGGAAAAAAATAGCAGCTAGAGGAATGGTAATCACGGGTTCTCAGCAACTTCTATTAGCTGAAAAAAACTACTAATTGAGAATAATTTATACCTGCTCTTCTAGGAAGACCCATTGAAGACAGCAGGTATTTCGAGCCTGAAAAACCTTTAAAGTTTCAATGAAGAATAAGCACATACATTCATTCATTGCAATACATACTAATAATTATTGAATTGTGTGGCTTCATGAAACGTTAGTTTCTATTGTGAGGGTCTATTGTGGGGGTTTATTATAAACAAAGAAACACATCACCGAGAGACACAAGCAAACACTGACATAGGGTAACAAGGCTTCTCGGGAGTAGGTGCCTTTTCCCAGTTCAGCGCTCAGAGAAAACAAGACTGACTGGCTCGTCTACGTCTCTGCCTCTAGTGCCTCTTACTATAGCATCTCACCTAACAAGCCTCCCTCTGGATTCCAGTTTTCCAGTTGGCTTCTCCCAACACTTGTTTTTTGTTGTTTGCAGAATTTTGCATTTGGAAATGACCATTCAAATGACAGAGACCAAAGTCCCCTAAATATTTCTTCATTCTCTTCAACTTCTCAACACTCTCCTTTTCTTTCACCAGAACAAGGCTCACGTCCTTTCTCTCTCTCCCTCTCTCTCTCTCTCTCTCTCTCTCTCACACACACACACACACACACACACACACGTCCATTACACACTCATCTTTGTGTGTCTTAAACAATTTCACCACCATGGAAGGAACCTTCACATATGACGCATTTCAGTGTCCCGCTAGACACAGCGAGGGGCGCCCCTGACCGTGTTTCCAGGGGCGGCAATGAGATCTAGAGACGTGAGCCTCCCCTTGGCACCCCTGCACTGGCACGAGCCCGGTGAGACTAGAACCCACGTCCCCACAGAGCTGTGTCTTATACAAAGTTTTGGCAAGTATCCGTTAGCAACACAGCCTGAGAGACACGTGAGCAATGGCTGTAATCTGGTGGCATCCCATGCTCAGTGCTCTAGAGTCACATGGAAGCCACTAAACCGAGTGTCTGCATCCACGGGGTGTCTGCTTTCAATGCGAATTCACTGCCCTCAAGCTAAACACCAATGCAAAAGGGAGACTAACTGCCCGTAGGGTCCCAATGCAAAATGATACAAGAGAAGGCTCTTTGTCAGGGAGTGACGCCACTCGAGGGGGTGAAAGACGAAGAAAATGGAAGTCACAGGTCTCTTTATATCGTTACATAAAGGTCCTTCATCCTGGATCCTTTCGTAGGGGGTGTGGGAGCACTGGGGTGCTTTTCCTGCCCCCTCCCCTGTTTGTCATTTCTATATAGAGCTCTGTTTGTTTCCCAGGATTGTCATAACAAAGTCTCACAAACTGGGAGCAGAAATATATCCTCTGCTAGCTCTGGAGACTAGACATCTGAGATGCGGTGTGGACAGGGCCACGCTCCCCCCTCAGCAGGTTCCAGGGGAGGGTCCCTCCTGCCTCTCAGCTCCTGGGGGCACCATTGGCTCCTTGGCTTATGGCGGCATTTCTCCCATCTCTGTCTCCAGTGTCACATGGTCTCCCTTCTGTGTGTGTGTGTGTCTTCATCTTGTTTCTGTCAGGACACCAGTCGTATTGGATTAGTGCCCACCCTAATGCCCTCATCTTAATTTTCTCACATGTGCAAAGATCTTATGTCCAAATAAGGCCCCATCCCCATGCACCTGGCATTAGGACTTCAATATGTCTCTTTGGGAGACACAATTCAACCCATAAGAAAAGGCAGCAATGACCGGAATATCTGTGGAATGCTTGATCCACTGGAAAGTTCCTAGAGGTAAGAAGAAAAATGGAAAATGGACAGATGCACAGTTGATATACTCAGCTCTACAGCTGAGGGTTGCATTGCAAACACGTCACTCGGTGTTTAACTGCAGCCCAACCCCAGCAGTTATGTAGACCCAGATTTCTCAGTCTACCCAGAAAGGAGGGTCCACCCAGCCAAGAAGGACCCAATAAACAAGGAATTTGGCTGTTATTACAATGAGAAAACAGTCTTCAGTAGCAGTTGCAGGTGAGGGCTACGTGGATGGGAGCAGGACGCCCTCAGTGGTCTTCTGGACAGTAGGAGCTCAGAGCAGATCCCTCCAAAGCAGAGGACCGAGGAGAAACCTGAGACCCATGCCTCCCCTCCCCACTTAAGCCCGTCTCTCAGCATTCACACAAAAGCCACCTCGGAAACAAACACGAAGAAGAAATCCAACGCAAAGAGGAAAGATTGTATCAACACACAGGACAGGTGGCATTTTCGAATCAGATTGAGATTATGAGCTAAATCACAAGCTGGGGCTCACACAGGAGAACAGAACAACTCCGGAACAAGAAAGACAACTTGCATTTTCTTCGTATGTGTATGTGCTGTGACTGAATGTGGTATTGTGCTACCCACGTACAATTAATCGATGCCAGGTTGCATTCCTCGTGTATGTTGTGCTTCTAGTAATTCAGTAGCTCTCATCCTCTAGGGCTTTAGGTCTGTAATTTTGCAGTATGGAAATTAACATATCCTGAAATTCCAAACTATTTCATAAGATGGTCTGCTAATTTAAGGATACAAAACAATATGCAGACTAATTTTTGTACTTGCTTGTGTGACTTTCACAGTATTAATATCTTTTAAACAGCACGTTGCGTCCTTAAATACCATGCTCTAGAAACCACACTTTAATCCATCTAAAATCACTGTGTATTTTACGTTTACTTTCAGTAAGTTATTCAGCAATATGCGTTTTAGTACTGAAGAGAGGAAGACCTCAAGAAATTTATTAACAAACATAAGTTCATTAAACTGATCCTGTGGCCACATAATTTATGAGGTAATTAATTCTGACTCAAACAATTATTTACTTGAAACTCAAATTTGCTCTGAAACTCAAAGTAATGTTTCCTTGGCATGATATAATAGTTCTTATGTAATTACTAATTAGTCTCCAGCATGACAAATGTTTTAATTAAAATCACTGGAACAGTTAGGCATTTATCACTCTTTTTCTAAATTTCTTTTTCACTTTATTCACTTTAGGTTAACTGTTTCACAGGCGCCAAGAACTCATACATAACATAGACACCCATTCACCAAGGGCGGGATTCTTCTGGTATTTATGCCAACTGGGGACGTAGATACAAAACCTTCTTATTTCAAATAGTTTACAAAATATTTTTGAAGGTCATGAGAAGGATGCAGTTGCTCACTCAATTCCAGAAAGACAAAAGCAGATATGGTTGAGTGGTTCCCAACAGAAGTATCATGAGACACCGACAGTGACTGAGAAATCACCTTCCATTAACTCTCTCTTTGGCGTTCATGGTCTCCTTTCATGCCATCGAGAGCTGGGGTCCTGCCCAGTCTTGTGTGATGTGGATTCTCTGTGAGCCACCACCTCTGCCCCACCTGGGAATGGGTGGGTCATCAAAGGTCCATACATACCATAGGAGGTCGGACAATTACGTTCCTGAACTCACCCTAGAAAAAGTGCTACATCCCTCATGGCTGAATATCACTACGGTCACCTTAGAAGGACTCCCCTTGGGAAGCTATGCACTGATGCCAGCGCCTAGTCCACCCTTCAAAGCAATGTTGGAGCTCTTTCTGGAATGGCCATCAGAGCTGTCGTCATATTACCCTTGGTGTCCTGAGTGTCATCCAAATGTCTTCCTTTCAGTATTTCCTTTATCTTCAGGTAAAGAAAGAAGTCATTGGGGGCCAGATCAGGTGAGTAGGGAGGGTGTTTCAATACAGTTATTTGTTTACTGGCTAAAACTCCCTCACAGACAGTGCTGTGTGAGCTGGTGCATTGTCGTGATGCAAGAGCCATGAATTGTTGGTGAAAAGTTCAGGTCGTCTAACGTTTTCACACAGCCTTTTCAGCATTTCCAAATAGTAAACTTGGTTAACTGTCTGTCCAGTTGGTACAAATTCATAATGAATAATCCCTCTGATATCAAAAAAGCTTAGCAACATCGCTGCAACATGCTTACGAACTTCATTGTCTGACCTCGTAGACACCCATTCACCAATGGTAGGGTGTTGGGCAGTGTTTGTGCCCAGGGGATGGGTCAGTGTTGGAATCAGTGGAGGTTCAGGACGCCAGTGACTGAACCCACATGGGTGGTTTACGGGTGAGGCTGTGTTGGACCCCACCAAGGCCAGCACCAGGGGAGACGTGCATCCACGCAGCTCCTAGCTGTCCTTATCTCTGGTCTTTTCCATCTCTCTCTGACCCCAGCTCGCCAGCTTAGCTGGAAGGAATGCCTTGGTTCTTTTCCTCTTCTTTCATTGTTGACTTCTGCCCCTAAACTCAACAATGAATTGCATAAGACAGTAGCTATTCTGGTCTATCTGATTTCACGTGTGTGTGTGTGTGTGTGTGTGTGTGTGTGTGTGTGTGTACACACCTGTCTCGCCACCACCTGAAACTAATATAATATTGTATGTCAACCATACTTTAATTAAAATCATCTTTACATTTTTTAAAAAAAACACGAAAAAAAGAATGGTAAGCATGTATCTAAATTGCAGTGCTCATAGGGAGACCAGAATTTTCTTGGGGTGGCTTTTTCCTGTCTTTATTGGTTTCCTAACGAACTGACAGAAACGCAGCTAGGAAATGGTTATTTCAACATCAAGTTTCACATGTTGGGCAATTTGCTATACGCAGCAAGACTCTTTTGCTTGACTTTTTTTCTGTGTTTTTCCCTGAGTGTCTCCTTTGATGCATATGTAATTTTCTTGAAAACAGTGTGCCTGTTAAAACCAAGCAATGATGCTTTATTTTCCCTGCAGTGGGCTGGATGCCGTGACTACGGGGAGTGGTAAATTAGGCACACCTCATAATTTGCCACATTGTATGTTTAACCCTTCACATGGTGTTTTTAATTTTTACCTTTTCCCATTTCATATCCTAGAATTCCAATGGCATTCGGCAGCTACTTTTCAGATAGAAAATAGTTTATCTCTTGGAAATGTGTGTTGTGTAAATGCATGAATAGCTAACAATAATAATAAAAACAAAAGAAACTAGAGCATTTCACGGTTGACATTCAAAATTTGGTGATTGTTGAAAAGGAAATGTTCCATGAAAAAAAGCCAATCGTGTTTTCAGTCTGTAGAAGAAACAGCCAATAGCACCAAATCTCTACTTCACCACTGATTTTAGCTTTTAAGTATATTTTTGGAGTTTAATTTTATCACATCGTGACTTTCTTAATGGTTCGACTCCATTACTGTTTTGTTTGTTTGTTTCGTGGTTTACGGTCACTATAATGTTTATAGAATTGACCTACAGACAAGAATTCAAGAGACAGGAATGTAATTAGAAGGGAAAAAATCAACACAATTGTCTACTCTGTTCTCAGTAAACACACACATGAGCTCCTGTTCTCGCTCTGAATACAGTTGCTAGGTGTCACGGTGATTCTCAGGGGACACTGGACGTCATGTCTGAGGATGTCTGTGCACAGAGCCAATACCTTTCGCTGCTATCCTTGCTCCTGTTGTAGTAAATGGGTTCAGAAAAATACCGTCCTGTCTTTCAGAGCTTAAACCTTAGAGATCCTCAGCGGACTAAGTTTGGGACCTTCTCTACAGCCATTTAAAGTCCGCTAACTAAGCCACCTCCACCGTGCAAAGAAACGTTTCTGGGGCTTCACATTTTTTTGCAAGCCTACAGCCCACTTCTTCTGCTCTTTAAAACGGGGGTCTTCCCGATAGTGGATTTAATGGGGTATTTTTTACGGTTTAGGATTTTTTTTAGGGTTTAGGGTTTGGTTTTGTTTTTTCCAGTTAGCCTCCAACTGTAATGAGTCAAGTTGAAACATGTCTTATTTGACATGAGGGGGGGAGGTTCTTCCCTTCATTTCATGATTGCTTCTGAGGCAACAGCTCACAGAGGCTGTGGTACTTTCAGTTCTTAGCTCTGGAGTCGAGGTGCTGAGGCTTGGTCAGACTCAGAACTAAGCTCATATGCTTACTAGCTCAGGTGTCATTCTGTATGTGTGAGGCAGGGGGTAGGATACGCCAGGTTGTCTGCGTGCGGACACGAAACGTGAAGTTTCCCGATAGGCACATCTGATAGCTGTTTGGGTCTGTACCTGGCAGGTGTGTGCCTAGGTGACCAGCTGCCTTTAAGAACTTCAGACTCCAAGATTCAAGTGGCCTCTGCTCAGCAGGGGTACCTCAAATGTGTCCTGAAGTTTGCAGAGGAAGAGAAACACAAAACGTATGTATGAGGTGTGATAAAAAATATATATATATATGGTGAATGTTTAAAAAAATGTATTACGGTAAAAGACATGTTGCCGTGAATCCCCCTTAAAATACCCTCCCTCACTTCAAATATACTTATTCTGGCCACTTTCTGAAGCAGTTCTGCAAGTCCTCTTTCGTGAGTGTCTTTAGTTGCGCTGTCATGGCTGCCTCCATGTCCTGAATTGTTTTGACTTTGAGAAAGGGCCCAAAGTCACACAGATCCATGAATAAGGTGGATGAGGACACATGGTGACGTTTTTATTTGACAGAAATTGCTGCACCAGAAGCGATGTGTGTGACACGGACCATTGTCATGATGGAGGATGAAAGAAAGACATTCAAGATAGAGGACTTCCAGGACCGCTTCCGAAAGTGGCAAGAACGATGGGATAAGTGTGTTTGGAGCGAGGGGGAGTATTCTGAGGGGGATTAATGACAATGTGTCTTTTACTGTAATATTTTTTTTTATTTAAACATTCACCGTATTGTTTGATCACACCTCGTATGTTATTGTCGGAAGGCAAGGACAAGAAAGCTGCCCTTGACCTCTGTAACCTTGGGGCGTGCAGATCATTTGGCTGCCATTCCGAGCTTCCTTGGCTTTAATGAGTCTTAGCTGCACTTTTAACATTATGGTGAGCGATGTGAACCCTTTCCAGCAAATCAGCAAGCTAGTGGGCATTTGGAAGGTTCTAGAGAAAATGCTTGATACGTTTTTACTATGTTCTTGTTTGGTGTTGCTTTGGTCATGTAGTTTGGTTTGGGAATGACAACGTTTCTACCGTGTGCATCTCTCTTACCCATTCTTTAAAACCTTTCCTGGATTATTTGTGACAGTTTGCCTCTGATTACCCATATTTCCATAATTTTTGCTTCTTGCATATCAGGAAAAAAAAGAAAGAAGAGGAGGTGGACGAAGGAAAAAAGTAAATAGGAGAGAAACAGGGAGAAAGGTAGAATTAAACGGATACCATCTTGGCAGAAAAGCAGCAGATGCCAAACTTTAATCAAACTGTGAAAAAACATATTTATATTGAATCTTTCTCAAGTGTAATTTAAAGAATAAACCTTAAAATCAGTTAGGCCCTATGTATTTATCCATGTCAGAGGGGTAATAGATTGGGGAAGGGAGGTTATCATTTCGTGAGGGGGGTAAATGTCTCAGTGTTACATGATTTGGGCACCTGAAACTAAACATACAAAAAGAGCAGAGCCGTTTCTTCATATAAAGACGTCCATCGTCTCATTTTAATGTGCATGTTGCCTAAGCAATCATTCGGCGTATGTCCTCATAGCAGGTCTCAAAAGTATCCCATGTCTTATGTTCTTATGTACCGTCTTTCTGGGAAATTTCCCTTTTCTAATGTGAGAAGAAAATCCGTCTGCTAAAATTGAGACGCAGTAGAATACAAAGAACTGAAACTCCTTAATAGAGAGGACAGCCACGGATCATACTAACAGCTTCACCTGAAATGTCACGGAGGTGCCTGCAGCTCTAATTACCGTCTCCATCAATCATCTAATTATTCCTGCAGGGAGTTGGAGGTAAAATATTAAAGGTGTTCCGAAACACTTAAGATGTTAAATCTTGGCAGTAATTTTCCAGGGCTCCAGTACCAGTCCCGCTCTTAGTCCTTGCCTGGTGGCAGTGCCCCACCATGTGACATCGCCTGCAAGTCGTTACAGTTGTATGAGTTCTTCCCAATATGCAATGGAGTCATTCTCTGTGCATCTCAACCCCCCACCCCCAAGCTCCTTGGTCATCTCAAATATTTTCTGACCTCTAAATTGAACATTTCCACACCTGGTCGCTTGTATTTTTTTACATGGTCCACTATCTATGAGACCAGAGTTCAAAATATATTGCAACTGGTCAGGAAACCTTCAGTGGTAGAGCAAAGATGACCCTAATTCCTTCCCAGGGCCAGAAAGACACGGCCTTGATCTGGACTTCCACTGTCCTCTTGGGGGAAGACAAATGTCCCAGAGCCAAATCCCCGAGTGGGTCGCCAGCAGCCTGAAGCAACTGAGACAATGAAACAAAACACAATAAAACCACCATATAAACCACAATACGCCATCGGGCGTTTGTTCCGGGAAGACAAACTATTCACCAGTCTCTAACCATCTGCTGGATTCTGCTACCATTGGTCACTGCATGTCAGTTATGCCAGGTCTCCCTCGTGAGAGATGTCTGTTGAACTCACGCCCACTGGGAATGGTTAAGCTCTGCTTATCCACCCTTGACCATCATAGCAAGAGGTCAACAAAGCTGTGTTGACTGAAGAGGTGACCAACCACGTGAGCGACCTCGAGAGCAGAAAAGGCATCAGATGGGTATGCGTTGCCTGTGGCTGCAGTGACAACAGACCACCACCGTGGCGGCTGACACAACACAACTCGGGTAAGTCAGTTCTGGAAGTCAGAAGTGTCCCCAGGCTAAAATCAAGGTGTCCGCTGGGCTGCATTCCTTCAGCGCCCCCCGGAAGGAATGCCTTTCCTTGCCTTCTTCCAGCGTCAGACGTCCCCACATCCCTTGGCTGGTGGCCCCTTCTTCCATCTTCAGGGCACATCCCTCCGATGTCATCGCCCATCGTCAAAGCTTCCTCTTCGAAGGTCCCTTGTGACTATGTTGGGATCACCAGATACTTGCGGTTGCGTCCCCATCTCGGTGCATAACTCATTCACACCTGCACAGTCCCCTTTGCCACAGAAGGTGCATAGTCACGGCTTCTGGGGCCGAGGATGTCGAGGACGTCTTGGGTCGGGCGTTGTTCATCCTAATACAGGATTCGTCTCAGAATCTTCTCTAACTCACGTAGGGTGGGCGCTCAATAGCTCTCTGAGGATAAATTAAAACACAAAGCACTGAAAGTCTGGCTGAACCCCCGGAATTCCCCACACTGCCGAATGCCTCCTTATAAACCATAGTCTAGGAAAGCCGACCCGGGTCGAGGCTGCCAGGAACAATAAGGAAACGGATCAGTGGCACGTCCCTGAGACTCACGGAACTCGGACATCAAAGACCACAGGCTCATCTCCTTGCTTCCGAAACCACACTCAAACCACCTTTTGGAAAAAAATAATAATTAAGCCTGAAGAGAAAACAGGACGGTTTTGTCCGTTCCAGACATAAGGCTTTTTGCTCACACCTGGGTGAACAGGGTGACATTTCAGCGTCTGTCGCACAGATCCAAGCAACAAATAAAGAGAAGGGGGCATTCTTCACAGGGGAGGTGACACCTGCCTTCAATATCCTACTTGGAATCAGGTTACAGAAATAGCTTCACAGGTTCCAAAGATGGTCCAGAAGGGAGGAAAGAGAAGGGACACATGTTTTTTCTTGGTAGAGGTCAGATCGCTCTTTACAGGGAAAGGAGGGTCCTTCATCACCTCTTTGCAGAATGTGGTCTCCAAATGCAGCACCTGAGGACTTGAGAACCCATAAACATGCATGGAGCAAACCTGGAGAGAGCAGGGACCACAGGGAGAGAAAACAATGTTCACACAGCACATGGAAGGACCAGGGCCCAACTGCAAGACGCTCCTGGTATCCATTCTCAGAGAACTGACCTGCCTGGTGGCCACTGTCTTGAAGCATTTGTGCTCTAGGCTGAATTAGTCCCACGGAGACCTGTGTCCACACTGCGAGGTCACAACCAACCGTCATCCTGCAGTTACTGAGCAGGTATCAGGCAGTGGAGGAGGGTGGACGCTCCCTGAGATGCTCAGTCCCTCCCCCACACACACCTGGGAGGCCCTTGTCATTACCTGTGGCTGCAGAGCACGAGTCGGTAACACACGAAGAGAAAACCTGCTTGATCTCTGCGTTTCAGAAGCAGGGGACCGAAAGGACTGGGTGTGCCTCTCCACGTTTCCTTTGAAAAGTCGTAGCTCGGCGGAGATGTGAAGGCAGCATGAACCAGCAAATCGCCAATGTGTAGACAAAAAGATGCAGCCTTCTTTTTAATGACGAAAGGAAGTGAAAACAAAGCCGTGATATACCATTTTTACATCTCTGGCAACAAAATAAGAAGAAAAAGCGATGCATAGTCTGTTTCGACGAGAAGGAGAAGAAAGGGTGGCCCTTTAGCTTTTTTTTGTAATGGAAATTTGGCATTATTGATGAAATTTTAACATGCATCACGTATGGCCCCGTGATTCAGCTTCTAAGACTTTTTCTGCTGAATCGGGAGAAGATCTTTTATTCCATAACATACAGCCAAGGAAAGGCCGTGACAGATGGCAGATGCCGGACACACAGTGAAACCCAGTAAAGTCTCTGTCTTTTTTTCCCCTCTTTCTCTCGATTTCTCTGATTTAGAGTCTTTCCTCGGTCAGATTCTTAGGCGTTTGCCGTCCACGCACTGTCCATCTAAAACCTCAGCGTCCCAGGAGACCATAAACGGACACGGAATATAAACACCTCTTATTCCTTTGTCTGCTGTGTGGTCGACGCTTGTGTCCGTATGTGCAGAAAGCTTCTCGAGCATGGAGCATTGTATAAGAGGCATTTTGTGTATCTCCCCTCTTACCAACCCCATCTGACTCTCCTAACTTACCCACCTCTGTTTCATCGTTCTGACTCATGAAATTTCTATGACTAGGCTCCCCCAAATTTATCTGCTATGAAAATAGGTCAATGCTTTAACTAAATCTGAGAAATACTGACATTAAAATGTCCTTTCTTGACAGCCATACGTGTCTTCGGTACTATTTTGATGGCGTTATAATTCACATCTCACATTATGTGAGTTTGAGGTGTACAACCTAATGATTCAATATCCGTACAAATGGTGAAATGAGCCCCACGGTCAGTGCAGTTCACATCCGTCACCTCACACAGTTACATTTTTTTCTTGTGATGAAAACTTCTAATAACTATTCACTTAGCAGCCCTCAAATATACAATATGGTCTTATTAACTAGAGTTACCATGCTGTGCACTATTACATCCCTAGGACATATTTATTTTTATTGCAAGTTTATGCCTTTTGACCATGTTTCTTTCGTAATTGAGCACATTTTATTTTTAATAAAATAACATTTTATTTTCATTTTTTTATTCAAAAAAATATATAGCTATTGCGGGCCTGTAAATTTTTGTTGTTGTTGTTTTTAATGAAAGTTTATTGGGGTGACAATTGTTAGTAAAATTACATAGATTTCAGGTGTGCAATTCTGTATTACATCATCTATAAATCCCATTGTGTGTTCACCACCCAGAGTCAGTTCTCCTTCCATCACCATATATTTGATCCCCTTTACCCTCATCTCCCACCCCCCACCCCCCTTACCCTCTGGTAACCACTAAACTATTTTCTGTGTCTATGAAGGGGTTTTTTGGAGATTTTTTTTTTGGGGGGGAAGGGGAACAGGGCTTTATTGGGGAACAGCGTGTACTTCCAGGATTTTTTTCCAAGTCAAGTTGTTGTCCTTTCAATCTTAGTTGTGGAGGGCGCAGCTCAGCTCCAGGTCCAGTTGCCGTTTCTAGTTGCAGGGGGCACAGCCCACCATCCCTTGCGGGAGTTGAACAGGCAACCTTGTGGTTGAGAGGACGCGCTCCAACCAACTGAGCCATCCGGGAGGCAGCTCAGATCAAGGTGCCGTGTTCAATCTTAGTTGCAGGGGGCAGAGCCCACCATCCCTTGCGGGACTTTTGGAATCGAACTGGCAACCTTGTGGTTGAGAGCCCACTGGCCCATGTGGGAACCGAACCGGCAGCCTTCGGAGTTAGGAGCATGGAGCTCTAACCGCCTGAACCACCGGGCCGGCCCTGTGTCTATGAGTTTTTGTTTCTTTGTTTGTCTTGTTTCTTTGTTGCTGCCTTTAATGAAGCAAAATTGCTATGGATGCAAAGAGATTGAGCCTCCATATCGAAAATGTAGACTTTTTCTTTACCATCATTTTAAAAGGTACAATTTGGTGTGGAGACCTCAATGCTGAACAGAAGAAAACCCCACAGCACCAATGCTTTCCACACCCTGTAAAAAATAATGACTTACTGACCTTTTCAAACAGGTCTGTTTCGACTGCAGGAACAGACCTCAAAGAGGCCGTTTGTGGCAAACAACAGACTCTCTGTAATAGCCCCTCTCCTCTGGCTCCCAAGGAAGTTTTTCAAATGTTGGGTCTCCGGTCTGTAATAAGTGAAAAGTCCGGACAGGCTGATGAAAAGTCAGAAAAGTACATTGTCCCATTACCTTCCTGTGACCACTTGAGGAGAATTCAGCCTCATGTGCATGGTTCCAAGCGGCCCGTCTTGCGGTAGAGAGTATAAAAATGCCGACTTGAATTTACTCCAAATAAACACATCTCGTCAGCAGTAAGTGCCCAGGTCTGAGCTAGAAGCCCATGTCTCTCTCCCTCCCTCCCTCTGTCCCTCCCAACATACGTCCTTACTAAAATAATGTCCTACAGTATTCTTTTCAATCAATACATCTCGTACCCATAAACCCCACTTCCGCACCCCCCCCTAAATTGGGAGCTTGGTCTTTACACATCTCCCCCCAAAAATTGTTCCCCACTTGCTCAAGTGCATCCTAGGCGCTGATGGCACATGTACGCTGATTTCCCACGCTGTGTGCAGATTGTAACGCTACCCTTGCCCAGACATGTCACCTTGCTTCAGACCCCGTCAGCCAATTCCTCCTTTGGATTCTTATAACACTTATATCTGCACATAAATATAGATATAATGTTGGTCCATTATATAATTCGGTCTTGTAGGTGCCTCGTACCCCCTTTTAAAGGGCAGAGGTAAGATTCTGTTCCATTCTTCATAACACATCCATGAGCAGTGCGGCCGTAGTGAAGCTTAATTCACGACTTAGAAAGCTAACCCAGTGGCAATTTAGGTCTGAAAATATAATTATTAAAATAGCAGACAACCCTGCTAGTTCAGGCCTAACCCTATCATTCTGTTTCACGCATGCTTTGGGGCTCAATTGGAAACATTCCCGTGGGAAATTAACTGAGCCTGTTTAGTATGAAATTTGAGACTTGGAAAACCCGGGGTTATATTTTTTTATGCTATTAAACGGCTATAATTAAAGTTCTGCCTGTTTACATAAATTAACTATCCCTTATAATTACAAAAGTGTCTAATTCATTATGCTATTAATTATCATCCCCGTTTCTTCCACAAGAAATCATGCTTTTAAAAGACTGTGTCTCTCATCACATATATTTCATTATTTTCTTAAAGTTAGAGGCTAGGCTTTCTGAAATCCAATGTAATTAACCCAGAACCCCACGCAAAGATGGAAACATGCAAGTTTTATTTGCATCACTAAGTACTATTTTCTGTAACAGTCCATTACACAGCAAAAGACGCTAAACACATCCTGTAAGACCCCACCACCATTAACGCTAGATTCAATATCTACACAATTTTAAGATAATTTATCCTCAAAGAAATGATATTCCATCAGAGACCTTCCTCATTCAATATTTGTTGAATCCTAAAACAGTGTGAGACACGAGATCCTTTTAAATTACGGAAAGGGGGTGATGTTAGCTAACTCCCAATTAAAATGAGCATTTCAAGGGAAATCAGAGCAAAGACACACGGGTGGATAATTGTGCCAGGATTCTCCGGTGAAACTGAGGAAAAGCCAGAGGCTGGATCATGGACAGAAGATGAAAGAAGACAAACGCAATTAGCCATGTGCACATAATGAATGCTCGGCTGCCTTACAAATGTTCCACATTCGTGGGTTTGTGAACCTATGGTTGTTTCTTAGATACGTCCAGAGTGGGAAGTGATGGAGAACGTGCTGCATCCATTGACTTACCTGTGACACCGGGCAGTCTGGATGTGGAATTGCACCCTTCCCCATGTTTCGCGTTACACCGACGTCTGCCATCGGATGCCAGCTGCCTTCTCAAGGTGGTCTTACAACGGGCTCCCCACGCCTGGAAGCCTCAGCAATGAAAGGGGTATCATCAGTCATTTATCCAGAGCAAGGACTCAGCGACGAACCTTTGGGACCCGTCCGCCCGGGAAGCAGAAACTGACCATTTTTCTTTCCTCTCATGAGAAAGCCTCTTATCCAGCCCCATGGTACCACCACCTTCCTCGCTGTCTTCCCAGAATAACTGCTGAGAACCCTCCGAGCTGCGGGAAAATGGAGAGACTGAAGGGCCTCAAGAAGTGGCCAGTGGGTCACTGCATCGGGAGCTGCACGGAGGCAACTGAAAGGATGGTGGCACCGACACCCTTTCATTGGTCCACCTGGACGTCCTAAAACAACCTGGATACAATATTGACAACTGCAAAGCACTGTATAAGGATTCCCCCTATAGTGACCTTGCGATTCTTACCATAAGTATAAATTTACATCCAGGAAGCAGTGGCAAAAAAGAACAGAACTTAAGAGACTATTTTGATGGCATCCACCTCATTTCACTGTTTCAGTAATTCTGTTTATCGGGATTCTCCTCTTGTGTGGGATGCGTCGATGACTAGGACTGTTGCATCCAAGAGACCCCAATTCTCTGAGCATCATCCACCTGCAAAGCCAACCTGTGCTTTACCATCTGCCCCTCCTGGGGTCTCAGTGTCTCAAATTCCAGGGAGAACTTTTTGCAGAAATATCGAGGTTTTGCTCTACAGAATAGCTAGCCCGTACATTAACACAAACTGCTAAAGATGATGGTACGATTTGGGTCATTCTGCACTAAACAAAAGACAAAAGGATAGGGGAACAACTCTAGGAGACTGTATTTTTATAACAAATGCTGTTTTCCTAAAGAGACAAGTTTCATTATTTTTCGTCAGGACCATAAACAGACATAGTCAACTACAACTTTCTAAATTCTGCAACGTTCGATTTTCTAATTATTTTTGTCCCCATGTGAAATACACTTCTGCTGTCTCTCCTCCCTGAACCCCCTGTTTTCTTTCAATTCTACGAGTACAGGTAACTGTTTTGATCCAGAGAAAGTTGCTGTAGGCCGTTCACTTTTTTCATCTACCAAATCATACAGCCTGCGGATAATTTTCTATTTCCCAAATTTTAACCTTGTTAAAGCAAGAGGGAAGAATTTCTGGAGAAAGTTTCAAAGGGTAGGTTAGTGCATTAAAAAATGAAATTCCAGAAGTAGTGCCTCCCTTCCGAAGACCCTCAGCCTTCTCAGCACAGCACGTTGTGCTGTCTCATTTCCTACAATGTCCAGGTTGCTTTACAAAAAGGAAAACAAAAAATGCTTCTGAGATTTAAGTGTCTAAATTCCCATAAACGGAGCCCAGATGGCTGATTTTTTGCTGTGTAGAGACTCTCGTTTTGTAAAGGGTGTCAGCCTCTGGAGAAAGTCATGGTTTGTGCCCTTTCTTGCCTACGACACATTAGAAATTAGCCTTTCTGGTTATTTCCCAATACGTCTGTCCCAGGGGTCACTGATAAAATATCCATCTGACTTGGAAACAGGACCGTGGGTCCTGGAGTAACTGGACAAACCGAGGAGTAATATTAGTAGCCAGACACAGGTTACGTAGCAGGTGGGAGGTCCCCAGGCAACGTTTGCTTTACAAATTTCTGGCATCTTCTGAAGCCGGCGTATCGTGGACGCTGACAGCTGGGCTCAGACTTTATTTTCCTTCTTCCCGTGCTCTAGCAATTCTTGTAGAACAACCCTGCCAAGGCTCCCTCTCTTGACTTGCAACCTGTATGTAAAGTTGAGGCCATTTGAATGGGGCAGACAAACGTGAGGGGCCCATGACGCAGGTGCCACAACAGCAGGGCTGGTCCCGGAGTGAGTCTCTGGTTCCCTGGGGACAGTCTCTCGGGGGCACATTCCGTTCATCCTTTGACTACAGTGTCTTCAGTACAGAGGTGGGTTGTGACACCGTCACATCTGCGGGGGCTGTTGTGCTTATCAAAGGTAAAACACTGGATCGTAAAGGGAAGTGTGATTGACTCGGGCAGAGGCACATCCTTCACCAACAAAATTATTTCACAATTTGGAAAGGGCGGGTCACCTAAAAATACAAAGGTCTTTCAAAGCGAGAGGCGGCCAGCGTTTATCTGCGATCTGTGAGAGTAGCTACTCGGGAAGCCCTGACTCAGACAGAAGCCCAGACAGTGTTCCGATGGGGACACAAAGGCCAGGGGTGTTTATGACAAAGGGAGGGGACAGTGACATCATAGAAGGAAGGCGTTGCTATAGGTGCAGATAACGTGACACAGGGACACTGATGCTAAACAGTGTTTTTAGTTTTCAGCCCAGAGGCATCCGTCCTGTAGTCACGACACCTGCTTTCTTGTTGTCTTTGCAAACAGCTCTTTGGGACACCAGGCTGCTAAGGCCCCGTCCTGAGGTGACTTTGTCCTGTTTTCACATGCACAGGTTTGAGGTGTCAGACGTGCCAGGCTGTCCTCTGGGAGGGCAGGTCCGTCTCCATGTTAAAAGGGCTCTGCTTATATTATTAGTTACAGGGCGATAGGTACAAAGAACCCACTCACCATGAGACTAGCCAGAGAAACAGAACTTGTGAAGAGACATGGAGAAAAACTTGTTTTTGTTTCTTCCAAGATTTTGGGGGTTCAGAGTCTCCCATGATCTGTAACCCCCTTAAAAGCTGCTGCTTAGGGATCAGACCCAACTGAACTGAAAACACATCTTTCAACCCCCCCAACCAAAAAAAAAAAATTGACGTGACATGTAATTTAAACTTGTACAAGTTAGTAGTAAGATAATTAAACTTTTGGGGGGAAGGTGAAAAAATGAATTTTCTAGAGTTACTTGAGTAAGCTTTTTAAAGATGGAAATCAAAGTCCCCTCAGAGGTATTCATAACCAACAAGGTGACATCTTGTTTGCATCTCTCTAGTTGCAAAATCTGAATTAAAATTCCCGTTACTGTTCTTGCAAGACGAAGGAAAAGCAGCACGGACGCTTTACAGAAAGGGGGGTTTTATGAACTGGTTCCGAGTTTCGGTCCCCGTGGAAAAGGGAGAGTTGCCATTAAATGTTATTCTGTTTAATCTGCAGACTCATGGTTTGTGCCAAGAAAAGTCAAAGGGAAAAACAAAATCAAACGACATTCATCTGACTGCAGAATCGCACCCAGACCTTTCCGAGCATTTGTAAGGAGACGCCTTTCGAATTACGACCCATCAGACCTCGTCGGACCAATGCAAAAGGATCTTTGGAGGTTTTTACCTGAGACTCCAGCTCCTGGAGGATTGGACAATGTCTCCAAGCCATTTTACAGGTGATTTTATTTTGTGTTGAGGCGTGGGGCAATTTTTGCTAAGCCAAGTGAAATCTCTTTTCACTTTGAGAATGGCTGACAGGGACAGTCGAAACCCCACATTTTTACATCACAATGCAAAACTTTCCTTCCTGTATCGAACATCAAAGCTCAAATAGCCAATAATACTCCACTTTTAAAGAGTGTGCTTTTGTCACGTGAGTTTCTGCTAATCTGTCTGTAACTGATGGTTGGGCGTAGAGCACGGGATTATGGGTTGGTCATAAATGTGACAGTGTCATTGAGGGCTTACAATGTGTGGACGCCTCTGTCATGAGTGGCTGTATTATCTAATTTAACTCACCCATAATTCCCTGATGCAACACACATGTTCATTTTCTTCTCATTGCTGTTGGTTTTGTACGTGTTTTTGCGCTTGGAAGCGCTGTGGGTTTACAACTGGCTTTAGGTGTGTTGGGACCACATTGAACAGGGCTCTCCAAATTGCCCTTAAGCCGTGCCGCTCCCATTTCTGACGTCATCTCCCTGTACTGTTTTCTAATCCCTGCCTTCTGTCCGAAGCTGAGGTCACACCCCTGCGCTGGATTCTTTGCAAACAAACCGCCTCTCGTTTCTCTGTCCTTGTTGAAATCATTCATGCATTCCTTCACGTACAAATGGTCACTCGATTGCCACCTGTCGTTGGGGCTTCAGACCAGTCTGTCTGCAGAAGCCGCTGGCTTCTGACCTTGATAAATTCACAGGGAGCACGGCCCGTGACCCAGAGACCTTGGAATTCTGCTTCGTTAGGTAGAAATACGCCGTGATGAAGCCATTTTGTGCCAGCAGATAAAGTTGTAATAGGAACCCAGCGGGGGTCCCCCTCTGTGCCCAGGTGCCTGCCACCTAACCAAAGCAGACATTTGTGAACAGGAGTTGAAATATCAGAGCAAAGAAAAAGCACTTTTGTGAATTCTGTCTTTCCGTGCCGGAGCTTGAGATCGATTGAACGAGCTTCTCCCTGGAAAGGATGAGAATGAGGTTGAATATTAAGCCCTAACATGGTGTGGCTGCTGCCAGGGGCAGACACTGATAGAAAGAAAGAAACCTCGAAGAGCACCCACTCCTTCCTGGGCCAGGGGGACCTGCTCAAGGCCACTTGAAGTGTCACCAAGGCGAGTGACAGCGAGTGTGAACCGCTCGGCACGCTGGATACCCGGTCCCAGTTATAAAGCCAGATTGCTGAAAATCGACCTGGTGGAGTTTGTCAAGAGCATCTCAGCATTACCTTTCAGACACTCGTGTTTTCATATACAAATGAAGTGTCCACGACGGAATTTGAAGTGTCCGCATCTCCCTGTTGTGAGAGATTTGGGACACAGTTGTTCCTGCAGCTTCACTCAGGCTCAGCTAACAGGTACTGTATTTAATAAGTAGTGTTTGTGCAGGAAAATGTGTGTTTATCCCCCCAAAGCATGCACTTAACACATGGAAACTTTTCTTATTTCGGTGTGTAGATAAGATCCTCCATCAGTTTAAAATTTCTAATATTCAGAACTACTGGAAAGACCATCCTTTCCCAAAACACACACACACTAAGTGAAAACTGCCTGCCAGTAATTATTTCCTCCAATTTGCAATTTCTTAGGGAAAATGGTATGGGACATATGCACAATTAAATGGACTGGTGATGCATCCCTCGGCAAATAATGCAGATAAAATTCATACTGGGCCTGCACTGGGGGCGCTGAAATCACCACCATGGTTCTCCGTGTGAGATTAAGTGAGTCCCAGAGCAACAAACAAAACTAATGGATCCTGCAAATAAATGTGTTCTGAAATACACCAAAGAAAACGTCACAGCAAGAAAAAAAATCTCCATGACCTAAGTGCCACGGATAAGTAAAGCGATTGTATTCCTTACTTCATATGAACTGGGGGAAGTCAGGAGGACGATAAAGTCGGGGGGTCTTCTTCCCCGTTTACCTGCTTGCCTCAACCCCGCATGTCCTATTGCAAGGGAAGTCCAAGCCATGAAAAGGGGAAATAGACTCTTATCAGCAGGAGTGCATTTTATTGGTGAAATAGAGAAATCATGCCATCTGCGCTAGGTCATTGCGAAACTTACGCTTAGAAGAAATCAGGAATGCCTTTTATTATAAGCCACTAGACAAAATGCTGCTGTTAAGTCTTGTCCCTGAGTTCGGGGGTGAAAAACGGTTGTACCTGCACCTGTCCCAGCTAGGAATCTACTTGTGTCTTGCGTAGACTAGGAAACGTATCTACTCAAAGGCGTACCTGATTCACAGGTGACAAAGTGAAGCAAACAGCCGCGTATCCATTTCTCACCATCTCTCCTTTGGCGTAAACCCCCAAATGTGTCGATTTTTGTTTTCATTCGTTCTTTCAGAATGCAAGGAGGCCCCATCTTAGGACAGTGACAGGTGCATGGGAAACGGGTCCTTAGCCCCCAGCTTGGAAGTCTCTCTGTGCCAGAGAGCTCACAATGGTATGATTTTAAACATAACGGGGCAGACGAGACGACCATGGTGGACATGGAGAAGTTAGTTATTGCCACGACCAAGAAGAAAAAACACCGGAGGCATCCCTGAAGCTATATGTTAATGGCGACAGCCTCACGTGTATCCGTAGGGCACGGGAGTTTTATGTACCAGCAAGAAAAGAGTGACGTTATTGCTTCCAGGAAGTGAAGACGTGCTTTATAGGTTAGAAGGGTCCCGTGAATTTGAGTCCTTCACACGGCCAAAGACTAGAGAACTCTGCCTGCGGTGTGGGCAAGGCACTTCTCACTTCTTCAGGTATAGGCGGACAGATAAGTAGATGGATAGATAGATGATGGATGGATAGAGAGACAATGGATGGATGGATGGATGGATGATGGATGGAGGATGGTGGATGGATGGATGGATGATGGGTGGATGGATGGATGGGTGGATGATGGATGGATGGATGGATGGATGGATGGATGGATGGGTGATGGATGGATGGATGGGTGGATGATGGAGAGATGGATGGGTGGGTGAGGGATGGATGGATGATAGATACATAGATAGATAGATGATAGATAGATGATAGATAGGTAGATGACAGATGGATAGATACACAGATATGATAGATACATACATACTGAATAGATATAGATCATACATACATACATACATACATACACATACATAAGTAGATACAAATAATAGTCTTTGAAGGGGGGGAGGTTGGCACAGCACTGAACGCAGGCACTAGGAGAATACCTCCCCCATGATCACAGCCGTACAGTTCACAATAGGCCAGAGGTGGGAGCAACGCAAGTGTCCACCAGCAGACGGCTGGGTCCACCAAAGGGGGTCCATCCCCACGATGGAGTATGATTTGGCCATGACAAGGAAGGACATTCTGACACAGACGACCACGTGGATATGCTGAGTGACATACGCCGGTCACCAAAGGACAAACACAGGGTGATCCCAGTTCTCGGAGGTCCCTAGAGGAGCCAGATTCACAGACAGTAGGCGGTGGTGCCAGGGGCTGGGGGAGCTAGTGTTTCCTGGGGACAGTCTCAGCTTGGGACGCTGAGGAAGGTTGGGGACGGATGGTGGTGATGGCTGCAGAACCTCGTAAACGTGCTTCATGCCAGTGACCTGTGCCCTTAAACATGGTCAGAATGGTACATTTTACGTGTTGTGCATTTTGCCACGCCAAAAAACAATGCCTTTTTAAAGCAGGGAGACTTGCATCAACTTGGGCTTCCATCCTGACAGCGAGTCACCTGGAACGGTTCGCTTACCATTATTACCCACCTGACAAAGTGCCGCGGTCAGGACGCTTTTTAAACTTCTAAAGGGCTCGGGAAGGGTGGGTGAGCCGTGCTGTCCAGGCAAAGTGGCTCTATGATCTCTACCGCGGACACTTGTAGACGTCCCTCGTCTGCAACAGACGCTCGCGTTTCAGTAAGAACGTGCGAGCTTCTACCCCACTGCTAAATGCTAAAATTTCTCCCGGAAAAGCACTTCTTAGCCATTTGCTTTGCTGGAGATTTTGTGATCTGTGCAGCACTAATTTTCCTGCTACAGACTAGAAAGCTACCTAAAAGCAATAATGAGGAAGCCGTCTCCATCTTTACAGTTATACGAATAAATGCTTGCGTTCCATCACCGTGTCATTTTCCACCTCCCCGTTGAAGATGTGATTGTTTTCTCCGGTTTTTACCTCCCTTTCTGTCCCGATAAGACGTGGTCTCTTTTCCCTGACAACCCCGCGGCTTCCCAACTCATGAATATTTTTTGTTTGCTTCTCCATTTTCTTGGTGACTGTTTCATTTTTTTCCCCTTTAAACCTCTCTAAGAGTGTTATTTATTAGGAGGAAAAGATAAATTAAATCCCAAGGCTTTCACTCTCCGGGGAAGCCATGCATACAATCCCGCTCCCTCGCTCTCGCAAATATTAGAGTGTCGCTCCTTGGAGGTCATCTGTCTGTGCTCTTATTTAAATTATCCAAACTGCGAAAGAGGCTCTAGAATTTGAAAGCCTGTTTTCAAAGAGGCAGAAAGTCCCAGGCACAGACGGGTAGACATGAGCGAAAAGTAATCACCCCAGACACAGAGGAACGCCAGATGGGTTCTGGGCTTACAGTCCTGGGGGGACCCTCGCCCCACGCGTTTTCTGAGCCCCACAGGACAAACACGTGGGGAGCTGGGAGGTTCTGGCATCCAGCCCCTGTCCCGCCAGAGGAGTTGCAATGTCCACGTCACATCACATCAGCGGGAATTATTGACCACGGACCAGTCTTTCTTTCAGAATGGATTTGCTGCACCAGAGTCCTGGAGCGCTCTGAAATCCTTGCACAAATATTTCCAAAAGGCGGACGCTCCTCAGCAAGGGCATTTCTTTCTAATTGGCGCCATTTTGGCCAGATTTTTTTTATCATGTTTTCTTTTTTTTTTCCTTTTCTTTTTTTTTTTTTTTTTTTAAGTTTTTTTATTGGGGAAGGGGAACAGGACTTTATTGGGGAACAGTGTGTACTTCCAGGACTTTTTTCCAAGTCAAGTTGTTGTCCTTTCAATCTTAGTTGTGGAGGGTGCCGTTCAGCTTCAAGTTGTTGTCCTTTCAGTCTTAGTTGTGGAGGGCGCAGCTCAGCTCCAGGTCCAATTGCCATTGCTAGTTGCAGGGGGCGCAGCCCACCATCCCTTGTGGGAGTCGAACCGGCAACTTTGTGGTTGAGAGGACGTGCTCCAACCGACTGAGCCATCCGGGAGCTCAGCGGCAGCTCATTGACTTCATTCTAGTTGCAGAGGGCGCAGCTCGCTGGCCCATGTGGGAATCGAACCAGCAGCCCCGTTGCTCAGAGCTCATGGTCTAACCAACGGGGCCACCCGTCCGCCCCTTATCATGTTTTCTTAAATACTGAAACCATTATTTCCTTCCAGTCTTCTTCTTCTTTTATTTTTTTTTGCTAGTTTCAGGTGTACAAAACAATGTAACAGTTAGACATTCACACCCCTCACAAAGTGATAACCCTTCTCCTCCAATCTGCTGCCCCTCTGACATCGTGTATAGTTGTTATAATTCCACTGACTCTATTCTCCGTGCTGTGCTCCACATCCTGTGACTATGTGTATATTAAATTATAGTTGACACTCAGTGTTATTCAGCTTCAGCTTAAGGTGTACAGAGCAGTGATCAGGTACCTACACCATCCATGAAGTGGTCTCCCTAATGAGACAAGTGCCCATCTGACACCCTACATAATCTTTACAGCATCATTGATTATATTCCCCAAACTGTCTTTCCTATCCCCGTGGTTAGATTGTGGCTACTACTTCCTCTTTCTAATCCCCTCACCTTCTCCTTCATCCCCACCCCCCTCCCATCTAGCAACCCTCATTACCCTTAGTAATATTTTTACTGATGCGTCCCCTTGGGCAAGGGAAGTAAAAGAAAAAATAAACATGTGGGACCACATCAAACTAACAGGTTTCACAGCAAAGGAAACCATCAACAAAACAAAAGGGCATCCTACTGAGTGGGAGAAGATATTTGTCAACGACACATCTGACAAGGGGTTAATATCCAAAATTTATAAAACAGCTTTTTCACTGGTAGACGCGTCCCGTCCCAAAGGGCGTCTGTCAGCAAGCGGGACCCCAGTAAGCAGGACAGTGTATGAGTGTTGGAATAACAATCCAGTGTGTGATTTTCATCAACTTCTGTGGAGCTATTTTTGGAGAGCCCCCCTTTTTGGAGTGTAGAGCTGCAATCACTCTGAACGACCTTCCCCTTTCTCTGCCTTTATCGAGTACAATGCATACAAGGAAATCCACTGAGCTGCAGACCATCCCAAGCGTGAGCGTGTCTGTGGGGACAGAGTCCCGGGAGCAGTTTCCAGACTCTCGGCCTCACGTGGAAAGGTGCTGGCTCGGGTCGTAGATGGTCATCAGCTGTAGCCAGTGAGCCATTAGCCACTGATAGATCTGCCGTGGCTGAGCTGGGGGTTGGTTGGTTGGCAAAGAAGCGGACGGCAGGTTGCAGCTTCTGCTTTCTGTGTCTCCAACCCAGCTGCCAGCGAGACTATAGTGGTGTGAACCCCCCATCCATGGCTCCGTGGGTGATCCTTTTTGGCCTCAGCATACCCTGCTTGCTGCGCCATGTGTCACACAGGTCTCACCTCCCGCTCCCTGCACAAGAACGCAGGACATGGTGAGGCCAAAAAGGAGCACCCATGGAGCCATAGATAGGGGAGTCACACCACTGTATTCCCACTGGTGGCTGGTCGAGTGAGACACAGGAAGCAGGACCCACACGATCCGCAGCCTGCCGACCGCTTCTCTGCCAACCAACCCCACTTGCTAACTGCAGTCTGCACTTGTTAGCTCAGCCACGGCAGTTACATCAGTGGCCAATGGCTCACTGGTTACAGCTGATGGCCAACTAGTCACAGCTGATGGCCACCTACTACCCGACCCAGCAACCCTCCACGCGAGGCCGACAGCCTGGAAACCACTCACTGGGACTCCGTCCCCACAATGTCAATAGAGTTTGAACAGAGGTGTTAGCAGCCCTCAAATATTCTAACAGGAATCCACCCGCCACTCCCTTCTTCTAAAATGTCAACCTTGTCAACGGCCAGCTCCAGTCTGAGGTCCGCCAACCCTCAGGAGACAAACACTGCCTCTTTGTCACAGCCGTGCATGGATTACGCACATTCAAAACAAAAACCGCACTTCTGTTTGCCACACATCGCAGTGTCTGAGAGAGAAAGATTTACGAGAAGCCCAGTGGGGGCCAATGGGACAAAAACTGGAGCCGTCTCCGTCGGAGGGTTTCTGGCACAGCCCTGCCACCCTCCCTGCTTGCGTCACGTGTCTGCGTCTCATTGTGAGGCCCCAGAGCTTGCAGGGTCCGTCAGCCTGGGGTACTCTGCCCGCCTGAGTGTGCTTTCTGCGATGGGACGCGGAATGAAAACGCGTCTTTCTCCATGGCCGGGTTGCTCTGCCGGCTAATGGCGGCCTCTGCATCGAATCCCAATTACGGCTCAGGGGCCTGATGAATCGATTTCAACACTATTAATTTAATGCTTGAAATGTCAGCAAATAGAGTCGAGGTATTATTGCGGGCATCGCTTTGTGAGTTGTTTTAAAGGCAGACTCTGGCAATGCCGCCGTCTTTGGACCTGAGGCAAGTACAGCCTTGAGCCTTGGAACAGAGCAAGTGGGTTGAACGCGACCTTTATAAGCTCAGCCAGATGCTAAATGGTTGCACACGACAGAATAACCCAGCAGACGGGGGCACCTCCCAGACCCTAGAAAATGTGCATGGGCCTCGTAGTGACGGCCGAAACTTTTTTCTAGATGACCCCTGCTTTCCTTTCTTTCTAGTTTTAGAGAGTTTCACTGCGTGGGGCCTCTGAGAAGCGCGCAGACCCCACACGTGCTGCAATGGCATGTACGTGACGGTATGTGAGAGGACACGGTCACTCCTACCACAGGCGTGGGCAGCCCCACACTGTCCAGTCTTTAGCACAGACCACCACACGTGGCTGTTTCCCCTGCAGGGAGGTCCTTTGTCAGAAGCCCCCTCACTCACTGGGACCTGAGCTTCTCAGCCCAAATGTTTCCTCTGCCCCAAATGACTGGTGTCCCATGTGGGTTCCAGGTCCCCTTGCCAATGTCCTAAGACATATCATGCTGCCCTGAGACACCTACCCTCTCCCAGGGGACACCAGCTCGGACAGACGTGGGCGCTGCCTGTGTTTGCAGGGAATACACACATGCACAGCTGTGCACTTAGTCTCGCACATGTGGGCCGGGGGCTGCATTCCCTCCGCAGAAGACTCTCCCGATTCCTGCTCCCGGATGTGAGAGAGCATTCTGTTTTCTAAGCATACTTGCCCGTGTACTCACACAGTGCAACTTAATTGTCCGTCCTCTTCATAATTGTCGCCTGCCTCGGTTCCGTTCTCTCTCCCTCAATGTGCTGTGTTGAGCATGTTTTTCTCCCCAGGAAAGTCACAACACCACGGTGCCTTTGAAAGAATTTCACATTCATTACCAGACTCTGCAAGGACCGTTCCTGCCCATTGTGACGACGTCACCATAGAATGCACAAAGCAGCCCCTGCCGTTTTCTTTAAGCTGTTTTATCATCCCAGAAGCCAGCCCAGAACCCCTTCTGTCATCGGCACGGGCAGGGGTGCAAGACCCCAAACCCGCTGAGTTAACCCTGAGCTGTGGCCACACCTACCTGCAGGCAAGAACCACCCAAGTGTGTGGGATCCATACACAGGAAACTGCAAAGGGCTTTGGCCGTCACACATAACCCCAGGACACAACCCTCGGACGGCACGAATTACTCCAAGTCCATTCAAGCTCACTTTGGCGTTTCCAGGGAGTTCTCTGCCCCTGAATCTGAGTTCCACAAATTGTTTTCTGTGCCGTGGAGTCAGTACGCCCTCCAAAAGACTGAGTGCCACCAAAACTTGACGATACCTTTGCATTTTAACTGATTGAGATTGAAGACAATGAGCCCTCAAAAACACCTATGACAGCCAACGTTGGAACTTTGTACTGTAACCATCAGAGTCACGACTGACTCCACACAGGGCTAGTCTGGCTCATTGAAAAGCATCACGGCCCCGAACCCCAATAATATTGCAGTCAAAACAGCTGCTGGGGAAAACGTAACCCTAAAACCATCCGGTTTCCAAAGAGTTTATTGTATAAATCCGGTGGCTTCTGTGAGTTCAACGGCCTGGATGGTTCCTCTAAAGAGATTCTGCTCCATTGCTTAGGGACATCCAAGTTCAGCTCCTTGCAGGACCTCTCTTTCTAAGAGCTATCGGGCCATCAAAACTAGCGATGCATTTTATGGCTCTGCAACTTCCTGAGGATACACGTGTTTTACTGTCACACGTCATAAAGATCCCCTGCCGGCCACCTTAAAAATGAAGTATCTAATAAAAGTGAGCAATGAGCCTTCCTAAAATTGATGATAGTTTAAAAAATTAAAAGAGGGGAAAAGAGAGAGAGAGACAGCAGGAGAGTGGCGTGAGTTTTCACTTTCCAATACGTCGTTTCAAACCAGAATCGCAGGAGATATGTAAGTGTGTTCTTGCTTCTCCTCCTGGGACGTCATCTCTTACAACCAACAGCAGAGCCGTCATTGGATCTCTTCCAGGTTCAAGGCTAAAGAAGTTGACTGGCAGGTCTGGGTGTCATAACCTCAGGTGAAGACCCTGGAAACATCTGCCCTGTTTGCAGACTGGGTGTCCGTGCATTCACGGGACAACAGTTTTCGGAAACTTGTTATACGCCAACCACTACATTTATCGCTGACGACGCTAACATCACTGAGACTCAGAACCTGGCCTCAAGCAGCTCACCTACTGGGGACAGAAATACAGAAAGACACGGAGAGGACAGCGGGTGTCATCATATCCAACAAAAGGCTCTTTGCCAAATGGAAGGTGTTGCCATAAACAGCTGGTCCAAATGGAGACCTGACCTCAGAAAACAGATTCAATGATGACAACTCAGTTAATCCTTCAACAGACAATATGCTTTGGTGCTTCATTTCCCCCTTAGCCGTAAAATGCTGCGGAGAAGAATCATGAGAAAGAAATGTGCTGTCTTAACAGATAAAACTCTTTGGGGTAGTGTATCAGTTTCTCGTTGCCACTGTAAAAAATGGCCACAAGCTAGGTGGCTTAACATACCAAAGATTTATTCTCTCTCAGGCCTGGAGACCAGAGTCTGCCCTCAAGGTGTCCCAGGGCCACGCTCTCTCCGGAGGCCCCAGGGGACGGTCCCTCCTGCCCCTTCCAGGTCCTGGGGGCTCCAGGTGACCCTGGGCTGGTGGCCGCCTCCCTCCCATCTCTGCCTCCGTCTCCACGTGGCGTCTCCTCTGTGTCTGTGTCCCTCCTCTTCTGTCTCTGATGAGGACACTGTCATTGGGTTCAGGGCCCCCTGATCCAGGACGATGTCACCTCAGATCCCTCACTCAGTCCCATCTGCAAAGACCTCTTTCCCAACTAAGCTCCCGTTCCGAGGTTCCAGGTATTATGAGATGGACAGATCTTTTTGGGGACCACTATCTAACCATTCCAGGGAGAGACAGTGTCACGTCCGCCTGTGTGTTGCCTGCATTTGTCTTGTTCCTCACTCATTAATTCAGCCGATTTCCACCAAACACTCGGGCTCAGAACACAGGAAGAGCAAATAGAGACACCGTGTCTGCCTCCTTGGAGCTTAGTGCTGAGATGGCAGGGGGATACTTGAGATCCAATCACACAGTAAACTCATGGTTGCCAAGGATGAGGGAAGCTATGAAGAAAAATTCAGAACATGCTGTAAGAACATATTTGGGATCTGCCTGGGCCTGAAAAGTGGGGACCAGGATCTTGCCTAAGGAACGGTCCCCGGTGTCCTCAACTGTAGCAAGAATTACAAGAGTCCCAGGCAGAGGACAGTTCCGGTTGGGATGTCCGGTGCAGACAGGGAGATTATTGATGCCTTGAAGGGACGGAAGAGGAGGCCAGAAAGGCTGAAAAACAGAAGGAAGTGGGATGCCCGCGAGCTGGTGACGCCCAGCGCGTGTTCCCAGGCGTCTGTAACGCTCGCTTGTCCCTCATCTCCTCAGGGATCCACAGACAACACCCTAAGCAGCATATGAAACGTGAGATTGTCCCAAGGACTCTGTAGCGATAAAACCAGGAAGGGGATGAGAACGCCCTAGAAGACGATAGCAGGGCACAGATGTCAGGCTGACAATGTGACGCTAAGCCTCCGTATGGGACATTGATGTCACTGAGGGAGACCTCAGAAGACCCCGTTTCTAATTTGACCGGGACTGGCTGTGTGACCTTGGGCGTAGGACCACTTAACTTCAGTGTCCCCATTATATCCCAGTGGGTTTCAGCCTTGACTGGTTCTACGTCCAGGGGACACCGAGCCATGTCTGCAGACATTTAGGTTGCTCCCTGAGAAGAGGGGACACTCCTGGCGTCTGGTGGGTGGAGACCAGGGACGCTGCTCAATGTCCCACAGGGCCCAGGACGCCCCGCATCACAGAGTCACCCCGCCCCAGATGTCAGCAACAGCAAGACCGAGAAACTCTGCCTTAAAGAGAAAAGAAATGTATACCTGCCTCCAGTTGCCCCCAAGGAGGCGGAGACACACAAATATCATGGCTTTGAGAAGCTAAGATGCAAAATCTAAGGTATCGTCAGACAACGGTCACAGAGAGTGTGCTAGACTATACTAGACCACATTGTCTTTGCTGCAGCACTTAGACTCCCTCTGACATAAGGACCCCAATCTTGGTTCTCTGTGCCCCCCGGAAATTGCCATTGACGAACACAGGGACATACTTGAGGAAGGCTTCTGCGCCTGTGAGAACCCTGCAATGTTAAGGTAATCGCGTCATTCTCGTAGCAAGCATTGCCGTGGCCGTAAGAAGAAAACATTACATTCCGCGTTTACCACACGGATCGGCTGAGGTAAACCTGAGACGCCAATTTCTAAAAAGCAGAGAGTTGAGGTCAAATCTTTAAGAAAGCAGCCACGAAAATCGGCTGCCTTGCCGGGCTTCTGATGAGCTAAACATTGTGGCCCATGAAGGGAATTGAGAAGTGACAGCCTGGACATTAGGGACATGTTCTTCTCACAGTGCCCCTTCCTGGCTGTGCAACACTAGGTGACTTACTCAACATCTCTGGGCCTCACCTTCCTCTTCTGTAAAATGAGGGTTAGAACGGTACTTACCTCCCAAAGTGGTTGTGAAGGCGAAATTGAGTCAGTGGCCATAAAGTATTTACAACTACGCGTAGAGTATAAAAACCATTAGACACTGCTTTGCAGCTCCGATTAACTAGGCAAGAAAAAGTGACGCTTGTCAGGAATCACGCTGCGTGACGGACTTATTAACAAGAAGAGGTGGTGTCCTATGGTTTTAGACTTTTAAGTTCCACAAATACAAAATGCAATCTTTGTCTTCAGAGACACGATCATTTCTAAACAGAAACGTGCCTGTGCTAATAACGCTGCAAAAAGGAACAGTAAAGGAGTTCTCGCTGCTTAAAAATATGTAGTTATTGGGTATGACTAGTGACATTAACAATACATTATGGTTTCAGACTAAAAAGAAAAGCGTAAGTGGCACTTATAATAACGATGCGATATATAATATACTACAAACTATATAAATTATATAGTACGAAACAACATAATTATTAGCAGATATCATACAGTTCATTGGATTTTTCAGAATAAGTTATATTTATAAATGATACATAATATAGGAGTTAAAATATAGAAGACTAAGATAATTGTAAAAATATAATCATACATAATGTGATAACAAGATAATTATAAAAATATAATCATATAGAATATGTGAGTAAAATATATAATAATGAACACACAACATGCATTATATTTAATATATAATATAATATAATATACTTATAATTCTTTATAAGTGACTTATTAAGAATAAGTGGTATTTATAACAATTTAACAGTCACACAATAGTAAAACAAAAATCACATTTTATAAATACACAATGTAATATGCCTCATCTATTATTGCAAAAATGTAACAATAAACTTCCTAAAAAAACACAATGTAATATGTAAACAGTACAAATGATGAATATAATATCTAACAATACATGATATGATATATAACAATGTAATTCTCGGCAACTTATTAAAAATAGGTAATAATTTGTAATAATATGTAATGTAATACTACGACATGTAAGCATGAACCGTATAATACACAATAATTAGATGAGCTGATTAATAATATAATATAATAATAGAAAACAATATAATGCAATACAATGTATAAAATTCTGTGTAATAGACATTAAAATACGTGTGATATTTATAAATACACACATCAGACCATAAAGCTCCTGAAAAAGATGCTGGTAATGAAATCCCAGGAAATGCAACCTCACCCTGTTACCTACACAAGTAGCAACGCCTTCCGTCTGGGAACACGGCCCCTCATGCCCCCTTAGTGGTGCGAGCGCAAGTCTCTTTCTTCTCCTTCCGGGACAATAATCTCAGCTGATCTTTGCAAGGGAGACTCCACCTTTTTCATTCAGTGAATGCCTTCCTGGGACACGTGACAAGGCCAGCGGTTAGGACCGCCTGCACAACACGTAGCCTCCCCAGGTGTTGGGTGTGATAAGGTGCAGCCGGCCATGTCGCTGGGAAATCATGGGCCTTTTCCAGAACCCGAGAGGAAAGCCAGAAAGTGTGGTGTCAGCTGCCGTTGCTTCAGCACGTCTGGCCTTTGGCGTCTGAGGTCCCCATGACCACCCACCAAACAAGGTCTTCCTCGGATGACCCACCCCTTTCTTCGTTTCGGTCAGAATCAAATTCTTTTCTCACCTTTCTCTGGGAGGTTGTGTCATCTAACCAGGATGCTTTCAAAAGGCAGTCACTGCCAGGAGGGTCCCAAATCCCAAAAGACACTGGTCTTTCCACATGAAGACCATAAGGTCCTCAGCCTGAACACAGGCACCATCTCTGTGACCTGCTCCAAGCTATCTGGAAAACAAAATATCAGTCACTTCTACATGGTGTCTGACCTTCCTTGAGCGAGGATGATAAATGGAAATTGTGCTGTGAACTGAAGTCCAGGAGATGACCTCTCCTTCCAAGCCCCGGGAAAAAGGTTTACACGGGACCTTGTCCACTGCAGTCTGACCTTGCCAAGCAATATGAGGCTTGATGGCCTGTGTCTTGTCATCTAGAAGAAAGAAGATGACAATAACACAACATCTCATCGTCCTGAGCCCGTATCCCATCGCCTCTGGTGAACAACTGAGGGCTGCAGAAACGAAACGGAAAGAAAACAGAGGGAGGGGTGAATGGGCTGCTAAGTTGGGGGCTTGTGAGCCCATCCACAGTCACCTTGCCCGGCTCATCATAAACCGGAGGGGGGAGCAGCGTTGTCTCCTGCGTGACAGCGCCCCCCTGTCCATTCCGTTACCCCTGGGGTCTGACCCACCCACCTGATCATTTAAACGCCCATCCCCGACCACGTCAGCCACCAGGGAGTGCATTCACTGGTGACTGACAGGATAAAAAAAAAAAGGACTCATTCTTACCACTTTCCAGAGCCTATGTTTGTGTAAAATAATGCAGCCAGACCTGCTGTCCCAGAGGGCGGGCCTGGCACATCTGACGCCTCAAACCTGTGGATGTTAAAGCAGGACAAAGTCACCTCAGGACGGGGCCTTAGCAGCCTTTTGTCCCAAAGAGCTGTTTGCAAAGACAACAAGAAAGCAGGTGTCGTGACTCCAGGATGGATGCCTCTGGGCTGAAACTTATAAACACTGTTTAGCATCAGAGTCCCCGTGTCACGTTATCTGCACCAATAGCAACGCCTTCCTTCTGTGATGTCACTGCCCCCTCCCTGTGTCATAAACACCCCTGGCCTTTGTGTCCCCATCGGAACACTGTCTGGGCTTCTGCCTGAATCAGGGCCTCCGGAAAAGCTATTCTCATGGATCTCAGATAAACGCTTGTGACCTCTCCCTTTGAAAGGCCTCTGATTGTTAGGTGACCAGTGTCCTGGTGGCTTGGACAGCTGGCCTTAGCAGGCCATGTGGGATGCAGATGACCAGAGCAGCTATCTGCTGTGCTGCGAGAGAGTGCAACAGGACTTCCTAGGGCAAACGCTAAGTAAACGGAATAATGTCATACAGCGACCAGTTTATAGACGACCACCGGTCCCAAGTTGAAAACCTCATATGATAATAACGGAAATGAGCTGGCCTGACTCATGAGCTTTGCACACAAGCACATTAGAAGACATAAAGGACCGAGGACAATTATTTACCACCTCCCACAGGCAACTTACAAAAAAAAACAACAAAAAAACAAATTCAGTGTCTTCCCTCGACATGTCGCCATTTCCTTTAAATACAAATGTGTAAAACACACCCTGGCCCATCTACGGTTGTATTTTTCCCAAAACAAGTGTTAATATAATGTTAGATTATACGCTGTCTACATTACCAGGACCAAAATCACATCCAAAGACACGTGCGGTAAAATGGCAGACCGGACATTCTCTCTGATCTTATAAAGGAGCTTTCATACACGTACATGTCAGGTGTGCATCACGGAAAACATAAACCGCAGTGTTGTGTAGGCATTGAGCATAACCAAGGGGTCCCCAGACACCAGGCCAAGCACTTAAGTTGTATTTGTGCCCCACAACGGCTCGGGAGCTTTATTATCCGCCTCTGCTTGGAGGACTGAAACGCAGAGACATTTAGCCAAAGCCCCAGCGTGCCCAGCTGGGAGAAGGCAGAGTGGAGGTCATGCTGCTCTTACTCAGTCTTAACTGCCATTCAGTCCATGACAGATTAGTCGTTAAACCTGCACCTGTCCCATGGTTTTGTCACCCCAAAACTTCTGTCTCCTGCACAAAGGGTAGGACTCAGAGGAGAGAAAGCCGCTGGCTTTGGGCCGCATAGTGAGCTTCTTAAGCACGGCTCCTCGGTGGACATCACGCCTCCCCAAAGGGGGCCAAAACTGGGTCTGGGGAAGGGGAAGCACGATAAAACCATGCTCTTTTAATGTCTAAATGCAGATGTGCAGACAGCACGTCGTAAACACATATACGGCATATCTGTGGCATTAAAATATTTCCAGGAGGGGCAATGAGTGGTGGGGGTGGGGGGACAAGGTCTAAAGAAGGTTTCTTGGAAGAGCAATAACCACACAGGAGTTTCAGGGACTAGACAGAAACAACTCCCTGGATCCCACATGCATGGACTGTTTCCTTTTGCCAACCGAAGCTCAGTGAGCCTCTTCCAAAAACTCAAAAGGATGTGAGAGCCACAAGGCTTAGCAACCCACTAATTCTATTTTTTTTTTTTTTTTTTTTTTTTTTTTACAGATGTCTTCTGAAAAAAGAAATTGCAAAGTGATAAGTTTGCATCACATAGAGGAAAGGCGTCCGGTAGCACACCTAGGCGGTCCATATAGATTTTGTTTGTGGAAACAGACCTCAAAACGAATCTCGCAGGAAGATTGCTCACAAAAGTATAAGGCACACACTTACATGAGTGGGTGTGTTTGGGTCTGTGAGTGGGCTGTGTTCGCATTCACTGCAGCCCCACTCGTGGAGACCGTCCTTATTACCATTCTAATTAGGATCAGGAGAAGTGGAAACATCATTTAACGCATCATTTGCTATGCAAATTGTTTTTCACAGAGAATTGTTTGCTCTGACTTTTCCCTGAGTTGTCATTTCAGATGCCTGGTCACTTTCATTCTTCACCTTTCAGGACGGCGTTGAAGGCTCGAAGAAGTGGATTTTACAAGGATTCAAATATCGGAGGGGTTGCCCTGTGGCCGATTCCAACGCTGCTGTCTTTACTCTGAGAAGGCGGGAGCTCACACTCCCTCGGGAAGAAAAAGGCAGGTCGGTGAGGACTTACCCCTCTGTGTCCCATGTTGATCTACACCTCTGGTCTTAGCAACTTTCCAGGACACAATACAGTACTAGTAACTATTAAGTCTGACCATTAAGTTCGCAAACTCATCCCACAAAAAGTGCTACATTCCTCACTGCTGAATATCACTATGTCACCTTCCAAGGACTCCCCTTGGGAAGCTATGCACTGACGCCAGCGCCTAGTCCACCCTTCAAAGCAATGTTGGAACTCTTTTTCTGGAATGGCCTTCAGAGCTGTTGTCGTATTACCCTTGGTGTCCTGAATGTCATCAAACTGTCTCCCTTTCAATATTTCCTTTATCTTTGGGTAAAGAAAGAAGTCATTGGGGGCCAGATCAGGTGAGTAGGGAGGGTGTTCCAATACAGTTATTTGTTTACTGGCTAAAATGTCGTGTGAGCTGGTGCATTGTCGTGATGCAAGAGTTATGAATCGTTGGCAAAAGGTTCAGGTCTTTTTCACGCAGCCTTTTCAGCACTTCCAAATAGTCAACGTGGTTAACTGTTTGTCCAGTTGGTACAAATTCATAATGAATAATCCCTCTGATACCAAAAGAGGTAGCAACGTCATTGCAGCAAGTTCACGAACTTAATTGTCAGTCCTTCGTATAGTCAGCATACTGATGCTAATTACCAGAATTAATTCATCTTCTAACTGGAAGTTGGTACCATTTAACCAACATCACCGCATCCTGCCCCCACTATCCCCTGGCAAACACAATTCTACTCACTCTGTCTATGAGAAAATAAACAAATTTCAAAATTACTCATTGAGGTGACACGCTACCCTGGAGGTAATGAGTACACTAGCTTTGGATGTACACGTTCTGTTTACAATCATAATTAGCTTCTCGATTTATTAGGTTGGTGCAAAAGTAATTGTGGTTTTTGCAATTATTTTTAACCTTTTAAACCACAATTACTTTTGCACCAACCTAATATGTAAACAGATGCTGAGTTGAAGTTTTAATTAAATGTATAGCATATATGTCTCCTTTCCTATACATTCTAAATACATAATATCTATTTCCTACATGGCACATGCATAGTAATGATAAAACATTTATTAGCCTTTCTGTGTGTTTCCATATTTCAATTTAATAATTACCCTGAATGAGTGAAACTTTTTATTTATTTTTTTAAAGTTAAAACACATACAACATTATCAAGTCTTGAAGAGATAAAGAATGAGAGAATTTGAAGGAAATGCCCAAACGTGGGGGAAGGAAATTCCTGACTCAGCTCGGGGAAAGAGAACTGAATGGTTACGTGGAGAGTTTATAGCCAAAAGCAAGCAGGAAACCAGCACTGCTATAAATGCTGAGTGACGAGGCCTGGTGAGCCTGGGGCTGCAACTGCTAAACCTGGAAATGCCTGTTGAGGGAAATGCAGGAAGGCCTAACTCAGACCTGTAGGTAGGCGATGCACGCTCAGTTAAGCATTCAATAACGGGCAGCAACTCCACAGAGCTAAAATGTGACAGGATAAAGAATGAAGTCATAAGGATGGATGGCAGACCCAGACTAGAGGGCGAGATCCCTGGAGCTGAAAGACACATGGATAGGAAACTCCCGTTGGACCCTCATGTTTTCCAAGAGGCCAGCAAGACGTGTTGGGACCAAACAATCCAACGCGCCCAACTCATCTGCTGTGTTTGGGTTGGTTGGGGCATGGCTTCACTGTGTTTATCCCCTTTGGAGGCTCTTTGGTATTCTGCGTTCTGAACAGAGGCAATCTAGATCTGTGGGAGGTCTCTGCAGCGAGTCTGGGGCCATTGGAGGTTAGGTGGATATAAAACGTCCCCACCGCCTCCATCTCCTGGCTCCTGGATGTGTCCTGTAAAACTCCACAGAGCTTTTATCACACAATATCTGCCCACGCCAAACTTTTAGCCACCAGACGAATACCTCAGATGCCTAGGAAATCCCCACTCTTGGAAGCCACTGGAGGCTGCCAAGGTCATCCTCTGACACTGACCCCAGGTTGAATTTTCAATATGCACCTGGACTACAAGGGTTGAAGGTCCACTTTAATTAAACTCCGTGAGTTTCTGTCTTATTGGTGCAGAGAAATAGTGGTGTAAATACAGAAGACTTCAGGAAACGTCGGCTGTATTGAAAGATCTCTGATTCAAAAAGTCATAGCAAAGACGACAATCTCCACTTTATCTGACCTACGCAGTTGAAATTAAGTATTTATTTAAAAAAAATCATATGTCCCACACAATTTGATAAAGTACTAACGTGTTATTGAGGTGTTTTGGGTTTTTTTTTTGTTTTGTTTTGTTTTTGGTGGTTTTTGTTTTTGTTTTTTGTTTTTTAATAGCTTGCTAAACTAATGTGGAAAGCACTCTTTCAGGGATGGTGTAAAATTATGTAAAATCATCCATTCACCCATTAAACCCCAAAATATGTGGGAGAGGAAATCAAAGATATTCATTTCTATTTCTATTATACTATTTTGTAACCCCAATGGAGAAGTTTACAGTCAAAAACTGACTTTGAGTAGTTATATAATCATTGTTCTAAAGACCAATAAGTCCCAAAGGGCAAGCCATACATTACGGATAAAGACATAATGGGTATAGACATTTTTAAACATATTTGTCAAGGTTTCTTATAATATTCTTGCAGGCGAGGTGAAAAAGAAAATCTGAGTTGAATGATAATACAAATAGTTGGACCATCTTACGCAGAGAGGGTAGATGAATTTGATAATAATATGGGTGATGTTGGTAAGAGTATGAATTCATTTAATAAAGCCATTTTTGTCCATTTTGAGAGCAATTTTTTTCCAATCAGGATGGTAACATTCGCTGCTCTTTTTAAAAATCAATATTCTCAAATGAGACACCATAAAGCCAATTAACTAATGTTACAGTCCGGCTAATGCAGGTCCTGTTTATGGCTTGTATTCTCAGTGCACATTGCTGTCTCTTTCCTAGAGTTAAAAATGGTTTTATTCACCTGGTTTTGTGCCTGGCACCAAACACCTGTCAAACATAAAAGGAAAGATAAAATAGAGAAGAAAGGAAAAGACGAAGGGGAGGAAGGAAGGAAAGAAGGAAGGGAGGGAGGAAGGAGCAGAAACAAATGGCATCTGTTGTCTGATCACCTTTAGCCATTTTTCATACACTTCCTTTGAATTCTTCTCACCGATAGTGTAAAGTTAACCACCACAGCTCAAGAATATTTTATTGGTTGATGCTTGAATGCATTAGGGGTAGTATCTGCATGATATAATAATAATTTCCTCTATTTTATGGCTCACCAAAAACTGAAATCTAGTGGAGCACACGGTGAAACACGACATCCTCCATCATTCATCCAGGCAAAAAAAAAACACTTCAAGAGGCAATAATAAGATTAGCCACACCTCGTGCAAATAGATGTTGTTTACAGTACTCCATCAATAGCATAATTTACAAAGAAACAGGGAGATGCCATGAAAATATTAAATTCCAAATAAGTCGCTGCTCCAGTCCCATTCCAGGACTCCGGCTGGGTCACACAGTTTTACTTTAATGGGTTATGAATTACAACACCCTCTGCATATTAACTGACGCCACGGAAATATCTTCATTGCAAATGGCTTGTTTGTAAAAAAAAAAAAAAAAAAATGGGCAGTATCTCGATGGTGTGGTCAGATTCAACAAGAAAGATGGCTTTCCTGACCTCCAGTGATTTCGTATGTAAATAACAAATAAGGACATTTATATAATTTCTGCGATGATTTCCTCCCAATGAGTCTAGTCCCCACCTGGCACTATACACACTTATTACAATACTATTGACTATATTCCCTGTGCTGTACTTTACATCCCCATGACTATTTTGTAGCTGCCACTTTGTACTGCCTGATCCCTTCCCCTTTTCACTCTATCCCCCAATCCCCTCCCTTCAAAATAAACAAAGATATATAATTAAAAATAAAGTACGAAAAGAAAAGAAGGATAAACGTGGCTCAAAGAAGAATGAAGGAAGGATTGTCCCTAATAGATACAGAAGGAATCGAGAGAGAGTCGGAAAGGCTGGGTGGGGGTAACTCTGTAATCGTCATGCACGCCAGACAGCCATCATTTCCCATTACGAGCCATGTAACGTGCAGCATGCCCGATGTGAGCCTGGAATCCAACCTGTGCGCTTTCTGCTCTCTACATGCTCACCACCCAGCCGAGGAGCAGAAGCAATGAAAGACCCTGTGAAGCTTAAAATCCCCTTTAGAATTACGGACAGTTCCTCATTGATACATGTGGCTTACGATTTCAAGGACCTATTTCCCAGGGCCTGCTAATTTTCTAGCATTTAATCTAATATTTATTCAAAGCATTCTTTTTTATGAATTTTGTCTCATAACATTGGGTACCATGAACTCAAGTGACTACTGAACGTTTTATTCAGTAAATCCTCACGTAACATCATCGGCTAACGGATAGAAACAAGAGTTAAGTCCCCTGGCACATTTCTGGTCACAAACACATCGCCACACTTCTAAGTAAAGAACCAAAGCACTTCTAACATTACACACGGAAATACGAAGTCTGACAATTAAGTTTGTGGACTAGTTGCAACGATGTTGCTCACCTTTTTTGAAATCAGAGGGATTATTCGTTATGAATTTGTACCAAATGGATGCACAGTTAACCAAGTTTACTATTTGGAAGTGCTGAAAAGGCTGCATGAAAAAGTTAGACGACCTGAACTTTTTGCCAACAATTCATGGCTCTTGCATCACGACAATGCACCAGCTCACGTGGCACTGTCTGTGAGGGAGTTTTTAGCCAGGAAACAAATCACTGTATTGGAACACCCTCCCTACTCACCTGATGTGGCCCTCAGTGACTTCTTTCTTTACCTGAAGATAAAGGAAATACTGAAAGGAAGACATTTTGATGACATTCAGGACATCAAGGGTAATACGACGACAGCTCTGATGGCTATTCCAGAAAAAGAGTTCCAAAATTGCTTTGAAGGGTGGACTAGGTGCTGGTGTCAGTGCATAGCTTCCCAAGGGGAGTCCTTCAAATGTGACCATAGTGATATTCAGCAGTGAGGGATGTGGCACTTTTTCTAGGGTCAGTTCACAGACTTCATTGTCAGACCCCTGCATCAACCGTAAAATATAGTCATTATGCTATTGCGCCCACACTCATCCCACGAGCCTTTGACAGCAGAGCGTTTCCTCTGGCTGGTGGCAGAAGAGAAAGTCACACACATGAAGGATGGCCAGCATTTGATGTGCTAAGGTGGTCTTGAAGGTGAAGGACGTCACATGAGAATGAACGTGCCTGTTTTCCAGGAGCTGAGAGCGGCCTCCAGTGGATAGCCAGACAGCAGAAGAAAACAGTCCTACAACCACAAGGAACTGAATCGTGCCAACAGCAAGAATGAGCTTGGAGGTGGACGCCTCTGCCCACCGCCTCTGTGCAGGAACTTGGGCCTTGTGAAACGATGAGCAGTGAACCCAGCCATGGCACGCCGGACTTCCGACCTACAAAACTGTAAGCTAGAAATGCATGCTATTTTAAGTTGCTGTGTGTGTAGCAATTTGCTGCACGCCATAGGAAATTAAACAAGCCAGATGTGACTATTGCATATGTCACTCCAATGCTCCATAAATACTTGGGGTGGGGAGAGTGATGTTACCTTCATACAGAAGTTCCCCATCAGCTAATGGGGGTACAAATGTCACCCAATGACCAGGGAAATAGACCTTGATTGACAGTCCACATTCATGGAACGAGTGTCGGGGATGATGGCTGTTTCTATAGGTCCTCAGTTACTGGTACCCAGAGAATTTGCTCCTATTGGTACCAGTGTAAGCAGGAGATGACCTCTCCTTCTAGATACGTATTAACGATTGTAGTTCACTCAGATAATCACAGTGGATGTAAGTGACCAAACGTGATAGAACGTCATTAGTAATTATTAAGCTTTCTAGGTGACGTGCCCATGGTCCGAACAGTGTTCAGTGGACAGAGGCAAAGTTCCAACAGCCACGATGTCCATAAATGAAACACAATCCCAGGAGTTGGTGCCGTGGTCATGAAGAAACGGACGTGAATTACTGCTTAACAGGAATTCAGATTCTTAAATGAACTGTACACTCTCCTTTTTAATGGGAGCACGCAGTAGCCAGGCATAATAAAAATAATTGCAATGAGGGTTTGGAGCCATTCATCTCCTGAGAAGGGCCTGAAAGAGTAAGTGAGGCAGAAAAACAGCCACATGTGTGTGACAGCCTCCGATCAGTGTCATTTGAGCCTAATGGTCTTAGGGACCATCCATAAAAGAGGGAATGGTAGAGATGAGGGCGAATAAAAAGCTTAAGACAAATTCTTCCACAGAAGAACAGAATGGCGGCTCGGAAGAGTGATGGATGGGGTACCTCTGCCACCCCATTGCTTTGTGGGGGAAAAAATGGAATCTTATATCTACCGAACATATATCTTAACGAAGTTACACAGTTCCTACTGCAGGAACAGAACGAGTGTTTTCCTCGGTCCTGCCATTTATGTTACATGCAAAAATACATGGGTCAGTCTCATGAGAAATACCTGCGGTGGCCACAGTTTTCATCAGAGTCTTTTTCCTGGTCTGAGAAGAATGGACCTGCCCAGTATCTTCCCAGGTTTCACAGGCTCCCAGAAGAAGGCTGGGTTTCATACAAGACCTGCCAAGAGATATAAGAAGCAGCAGGGTGTGCACTTCCCCATGTCGCCAAACGGAAGCTGGTCAGGAGCATTGTCTTCTGCAGGCACCTTCGAAACACCACCCTTGCAGCTTACCTCACACCTCACCAGGTACCAACGCTTACCGGCGGGCCTCTTCCTAAGTGCACAATGCGATGCATTTTGGGTGCAGGATCTTTATAGGAAAGGAAGTGTGCGTGGGCAGAAAGAGAACTTGAACTGTGAGGCTGGTCCATCAGATCTTCGTCCAGCTGTGCTGAGCCTTGAAGGGGACGCTGCCCATCTGAGTCGAGCCAAATGGCCAATCCCCTTGTAGCCCAGATTCTACCACTGGACTCAGGCTGTATCCTGGGAGGACAGAACCCGAGGGGAAGGAGACTCTGCAGCTGAGGCCAACCCTGAGCGTTGATTTCTTCCAGGAGCCAGAATCTAGGAGATGCGTTTCCGTGTCCACTCTGGGACCTACCGTATCACGTTGTGTTCACGTGTGAAACCAACATACAGCCTTATCCCTGCACCTGACAACGCTTCAGTGCACGAGCCAGGGAAGTCACAGACATCGTATGGGAGCGTTACCTTCCGAGTGATAGTTCTGTGGGCGCAATTGTTTTCCTCTGTTTCTGTAAGATGTTACAGGTGTTCAACCTGAGTATTGTTACGTGGTTCAATTTGTTCCACTATCTAGTCTCAGTGTGATTCGTTAAATATTGTGCATGGAATAAAAGCTCACATTTAAAGTAAAAAATTAAAAAGAAGTATATTGAAGAATTCATGCAGAGAACCATCAATTCAAACAAACAAACAGCAGTGCGTTTAAGGCTCGTTTTTTTAACATATCCTCACATCACTGAGCACTGAGTCTGGCCATGCAGTTTCGTCCTCAGACAAACAGAGCATCGTGCATTGCTAATCCCTTCCAGCGTCATGCATTCTTAAGCATCTGTGACTCGCTTCGTTACTTCAGTGGCTTGAATATCCATTACCGCCATCTTTATTACTCACGCACACAATTGATGTAATCGCACCCACAAAACCTGTGCTCTTTTCAAAGGTTTACCTTCCTTCCAGCAAAGGCCACGAGCGTGTCCTCGAAAATACTCGAAACCAGATTTCCTAGCTCAAGTGGGGTGTGCTCTTCGATGATTACTCCATATGCTGAGTGTAACCCCAGGGTCCTGCAAATAAAGGTATTTCCGCCCCTAAGAGCTGGAGTTCTACTTGTCTCTCACGCCCAACTACGCAAACTTTCCAGTTCATGGTCCTTTTCGGAACTAAATCTTAATGTTCTCCCGTGGTTTTGATTTAGCGGATGAGTTCTTGATTCTCATCCATTCCCTCTAAATATGCCTGTCTACTGCCAGGAGTTTTATAATGAGCAGGCAGTGGAAAACCCAACATAAGCCTCCTCAGAAAACTCTCCTGATACTTGCCTGACAGCCAGCTGGAGCCCAATGTGTGTGAGGCGATCTGAGAGAGAAAAGGAGAGAGAGAGAGAGAGAGAGAGAGAGAGAGGTGTTAATTCTATGTACCAACGTGACTGGGCTATGATGCCCAGGTTAAGCATTATTTCAGGCTGTGAGGGTGTTTCTGGATGACTTAGCTTCTCAGTCAGCAGACTGAGGTAAGCAGATTGCCCTCCCCAATGTGGGTGGGCCTCGACTAATCAGCTGAGGAATTGAGCAGAACAAAAGTTGGGGGAAGGAGGAATTTACCCCCTTTTATTTCTGCCTCACTGCTTGAGCTGGGACGGCCCATCTCCCCTTCTCCTGCCCTCGGACTTGGATGTATTATCATTGACTCCCCTCATTGTCAGGTCTGTGGACTTGTCACCAGCCCTCGTGGATCTGTAGGTTGCACAATGGCACTTCTCAGCCTAGACGATCACATGTGTCTCTTCTTGGCTCTGTTTCTCTGGACAACCTGACTAACCATTTACATATAATATTAGTGGTTGTTCTACATTATTGTCTATTATATATAATCGTATATTAACAAGTGTCTATCTTATTATGCTAAACGTTGTGTCACATTGTTGTAGTATAATAATATGTTATAATTACATATAATATTTATAACGTCTCATGCTTATATGCGTGTAAAATTATCACTGAATTGGTAAGGGTTACGTAGCAACTTACAGAAAGCGAAAAACAGCTCCGTGGCGAAGGAGATACCATCATTTTTCTGGACGTCCCATAAGTGTAATCTAACAGATTAAAACTACTATTTGATATGTTCCAATCCACACTTGGGGTAGGAGAAAGGCCATTGTTACCCTTTTCCAAGGACTCCTTTTAAATGCCCGATAACTATGTGCTCTTCACACGAATTTTCAGTAAACAACATTTATATTTACAAGGGTGGCCATACATAGATGATATACTATCGAATTGTACAGCTGAAACCTATATAATTTTATTAACCAATGTCACCCCAATGAATTTAGTATTAAAACATATATTAATACTAAAACCAGGGGAAAGTAAAGAAATCCATATTTGAGCCCTTTTGCAATTTCTTGTCTAGCAGGAACTTTCAATTTGCTTTATATTTGTGAAGCAATCTCTATTATTCCCTCTCTTTTCAGTCCCGAGTAAACGCTTCATGTTTGCAGTGCTGGAGTACGAGTGTCTCCGAGGTGGGTTGGTTGCACACATGTCTCATATTACGTATCTCGTCTTACTGAAATGGCAGGAACAAGGAAGGCTATGGCCTAGAGAAGAAGGATTTTTCCTTCATCATCTGCTGACCTCCGAGTGATGCCACACAGCCAACAGCATGCACAAGACAGAAAAAGGAATAAGCGGCCAAAAAAAATAAATCTGCCACAAGCCTCTCAAATTCACCTCGGAGGAAAGGGGCCATCGCCCTCCCACCTTTATGAGGCAATTATCTGTAAAATCAGAAAGAAGACGGGGAGCCACAGCCAGGAGGCCAGTGGTCGTGAAAATTAATGGTTAAGAACAGAAGGAAGAGGAACAGAGAACATAGCCACCTAAGGAGTTATAAAACGAGGAATCTGGAAGCTTCCAAAGCTTCTGGAGCCGCCCTTTTCACGCAGGGGCACCAGAAACATGGCTGCACAGACGCCCACTTCAAGCTTTCTGGTGTTATAAAAACAACCATGAGTAGAAACAGGTTAAACACTCTTTCTAAGGACACAGAAAAGGAAGGATTCATTCAGAGCTTGGAAGAGTTCCCAGTGGCCAAACTTTGCACAACTGGAGTGATAGAAATGAATACAGGGAGTGACAGATGATACCCATTAAAAATGTAACATTTGTGAGCCCACACTGATATGAATGAATGAGTGAGTGAATGAATGAATGAGGGAGAAAGGACAGCTCTCCCTTACAGTAGCATGAGGGACTCTCCCTTACAACAGCAATCCAATGGAAAACTGTAGACGTTACGATGGATCTAAACATCACAATGATTACTGAAGGTAAGAGTTATCAACAGAGGTTAAAGTAAGTGGTCAACAGTTTGAGGAAGAATGCAATATTTGTAGAATCCCAAAGTATCTAGCCATAAATCCTTGTCAGTTGCATAGGGGAAAGCAGTAACTTTGCAAAGGCGACGCCCCCTTAAACAAATGATCAGAGCTAATATCACTGATAATGAGATATATCACCATCATTGACGATGTGATGCTCTGAAAAGGACCCAATATGACTTCTGTAGTATCCTGGCCAAAAGAAAAAAAAAAAAAAGTGTAACCTTAATCTGATGTGCAAACATCAGATAAACACAAACTGAGGGCCTTCAACGAAAGACCTGGCCTGTACCCTTCAAAAATGTTGAGCTCACAAAAGACAAAATACAGTTAAGTCCCTGTCACAGATAGGAGTTGACTAAGAAGGCGGGACAAGTCAATGTCGTGTGGGGCCCTGGACTGGACACTGAGATAGGAAAACAACATCACTGAGACAAACAAAACAATGTGAGTGTCTGTGGGTTACAGCAATGTCACCTTCCTCCTTTCAATACATGTCCGTGGTTAAGAACCTAGCATTACGGGAAGGGGAATGAAGGGAAGGCAAGAATTCTCTGGGTTCGTTTTGGAACTTTCTGGTAAGTCAAAAGGTATTTCAAAAACTTCAAAAATAATAAAAGGTATACAAATCCATATGAACAAGAACAACAAAAATAATAGTAATAAGTGCAGAGGTGGAAGCATTTTAGAAATATCCGTGGCGTGTCTGACCGTTTCTGTACAAAATCAGACAGAACATGAGGAGTTACCACTAGGAGACTGACGGGGGGAAATAATGGTTTGAGAAGAGAAAAAGGAGGAAGAGGGAAGATGGTCACTCAAAGAATTGGACTCTTCCGGCAGCGTCCAGAAGCACGCAGAATTGTTGGGACCTCCCGCCAATAAAGGTTGGTCTTATTTTAAAGAAACAAAAAATTGGGGGGGGAGGCTAAAAATATCCTGCTAATGCTAGTACATATTCATGTCATTTATGGATATTTGTGCAATGTTAATTTTCTACGAGAGACTCTAATTTCACAGGTTTTCGTGTGTTTAATTCCTTGCTTTACCAGAAACAGCGTTACTTCCAGATGAGTCAGAATCCTAATCATACTTTGTAGCCAATTCAACAGTTGTCTAACTCATAAAGTTTTTCCTATTTCCCGCCCCCCCAGTGAGACATACTTGTGTTTTAAGCTCTCATGCTATATTGCAATCTTGGGACACAGCTTATTCCATTTCAGTTTCTTGGGGTCAAACGAATGTGTGGGACTCTTTGCAAATGGGAGTCCACCCATGGGACCCCAGTGGCATCCTGTGCCTTACCCTGCAAACATTTCTGTGTCCCTGGCGGAGAATGGGTATCACGGACAGTTCCATCAGACAACCCTGGTTGATACCCGAACAACCCAATGACTCGGATCAAATCACTTCAAGAGGTGTCTCCTTTCCAAAGGTCAGATCAAGGGCAGTGTCTTGGTCACTGCCACCATCTAACAAAGGGAGAATGTGGCTTTGGGCTCGAGAAGTTTCTCTCATCAAAAGCAGAAATCAAGGTGGCATTAATTAGGGTAAAAAGACGGAGGGAGTTCCCGGGGACTAAGTTCGGCAAACTATACTCTAGGAGAACCATTTCTGGAGGCTGCAGGAGTCTGTTTTCCAGAGTGCTTTTCCCTTGGCGATGCTTATCTCGGTACCAATGGTATGCCCCAAGAAACAGCATCCTTAGCCAAATGGCAAGTGTTAAGGGGCGTCTTTCTTTCAAAGGGCCAGAGGACAATGAACTCACTGGAAGGATAACCACCAACTTCACAACATCACACACACTTCCTACTGTTAGTTCTTCTGTTAACCTTCTCGGTGTTTCCACTTACCTGGGGCTCACTGAAGTGGTTGGGCATTGAGAAAAATGAGTGAAAACAGAAGACAAGTTTCCCCAGCTGGGAAAATGGGAAACGAGGAAACCACTGCACTTCCCAAATGTCAGTCTTTGCTCTGCAGAGAAATGGGATCCAGACCCACATGGCAGATGCACCCCTCATTTACGGGGGGGTGTTAGAGATGCCAAACTGTGTGGAGCGAGGTCCCTGATATCCAAACAGTGATAATACTGCTTTCCAGACAGGGAAGGCTGCCAGTGCGTTTCCTGGTACCCCATATGATCCCTCCCTAGTTTCCCAGCAGTCGGGCCAATTGTGCTAAGCACCTCTGAACACTGCAGAATATCTGAACACGCAAGCTCTGTGGATAGCACTGTTATCCCGTGTTGCCGTGGGAACACGTCGACACTTGAGCTTCAGCAGCGTGGGAGCCAGACTTGGCTGCATGACTCTGTTTTAACCCCACACCCAGAAACCAGGGCCACGTGCCACGGCAACGCTCCGTTCTGCAAGTCAGCAGCCTCCCTGCTTGCCATTCAGAATTAACAGATCTACACGGTGCTGGAAACTCAATTGGCTCCTCCACACTCGGCGCAACGCTGACAAGTTCTGAACATGTCAAGGGTTGATCGTGCGTCATTTTCTGCCATCCTAATCCCAAGGGCTGATTTTCCAGTGGACTGAGAGCTGATGGAGACAGAGGGATACCCTACCGTTCCAGGTACCGCGATATTACTGAAAGCATGCTGGAAGAAATACGTCTCGATAAAGAAAACTACGATACAGAAAGGTTAAAGATGTGCCTTCTGTGCCACATAAATGCTCAGGAGTCCAGCTGGGACCGTTTCTCGGCCTTATATCCTAGAGAGGTTATATGTTGAGGTCATGAGGACCGGAGGGAGCCTGCCACCTGCTTCCTGAACGTGCAGGACCCTGGGAAAGCTCTGGGACAGAAACGAAGAGAATGGAACTTACATACTGAAATTTGATAGTGAAGATGCCAGGAATAAAATTCTACATGTGCTATTCTTAGTTTGCACAGAAGCAGACCTTGAGATAAAGATTGCGGAACAAATGGTATTTCGGAGCACTGCCCAGGAGACATCAGTAGACCAAGTATTTGGACACAAGTACCCCAAGTATTTGTTTCTTGGGGTGGTTATGACAAAGGACCACAAACTGAATGGCTTAAAACAACAGACATTCATCATCTCTCAGCCCTGGGGACCAGGAGTCTGCCCTCAAGGTGTCCCAGGGCCACGCTCCCTCCAGGGGCCCAAGGGGACGGTCCCTCCTGCCCCTTCGAGCTCCTGGGGGCTCCAGGCGTCCCTGGGCTGGTGGCCGCCTCCCTCCCATCTCTGCTTCCATCTCCACGTGGCGTCTCCTCTGTGTCTGTGTCCCTCCTCTTCTGTCTCTGATGAGGACACTGTCCTCAGGGCTCCCTGATCCAGGACGACCTCATCTCAGACCCCTCACTTGGTCACATCTGCAGGGACCCCATTTCTGAGTAAGATCATATGCTGAGGTTTTCGGTGGACACAAATTTTGAAGGACAAATGATGCCAACAAGAAAGAATGAGAGATATACTTCTGTCAAAGGGTCGCCATCAGAAACACATCGAAAGGCACAGCTAAAAATGCCACTCTCAGGTTGATGACAGTCTGTTCAATCAAGAGTATTACAAAGAGCCCCCAGGATCCCATGTGCCTAGTGGAGAAGTTTTCTCTCTCGTTTCCTGAAGATAAATTAGTGGGCGTATTGGCATTTCCACCTCTCGTCCTATGCTCTCATCCTTTTCCCCAAAGTCACAGGCCCCACACAAATAGCGACGACCGGAAACGTTCCCGCCAAGCATATGTCTGTCCTCTGACTGTATCTGTACTTTCCATCATCAAGAGAAGGCTATCATGGTGGCCGTTCATGAAAGACACAATTTACATCTGTGGCTCTCCCTCTGCTGTCTTCTACGGGGAGAGAAGCAGACAAACACACCCTGAAACCAGTTCTTTAAATTCCCTATGCCTCTATCCACATGACACGAAGAAGATAAACAGCCCAAGAAGAAAAAGAAACCAATTCCATCGGCTGAACCTTGGAAGGGCTTCATCAAGACAACTCGCAAATGGTAAGTCAACAGAAAAATGCGTTGAGGTGCACAAAATGTTGACTGCGTAGAGAGTCTGCCAACCATCCCGGGAACACGAGGATGGCGACCGTGTACTGGGGGTCTTACCTTGCACATTCTTTATCTAGTGTGGCCTCCACTTCTCCCATCGTGCTCAGAGCTTAGCACACACACAGCCTCCGGAACGAACCTGTCCTCTTCCCCCACGGGTCTGGATTTGCAACGAGAAAGAGAACCATGAGTGAGCAGCTGAGCTACTGATTCACGCTTCCATCCATTTCCTAAACAAACACATGCCACGCCTGTGCTAAGGGCTCCCTAAGGCTCACCTGTTGATATGGGACTGGATGGATCCCTCACTGACAAAGTCAATCTGAAAACAGCAAATATGAAGAGCGTTCCTCCAGATGAGAGAGTGTCGAGTCAGTGAGGATACCAGCTTCCGGAAGGAACTAGATCTTTCCAAGCCTGTATCTGCCAGACCCAGCTCCAGTCCAGTCACCCACATACAAGGCAAGTGACCTGAAGGGTCCCACTCACTCCTTACAATAACCCGTGAGGTTTGCTGTACTACTTCTGTGTTGAAAATAAGTAATTAAGGCTCGATTTTTCCATTTATTTTTAGTTTTTTAATCACAGTTGACATTCAATATTATTTTATATTAGTTTCAGGTGTACAGAGCAGTGGTTAGACATTTATATAACTTACAAAGTGATTTCCTTCCCCCAATTAGTCTTGTCCCCACCTGGCACCATCTATAGTTATTACCACACTATTAATTATATTCCCTGTGCTGTACTTTACGTCCCTGTGACTATTTGTAACTCCATTTGTACTTCTTAATCCCTTCATCTTTTTCACACGACACCCCTCCCATCTGGCAACCATCAGTTTGTTCTCTGTATCTATGAGTCTGTTTCCATTTTGTTAGTTTATTTTGTTCTTTAGATGCCACAGATAAGTGAGGTCATATGGTATTTTTCTCTCTCAGACTGACTTCTCTCACTTAGCATAATATCTTCAAGGTCCATCCATATTGTGGCAAGTGGTAAGATTTCATTCTTTTTTATGGCCGAGTAATATTCCCTTACATATATGTATTCACGACCACGACCACAGGAACTGACATGCGTCTGAGTACGAATGGGAACGTATTTTATTGCATGACATTTCTTACCATATTATTTTTCCAGCCAAATTGTAATTCATCTGCTATTTATAATAGAGCTAAATTTTGATTCCCCAAATAACTCCCCAATTCTTTTTCCCAGTTGGCATGTATATATGCCGCACTTTTCACTAACAGCTGCTTTCTCAGGGATGAACGTATTATTGATTATAAAGTCAAGTCAATAAAAAATTAAAAGTTAAATAGTCCATGGCAAGTAAGTCATAAATTGACATATTTATAAAGATAAAATTAAAATAACATTTAACTAACACCTCAGTTGCATCTATAGTTCCAAGACTCTTCATTAATATAAAGAAAGATGAGTATATTTGCAAATATATTTTAAGGTTGTAGATTTACCCAACAATGGCCTCTAGTTTTTAAAATTAAAAATCATGTAAGCGTATTAACTATTCTAGGCTGCCTATAATTTTGTCATTGCCATAAATGGGTCTTGAATTTCCTGCCTCCCTCTCTCCTGTGTCTCAATAGCCATCCTTCTGGGAGTCTCTTCATGAACCTCTTTATTTCAGAAGAGTATTCAGACCAGGTGCAATGAAGAGAAAGAAAAAGAGCTGGCTTGTGTGCTGCGTTGCTAAAAGAATAGCACGTAATTTTGATAAGTCCATTAAAGGAGAAATGGCGGCCATCCACTCTAGGCCAAAGCATCACAGAGACCAGCAAATTACCACTGTTTGTGAGCATAGTCTGCGAGCAGCTCTACCGCTCAGGCTTAAGAAGAGCTCACATCTACACTGGCTGTCCTTTCGTATCTCAGTTCTCCATATTTCCTTTTTTTAAAAAATGTTCGACAAATAACAGAGAACAGGAAAAGATGAGGTCTGCCTAATCCACCCACGGTGTTGGTCGAGGAGATTGCCCACATAAGGCGCCACAAATTTTCAAAACACTCTATGAAACCTTGGTATCACCTCATAAATGCCTACACTCATAACCCTTCAACACAAGAAGAGGGAACACAGTGTGACACAGAAGAACTTGGGTGAAGAGCTTCTTACAAAAGTTTCCTTCCACGGGGTCTTGCCCGGATTCCTCTGAGAAGTCAGCAGTCGTTGTTGACTCATTTATGACTCTAAATACAACTACACGACTATCAATGAAAGGCGTGGCTCTGGTCTCCACATTCACCTGAAATACTTCAAATCCTTGTTTTTCACATGGATAATCCATGCCGCAGCCAAGTTCCTGGCTTTCCACAGTGCACTGTGACACACAAGCATGCTCTCAACATCTTGCCATGTTTCTTTAATTCCGAATGGCACAGTTTCACACCCAGGTCTTGGGCCTTTCACAAAATGCAGTGTGACTTTGCTTGAAATGGATGTACTCCACTAAGGCCTTCAGCAGCCCTCTTCATCCCCCGAGGTCAGGAAGTCATCTCAAAGAAGATAAATGCCTCATAGAAAAACAAAGGAAAAGGTTTTCTTGAGTTTTACATCTGCGTAACCAAAGGGAGACAGGAAGGAGGAAAATCTACCAGGTCCCGTGTACCTTCTGAATACCCAGCTACGACAGGACAAAAGTGCAGGTGAACTCTACTGAAATGTGTTCCTTTTCATTTACAAAGAGAAACAAAACCATTATTGTAAAAGGTTAAGGCGTGACATTTCTCTACCAATGTTCAGAGCTTATAGCAGCGTCTTGCCTTCCTGGAAGGCCTGTCATGCAGTTTCCACTTTCTGCCACTATTGCTGCTGGCTGGGTTCAAAGCCAGATCGGTCACTTATGAAGTATTGCTCAAGAGGACACAGGCCCATTCTGTCGACGCCAGGTGCCGTGGGCAGTGGGTCTCTCCAGCCGACGTCTTGCACGCCTGAGACTTTACACCCGCGGAATATCAACCCCATTTCCCTCGCCCTCTTCCCCAGCCAACCAACCATCACGCTGTTCTTTGCGGCTCCAAGTTTCGTTATTTTAGGTACCTCACATAAGTAGAATGATACAGTAGATTGTGCACTTAAAAATGCACTAAGAGGGTACATCTCATGTTAAGTGTTCTCTCTCTCTCTCTCTCTCTCTCTCTCTCTCTCTCTCTCTCTCTCTCACACACACACACACACAAATACAAGCAAGAATTTGGAGGTGATGGAAATGTTTATAAGCTTGGAGGTGGTGATGCTACGATGGGTGCATGCATATGTCCAAACTCATCAGATTGCACACATTAAATATGTATAGTTTTTGTGTATCGGTTATGCCTCAATAATGCCGTAAAGTAAAAAGAGCAACTCAAGAGAATTTCCCATCAACCGTAAGGATTAAAATCGTCGATGAAGACCAAATTGAAAAAAACAGTGCCTCCACAGTTGCCTGCTAGCCTGGGAGCACATATCCATCCAGGGAGATGTGAACACTTGGCTAGAACAAATGTCTTAGATCAAGGGCCTGGTGGCAACCACGCAGCTCCTGCAGCATGTGGGGGAGGGGAGTGATGGCTTTATTTTGATGCACGGGTCCACACATTCCAAAGTCTGGCCTGAGAACCAGGGCTGGCACAGTGTGCAGAAGGTTTGACTGGATACAAATATTGATATGAAGAAGGTAAAAGTGCTTTAGCAGGTGACGTGGGGTTGCTTGGATAGCAGTCCCCCCGTGGCCTCCTAGCCCAGTAGATTCCCACAGACCCATGCACACTTTCCGCCTCTCCTCTCTGCACTGGTGTCGACCTGGCAAGAATACATGTCTTGACTTGACCCTTGGCACCTCGGAAGGTGCCAGCAGAGGTGCCAGCAGAGATGCCAGCAGAAGGTGCCGGTAAGATTAATGAGTAGCTGGCTTGGGGCAGCTCAGCCTTGGAGTGCGGGCACTTTGAACGTTTATGAACAGAGTCTGCCTTCAGCTGAGCACACCCACTGCACCCAGCACCCACTCAACATCGTAGAAACTGTTCAAATCTGCAGGAACAGTGGTAGCTCTTCCCTGCTAAGTGTCCTGCTTTGTGTCCCTTTTTATGTGTTTGTCCAAGTGGGAAAGAAGAGCTGAGCGGGGCTCCTGGGGTGTTTCTCTTCCACGGGACGACAGCTCCCTCTATCGCCCCGGATGTGTTTTCCTCTTGCAAAACGAAGGCAGCAGTAAGCGACCTTGTGAAAGGATGGCTGCCTTTTTTTTAGCACGCTAAAAATGCACTCGTGTCAAAACTCACAACGAGCCTCAAAACTCAAGCCTCTGTGGCATTTTCGTCCGTATCAAAGATTTTACAACTCCAGTCCAAGATTGTAGGAGAATCTGTTTCGTTATTGGATGGTTTCAATTGTCACATCTCCGTCACTTGAGCCCTGTCCTGCCATGGGTTACAACTTTCCCTCTCCGTGATCTCCTTCATATCTGGTGATTCCATTAGAATTTCGTACAAATTCATAATGAACAATCCCTCTGCTACCAAAAACGTCTAGCAACATTGTTGCCACAAGTTTGCAAACTTAATCGTCCATCCTCAGATGTTGAGGCTCTAACGCCCAAGGTGATGGTCTACACGGTGGGGACTCTGGAGGGGGATTGGGTCACGGGGCTGGAGCCTCATGAGTAGGATCAGAGCCCTTATAAAAGACCCCAGAGAGCTCGTCACCCCTTCCACCAGGTGAGGACACAGTGAGTAGATGGTTGTCTGTGAACCGAGGACGACAGCTCTCAGCGGACACCGAATGTGCGGGCATCTTGCTCTTGCAGTTCCAGCCTCTTGTGAGTGCAACTGTGAGCAACAAACGTCTGTTGTTTAGAAGCCCTCCCGTCTGTGCTGTGTTCTCTAAATAGCCAGTAGAAACTGAAATAAAGCATCCTTGTATATGCTACGTTTTTTCCTTTATAAAGAAATGAATTGCAATATGGATACAATGACCAAGAGATAGAGGTGGTTATGTACCCAGGTTATACGTCAATGGAGTGAGTAAACGGGTTCAATATGTGAACACACTTTGTACAATGTTAAGCAAAATAACAACATGAGATTGTGACATCTGTGTTAAAACAGTGACATTTTGGGCCGGCCCGATGGCTCAGGCAGTTAGAGCTCTGTGCTCCTAACTCCGAAGGCTGCTGGTTCGATTCCCACATGGGCCAGTGGGCTCTCAACCACATGGTTGCCAGTTCAACTCCTCGACTCCCGCATGGGATGGTGGGCAGTGCCCCCTGCAACTAAAATTTAACACTGCACCTTGAGCTGAACTGCCGCTGAGCTCCCGGATGGCTCAGTTGGTTGGAGCGTGTCCTCTCAACCACAAGGTGGCCAGTTCGACTCCCGCAAGGGATGGTGGGCTGTGCCCCCTGCAACTAGCAACGGCAACTGGACCTGGAGCTGAGCTGTACCCTCCACAACTAAGATTGAAAGGACAACAACTTGAAGCTGAACGGCACCCTCCATAACTAAGATTGAAAGGACAACAACTTGACTTGGAAAAAAGTCCTGGAAGTACACACTGTTCCCCAATAAAGTCCTGTTAAAAAAAAAAGAAAGAAAGAAAGAAAGAAAGAAAGAAAGAAAGAAAGAAAGAAAGAAAGAAAGAAAGAAAGAAAAAGAAAAAAGAAGGGAAGAAAGAAAACTGTTTAAAAAAACAAAAGTGACATTTTATTACCCACACTAGACCACATGAAACACGGCCAAGCTGGGAAACGAGTCTACAACCTACATTAAAAACAACATATCCCTAAATATACTATCGGGATTGATTTTAAGCCACTGATTATGCTCTAACTAGATGTTATATGTACCGTGGCAATTAAGGTATCTGGCAGGCTTCTCACCAATTAACATGGCTAAATAGTTTTGTGTGTGTTTGTTTTTACTTTGAGTACTGAAATAGACCAATTGCACAGCGTTGAGGCGATGTAATAAAGGGTTTTGATCTAGTGTCACCCGAAAGTAATACCCACTTTTCCGTTTTCTTTTTTTAATCTACTGATGGAACAAGCTTTTATTTCGGCTACTTTATGATGATCTTTTTGTTTATCTCATATCTGCAATATTTGTCTTCCTGTTCAATCTTAATTATTCTTCACGGCTGCCAGCTCTGTTCTGTTTCTTGCTTAATTTCATCAGAGGTTTCTATTGTATTAGTTGCGGCCAAAAATTTAGCCTTGGGTTTAATTATTCACTCTATTTTTTATTTTTATTTTCATGTTTGCGATTTTGCATTTTACTCATTTCTGTTCTTTATTAATTTGGGGTTTTCGCCATTTCTTTCTCTTGATTCTTTTTTTTTTTCTTTCTAATTTTTGAGTTCAATATTAAATTCATTACCTTTCAGCCTTTCTTGTTTTCTAGAAAGCAAACAAGAAGGTTTGCATTTGAGGTTATACATTCCTTCCTAACATAACATTACCCACGTAGGTACCTGGGACACTTCCTCTGATGCTGTGCTAATGATTTTATGGTTTCATTTGTAGTTTTAAATCTTCCGGTAGCGAATTATTCAGAATTCTGTTTTTATTTTCCCAATGTGCCGATGGAAGAAGACCACCTTCTTATAAATGGTTTCACTTTTCATTTTAGTTAGAAAAAGATCTAAATGATGACTTTATTATTTGTGAAAAAATAACACTATCCTCTCCTTACCCTATTCTTCAAAGAAAACGTTCATGCCTCCGCTATGTTGCCCAAATCCACAAGAAGATAGGCAAACAAAGGTCCATTATGCCTTGTGAAGGGGGCCTATCTCCCCGGATTCATCGCTTTGCAAAACCAGCCACATTGAGCTCTCCCATCCCATGTTCCAGGATTCACTCTCTAGACCTTTCAACAGAGGATGAAGGACCAGCCGGTTATTTGGAGAATCTGAAACACAGAGAGATGGAATGAACATCACAGTTTAATAGTTAAAGATGCGAATCCAGGAGGTGAGAATTTGCGTGTCTATTGGGGTCTCTGGTCCTACTGGAGATGCTCTTGCATCAACCATATTTTGAGTTGCTCTGGTCTAGCCTGGAGCAGAAAACTGGACCGTCAGGAGTCTCATATACGTGTTGAAGACACACAGTTGCCAGCACTATGCTTTAGTGGATTTGAAACCGAGAGTCCCAGGGGAAGGACCAAGTTTGAACACCGTGGTGGACTTGGTACAGGTTGCTCTCTCCCAGCTCCAGGGAGGGCAACCACTGACATTAAGAAACCTTCGGAAGGGAAATTCTCCAGGACTTAGAAAGATGGTTGGCTAGGCCTCCAACAATGCTCATTGCAACGAGGGCTGGTTTAGAGACTGCAGGGTTGTCTGGGTAACTGGTTTTGGTTGGGGCATTAGCAAGTACCAAGTCCTCATAGTGAAACGATCCCATGCTTCCCTTCTTTCGTCATTGTCATCTGAGTTTAAAAATTCACCACTGCAAAATAATTCCCACGTGACTGCCATCAAAATCCCAAACGATACGCGTGCAGCAAAGCCATGCTGTCACACACTGAAAGAACCACCTTCTCCAAAAGGACGTGCCCTTGTAGAACCCCAGCAAAACCATTGTCACATGCCTTTGTCCCAGCCCCGTCAAATCCGTGGTTTCAGACCATAAAAACGGAAGCACAGTTGCACAAGTGCGTTCTGGGATATACTATTTCCAAGGCTGGTTCCTGAGCGCCAAAGCTGAGCAATTATGTGATGCTGCAAACTTATATCAGGAAAGGAGCCCCAAGTCATGAATTGTGCTACTCGGAGTTATGCAAGGTAATCTGATCATTACTGTGAGTTTGGAAAGTCAATACAGGAGAAAATTAAAAGACGACCAGTGATGTACCAGTGATTCCATGAAAAAAAGGGGTTCTCGGCAATTTGGGGGGGGGGGGGGGTTTGGTTGTTTTTTTTTTTTTTACTTGCATTGATTTCAAACATTCAGAGATTCGTTTTCGAAGCATAGAATATTTAGCATCTATGTAACCACCTCTGATTCTGTTTTCCTGTTTACAAGCAGTGCTTAGGTACACGCATCGAGCATCATTAAATTCACTGTGACACGTTTCACGGGCCTGGTGAAGTGGATTACGGATGCCGTCCCTTCGTTATGAATCAGTATTGAGGTCCAGAGGGTTCGTTCTCATTCAAATTCATGAATTTATCTTCCTAAAAAATTGTGCTGCCTCAGCTCTTTCTGTCACCCGTCGCACACACAATTACAGCAGCCACCTTAAAATATTACAATCTCCTATTCTCTTCCTAAAAGAAGGTAGCTTTACCTTCAATGCTTCTTAAAGCTCCTTTTTTTTTTTTTTTTGGCGGGGGGTGGGTCATAATTCGGTAAACATATTTATCATTGACGTAATGACATTTTCATGTCAGGAAAAGAAAGTGTCTCCATTTTCACCCCCTCTTTTATGTGAGGACGTGGGATTTTTTAAGAACCACAGGAGGAGTCCCAGAAACGCTGTCTTTCCATGAAACATTTTTTGTTGGTGGATGTTATTGCTAAGTCAGCATCCAGGCGATGAGGGATTTCGGTAACAGCCAAGCGTAGGGTCATCCATCACTGAGAATCAATCCTGTCTCTCTGCTCTCTTCTCCCTGCAGAAGCGCAAGGGAAGGGAGGCCGTCTTGCTGGTTGTATGACAAGACCCTCTCTGTTCTACTCAGCAAATGGGATGCGTTTCAAAAAGACTTGGGGGCCCTCATGCTTCGCTCCCTAATCATGAAGGGAAAAAAAAAGTGAACTCTTAAAGGATGGAGAGTTTTCATGGGACTCCGAATGACTTTCGTGAAACTCTTCCTGAATTTTCAATTGCAAGAAAAACGATCTAGAACATGGGACTTTCTCCGTTAAGTAATACAGCATTTGGTGTGGAGTCTGGAGATTTCAAAACACATTCTCCAGTTGCTTCAATGATGGCCTTCGGCTTCGTGTCAGGCCAGAGATGGACCTCCAGTGAATAAATAAACTTGGTCCTTGCAGTAAATACTTGAAAAGCCTAATTATTGCCACATCATGTCACAGGCCTGGTAAAATAGTCTGAGGATCAAGAACGGAAGAATGATGTCCTGAAAAGCCAACACCATGCTGGTTTCTGGCACAGGGTCCTGTAACGAGGGAGAACAGCTCTTTCAAACGGAGAAAGAGTTCTCCCTAAGGTATCGGTCGGTCAGTCCAATGGCCCCTATTTATGTGCTCCCTCTAACCTTCTCTGAATGTTCTTTAAAGTCAAAGAGAAAAATGATTGACCTGTAATCCTACACCACGGAAATGCTCCTTCCGGTTGGTAAAAAACATCAAACACCTTGTTAGAGGTAATATGATACGGTCTGAATATTTTTCTCATCCAGCGATTTGCATGTTGCATAAATAAATACAGCTGTACAAATTAGAGGCATGTGGAGGAAAGCCAGGTATACGGGCTGCAAAATGAAAATTTAATCGTTGATCAAAAATTTGCCTTTTTTTTTTGGTTTTTTTACTTAGTGACTATTTTTGTACTCTGTAGCTATGGCTTTAATTTTTTCTGGTGTTAATTTCTCATGGTATTTTTTTCTGTAGATATTTTATGTCGTCCTCGTTTCTAGGTACTCATGTATAAAATATATAACTTCATCTGTACAAGGAGTCCACAAATTCTAAAAGGAAGTGCTTTCTTGGGACCTGAGCCTTTTGCGGTGAAGAAAGAAATGAAACCTCTTCTCTAAGCTTAGGGATTGCTAGGAAGCCAGGAAAGATATTATGGAGGTTAGACCGATACTCAACATGTCTGTGCAAGAAAACATAAAGTGGAAATCATTAATTCAGAACAATCCAAGCAAAAGCTCTTGGGCGATGAACGAAGCGAGGGGAAAGAATGTTTTCTCAACCCCAACGGCAAAAATGAAAACACACGAAAAGTCACCTGATTCTTCAGGCTGTTTTGACTGCAGGGCTGAGTAAAGACTCTGATGTGATGTCTTCTTTATCCATCTAGGATTCGGTGAATAAGAAAAGCCACAGAAATGTATTTGTTTTCATCTTCTATGTCAAGACCTGCGCATGCCGAGGGCAGAAGACACCATGAGTTTCGGGGAGTACCAGACATGCCATGCCACTGGCATTGTTGCAAATTCCTAAATACAGTTTAGGGTTTTCTCTAAATCTGTGAACGTATGCATGCTAAATATACTGACTGCTTCGAAGAAATCTCCTCGGACGCATCCACTTACTCAAAGGTGGTGCTATCGATCCAACATCCTTGGAACTACCTTCATTCCGCAAATGTTTTCAGAACCTAAAGCACAATCCTGGATGCCTGCATTTGGCCCGCTGTCCCAGGGCCCTCACTGTATTTCATTCATTATTAAGAAGACGTCCACGGAGACACATCTCCAGCCTTTGCAGAGCTGTGTGGGTTTGGGCAATATTTCAAATCGTGTTTCAACCAAGGATGGGCCATAGTCTTCACAATGCCCTTAGGAAATTCAAAAATAACTTCCAAAATGGGTATCTTTTTAACCAGCAATAGCATGGATCGGAAGGAATCAGACAGTAGGTATCGACATTGCCCCCTTTTTAAAAAAACCAGAATCTTCTCCCTCGTAGCAAAAAAAGCGTCAGTAGAACATTTTCGGGTTATGTCACCTTTTGAGAAGAGAGATTCTCAGGACAGTGGTGGAAAGAGACATGGAAACACCTCTCATTGGCTCTCAGTCATTTCAGAAAACACTCCAGCCGTTCACCCACTTGGCTGTGGGGTTGTGTAAGCAGCAGCTGCTGCGTTTTACAGATTCGGGGTCACCCCAAGATCAAAGCACCAGTGAAGATGAGGGTCTCACTGGCTCGTGGCACAGGACAGACGCTTGGGTTTCTGCAGATGGGCTGCTTCTCGTTTGACCATTTAACGTTGGCCAAGCAGAAATGCGAGAACTTTTCTTGGGTGGACAAGATCTAACCTGGTGAGGTGTGTGCACATAATCTCCCATCTCCTGACCATGTGAGCAAGAAGGGATCCTGAAAATAACATCCAGGGGTGAACAACTACTGCCTAACAACCTCCCACAAACTTGTGGGAACAGAGATTGCCAAGGTGGAGTCATGTATGTCAAGGGGACCAACATGGAGCCCGGAGACCATGACAAACTTCGTCTTACACGCGTCCCACCCAGCACATTTCTCCCACGAACTTGTGAACTTCTCAGCCGTGCCCGGACCTTACTCTCTTCCTCATCACGGCAACCAAGCCATCTGCATTCTTCACCTTGAAAAGGAACCAATCGTTTTGCCAAACAGCATCCTTCATGTGCGTATTGCAACGCCCCAATCCCAATCAGCCTAACGAGAATCCTTCATTCACAGGAGAGAACCGGACTAAGGTCAGTGCATGGAACCTGCACCTTTGTAAAGCCTGCCTTTCTTTGTTCTATTGGATCTGTGTCTCCCAGTTGCATTCTCTGACCTCAAATCAATGCTGCTTATTTCTCTTTTAGTTGAAGCTCATTTCTTGGTTAACACTTGAAACAACACACGTTGATTGAAAGACGGAATATACAAACAGACAATGGCTGGACCATCTATAAAAGCAGAAGTCTAACCCACAACCTACAGGGACCAGTCCAGGACACCAGCCCACCAACCACAAGTCAGACTTGACGCCAGATGGCGACCCCAAGGATAGTACAGAAAGCCAAATAACTTCTGCAACAATCAGCTTCAAACGGCCAGGATTTGGTTCATACCTGACAGCTTGTCTGAATTGTATCTCTGGTTGAAATTCGGGACCAACCAGAGAAAGCTAAGTACACTCACCAATCCATCACATAGGACGCCTTGTGTCTTTGTTTTTTCTTTTAAAAATCTCTTTTTCTAATTTATTTTCCAATTATGGTTGACATGCAATATTATATTAGTTTCAGGTACACAGCATATTGATTAGACACTTATATAATTGATTCAGTGATCCCCCAATTAGTCTAGTCCCCACCTGGCACCACATATAGTTGTCACCATATTATTGACTCTATTCTCTGTGCTGTACTTTACATCCTCATGACTATTTTGTAACTGCCAATTGTACTTCTTTAATCCCTTCCCCTCTTTCACCCAGTCCCCCCATTCCCCTCCCATCTTGTAATCATCTGTTTGTTTTCTGCATCTATCAGTCTGTTTCTGTTCTGTTTATTTATTTTGTTTTTATATCCCACGTATTAGTGAGATCATACAGTATTTGTCTTTCTCTGTCTGACGAATCTCACTCAGCACAGTACCCTCTAGGTCCATGCATGTTGTTGCAAATGCCAAGATTTCATTCTTTTTCGTGGCCCAGTAATATTTCATTGTATAAAGGTACCACTTCTTTATTCATTCGTCTGTTGATGGACACCCACGTTGCTTTCATACCTCGGCTACTGTAAATGATGCTGCAATGAACGCTTCTTACGAGCCCACCTACAGATTCTCCACCATAAAGCTGCCCCACTCTGCCTGCCTGTGAGTCTGTACCAAACACAAGTGACAGTGGCCCACCGTCTTGCTGCAGCAACTCTGAATAAACAGCCTGTGCTTTTCTCACTGGGGCGGTCTGCATTTATTGCTACACTCAGAATGACTCACAGACCCAAATGTAAATGCCGAAACTGTTAAGCTTCTAGGAGAAAGCACATGACAAAGTCTTACTGAACCTGGTATAGGCAAAGCGGTTTCTTAGGGCACAAAAGTGTGAACCACAGTAGAAAAAAATGGGTAAGTTGGGCTTAATCAAAATTAAAAACATCGGCGTTTTGAATGTCACCACAAGTAAAAGGAAATGATTTTTAAAAATAAAATGACCAGCCACACACTAGAAGGATACGGTCCATAAAATATCTATTCATTATATTTATACATGTATTATATACTCGTTATATATTCAGAATTTGTCGGCAACTCACTTATAAACGACGAACAACCCGATAAACGACTGACAAAATATTTGAACAAACAGCTCACCAAAAAAAAACGTACAAAAGGCACCAATGGGCATATAAACAAAGATGCCACCATTTGCATTCGTAATGCAAATGAAAACCATTCCACCGCCCGGTACCACTGCACAACCACTACAACAACGAATAAAATTTTGAAAGCCCACCAATCACCAGCATTAGAGGTGGACCTCCTGGCAGCCTCAGCCACTGCTGGCTTGGAGATAAAACAATACAACTACTTTAGAAAAACAACAGTCTAGCATACGAACCAGAAATCGTGACGTAAGTATTGAACCAAGAAAAAAAACTGAGGCAAATAAAAGTGCCTAGACAAAGACTGGACACTATCTAATGTTATCACAGTGTCGTGCATAATAGTTCAAATTACTGATTGGCTAAACAAACTGTGATGTCCACTAGATTTACAAAAACAGAAAAAAAAACCTGTGTTTTCGAGTTTTCCTTATTCATGGGCACCTGCCGTCTTTACCTCATACAAGTGCCCCCAGCAGGTGATTATAAAGCCTTCACTCACATTTTGGTTGATCTCACCTGCAGGTGGTGGGGAGATTTGTTTTATGATGATTAAATTTATTAGTGTCTCATCGGTTAGTATAATTACATAGGTTTCAGGTGTACAACTCTGTATTACATCATCTATAAATCCCACTGTGTGTTCACCTCCCAGAGTCAGTTCTCCTTCCATCACCATATATTTGATCCCTTTACCCTCATCTCCCACCCCCCACCCCCCTTACCCTCTGGTAACCACTAAACTATTGTCTGTGTCTACGAGTTTTTGTTGCTTTGTCTTGTCCGCTTGCTGTTTTCTTACTCTCATATTCCAAGCACACCTGTGGGACCTCTGATGCATGATGCATATTCAGTAGACGGGCTCCACGGGCCAGGTGCAACCTCCCCCTGCAAACCACTGCCATTCCCACTTTTCCACCCACCCGCTAAACCTCAGATGGGGGTGTAAGAGGGGAAACGCTAGGATGGATCCAGAACCCTCCGCGGCTGAGTTAAATAGAAAACTGTGAGTGTTTGGTGCCATCTAGTGGGTTCGATTTGCTATCAAGCCACATGAGATGGTATGGCTGGGCCGTGAACATAGGGAATACACAAGGAGCCTGTTTAAAACAAATAAAACGCAGAATCATGTTTGCAAAATGATTGCAAATCGGCCCTCACAATGCAGACGCCTTTATTTTTTCTAATTAACATGAGTGTTGGCTAAATAAATATGGGGTCTCCTCTGGGGGGGGAAGAGAGATGATACAAAGGTGTGGGATAAAAATGTGAAATGGTTACATTTATGTTGTGGGGAAAATGCCGTAGGAAAAAAAATGCATTTAAGAAGCGAGGATTGGTCGATAACACGGTTTTCCCTGTGGGAACCGTCTACTTGACACGGCAGCATGGCCCAATGCTGACCCTTTGGCTGATTTAATGTTCTGCTGTTAATTTTCTTTTCTCACCTGAGCTGCTCAAGCAGCCACCCATTCCCCCCTCACCCCCTCACCCTGCCTTTCAACGATGCACAGAATCCTTTTCTAAGTCAAAGACTAGATTGGGTCACTGCCCCACTGAATTTCCCTGCTTTTCCTCCAACTTGTACAAAGCCCTGAGCGTCTATACCCCCTGAAGCGGCTGCTATAGACGGACCAGAGTTGGGGTTGGAATCTGGTCTTCCTTCCGTAATAAAACGCTACCTCTCGGGTGGAATTAGGGTGTGTGTGTGGGGCGGGGGGGGGTGCTCTGCTGGACCAGCCAGTGGAACCAACTCAATGGTGGGAGGAAAAAGACACACCTCTCTCTCTTCTTCTTCCTGTTTAAAGTCAATTCCAGAATGCCTTACCTAAGAACCTTCTCTTTTCTTTTTCCAGCCTCATGGATATGTGACTGATAAATCAAACTGCATATTTTGAAGGTGTTCGAGGTGATGATTGGATGTATATACACGTTGGGAAGTGACTGCCACTATCAAGGTGGTTAACGCAGCCGTTACCTCACAGACTCACCTTTCTGTGTGTGTGTGATGTGGCCCGAGATCCACTGTTCCATCAAATTTCAACTATAACATGCAGTGCAATTAAGGGGAGTCGCCAGGCTGTACACGAGAACCCCAGAACGTATTTATCTGACAACTAAAGCTTTGTCCCTTTTGACTAATATCTCCCCCTTTCCCCCAAACCCCCAGCCCCTGGCAACCACCATTCTACTCTGTTTCTGTGAATTTGACTTCCTTTTTTTTTTTTAGATTCCACATATAAGTGAGATCATGCAGTATCTGTCTTTCTCGGTCTGGTTTGTTTCAGCACAATATGCTCCAGACCCATTCTTGTGGCCGCAAATGGCAGGGTTCCCTTTGTTACAGTAGATAATAGTGCATTGTATGGATGGACCACATTTTCTCCATCCATCCGTCCATCAACACACGCTCCTACACGGTGATGGGGGAAGTGGTGGTGAAGCCAGAGCTAGGAAGAGGGAGAATGCAGTTAAGGAAACCAATTACTCTTATAGTTTGCATTATATGGTGGAGGCTGGGCCCTTCGATGACTTGCTCTACAGGAAGAATAAAAGCCAAGACGTTTACAAAGTCCCGTGCAAACCTGGAACCAGCGAGGAGGCTCAGAGTCTGGGGACAAGCTGAGTTGGATGCAAACAGGAGCAACTCAGGTGGATATGCTGGGTCACTCCTTGGCCAAGTGAGAGACTTAACGTCTGCAGGACTCTCCAGCCAACACCTTGCCCAGCACTCAAACAGCAGCTGGGAAGCTCCACCGCCTACAGTGATAGAGGAACCTTGCTGGAGACCCCAGGTCGTCCTGTGCCCTCTAGGTGACGACAGAAATGTACTTCCAGGCATTCTATCCCCATGTTCTATCTACCTGTCTATTTAGCTATCATCTATCTATTATCCATCAATACCTATTTATCTGTTTATTTATCCATCTATGTATGTATCTATTTACCATCCATCTATCAGTCTCTCTCATCTATGTATCTATCTATGTATCTATCTATGTATCTATCTATGTATCTATCTATCTATCTATCATCTATCAATCATCTATCTATCTATCTATCTATCTATCTATCTATCTATCTATCTATATCTATCCATCCACCTATATATCTATCTACCTAGGGGAGCAGTCACAGAGGGCCACAAACTGAGGCCCCAAAATCACAGGAATCCATCCTCCCCCAGCCCTGGCGACCAGGAGTCTGCCCTCAAGGTGTCCCAGGGCCACGCTCCCTCCTGGGCCCCAGGGGACGGTCCCTCCTGCCCCTTCCAGCTCCTGGGGGCTCCAGGCATCCCTGGGCTGGTGGCCGCCTCCCTCCCATCTCTGCCTCCGTCTCCACGTGGCGTCTCCTCTGTGTCTGTGTCCCTCCTCTTCTGTCTCTGACGAGGACACTGTCATTGGGTTCAGGGCCCCCTGATCCAGGACGACCTCACCTCAGATCCCTCACTCAGTCACACCGGCAAAGACCCTGTTTCCTGATAAGGTCTCGTTCACACGTTCTAGATGTTAGGATTGGATGCGTTTCTTTTGTGTGGGTTTTTTTTGATGGAGGGACACCATTCAACCTAGTACATCTTAATAATGAATTAATGCTCCAAATAGCCTTAGAAGTCTTATATTAAACAATATCCACTTAAAAGCGAAAATAGTCCTTTCCCCATTCTGGAGCATGTCACCCCCTTTTCTCCTTCTGTGTCTGTTCCCATAGCTCTCTGACCTGTCCAGGTGACGTCATAATCTGCGTTGGTATGATTTTTGTGACGGCCTGACTCCTCACCCACTAGATAATACACCTCACACTTGTCAAGGGTAAACCCACACTTTATTTACTCAGGCATCCGTACAATGCCTGGCAAATAATAAGCACACAATGTTTGGCAAATTGACATGAATTTATCTGAAGCACAAGCCTTTAATTTTTTTTTTTTTTGAAAGAAAAATAAGTAGCAATTCTTCCACGTCATTTCACAGCCGATCTCTAGTTATGCGTTGCCCTTTGCTGGGAAACCATACAGATATCCCCCCCTCCCCTTTTCATATATCATTTGCTGAAATGCCCTTTAAAATGTAATGGAATAGAGAGCTTTAGGAAACAAAATTCTGTAGAAAATAAATTATCTTCTCACGTTGAGTGGGGCCCCAAAGGTCTCCCCGTATGAACGGCCTTGGAGACTCCCAGAAAGCAACTCTAGCTGTGAACACGGCTGACCTCTGGCTTCACAGGCGCCCTCATTAATCAGGGCAGGACACCAGGCTCTGAGCATGGCAGCTGCTGGCAGCGGTCCTGCAGAGAAGATCGCTCTCAGAGGACGCAAGGGGACAGTCCTGCGATGAGGAATGTGTGACAAAGGTGTGCGACACTTCACCACCAGAAGCGACTGTCCGGTGCTGCAAAGGCGTAACAGCCAGCATACCAAAAAGGTATCTTCAGGCTGAAGAGCGAGGCGGCCACTCCACAGCCTAACAGGATTTATCATGGGGTAATGTGCTTACAGGAGGATAGGGCCAGCGCGGAGGGAGAGCCAGCCGTTCTGTGCAGACTTTTCTGCACCACAGACTCCCGTTGTTGTTTTTGTAGGGCAGCTCAGGTACTAATGATTGACAAGACAAAGGGACACAAAAAGCGGTAACACCAGGGACCACACCTCCTGCTGGTCAACACTCACCAGGGTGATATCCATCTCGGTGGCCATCATCATGACCTCACAAAACTATTTATGGCCACCTTGTAGGGAACACAGCCACTCATCAGCTAGAAAGCTGTGATATGCGTGCCAAGGTGTGAGGTTGGTGAGAGGTCTCGGCATGAAACTCAGCAACGAAAGGACGTCCGGGGAGCAGAGAGGGAGTTGGTTTGGCTCACACCTCCATCCAGACAGCAGGGTGTCCTCTGCATGGAAAACACGCTTTGTTAGTTACGGGGATGCTAAGCTGCTTTAACTGATGAACCCCAAATGTCACCGCTATTAACAATGAGCCAGCGTGAAGTCCCAAATGGGTGTTTTTGGTGCCTCCATCACGCTTCTCAAGAGTTGATTCAGGAACCACATGTCTTTCTGCTTTGTGGCTGTGTCGTCTGCAACAGGGGCACCAACCTGACCTTCACCAGCCCCTCCACCATGAAATCCGGGTCAGCTACCATCTGCGGACCCAACGGGAGGACCACGGAGGGTGTGCGTGCCTTCCTGATGTTGCGTTGACATCATTTCATCTACCGTGAGACAGAGGGAGCTCCTCTGAGTGTGTGTCTTCCTGACCCAGGATTACAAGGGAATGTGGGGTTCTTCCCATGGCTTGATTAGCTAGGGACGCCCTTCTCTCGATCAAGGATGCCTCCCGTACGACTTCATGTTTTAGCTCCTTTGGAAAGGAGGGCAGCACGTAAACAAAGTGTGGTGCATCCACACCATGGACTATCACCCAGTGTTAAAAAGGAGGGAGATTCTCACACACGCTACCACGGGGATTAACCGTGATGACATATGCTGCGTGAACTAAGCCAGACACAAAAGGACCAATACCACACGATTCCATTTGGACGACATCCCTAGAGGAGTCAAATCCAGAGACAGAAAGTAGACTGGGAGGTGGGACGTCTGGGGCTGGGGATGGGGGAGAATGGACAGTTGTTTTGTAATGGGGACAGTTTCCGTTTTGCAAGATAAAAAGAGTCTGGAGATGGATGGTTGTGATGTCCACACTGTGACTACACTTAACACGACTGAACTGTACACTTAAAAATAGTCACGATGGTAAATTTTATGTTATGCGTATTTTACCACAATTAAAATTTTTAGTGGGGCGGCGTGGGGGGAAAGCACTGCTTTGGAACCACTGATGGAAAACGCAAGGCATTCTCTGTGCACAGAGTCCCTTCCAGTGTGTCACATGCCTGCAGCAGGCTCATCTGTCTGCCGTCTCCTATTGTCATCGATAGTCTGGCTTCTAGGGAGTTCACTCTTCAGACGCGAAGGTCGCGTTTGAATGCCATTCACAACAACATGCTTTGCTCTTTGATTAAATAATGGGGTCCCGTGCTCCCTTCCCGCCTCCGTCAGCGGCAATGCTGGAGTCCCCCATGAGTGGAAACCAGAAGGTAGAGCAGAGCCAGCCTCTCCCACGAGAGACTCCTGAGATTACAGAAAGCTGCCCTTCAGTCAGGAACGCCCGCCCACGCGTGCCCTGCCATACTAAGCAGCCGTCATGCAAGCAGGCTGCTCCAGTCACAAAACTGTAGCCACGCTCCAAGAACGGGGGGAAACACCATTTGCGCGTGAGAGTACCCACCTGCAAAGGCAACCTTCCAAAAGCAACTTCTCTGTCGATGGGGCATTTTGTCGCTGATGTAAATGCATGCCTGAGTGCCTGAGGCTTGTCTCTGCATCCCCAGTGCCATCGCTTGAGCAGACACTCCGGGATTTACAGCCCAGAGTCTCATCCACTCGGCCCGGGGGGACATGATTTTAATAACTTGATTCTATTTAGATCACCAAGTACTTGGAAACGAGAAATTTCATGACTTCGATTTCTAATCCTGCCCACGACAGCTATGAGTAGTGCTGCACAAAATATTTTAAAATGTGTACATAAAGTTTTAAAAGGACACCGGCAGATTGGCAAGCGGGCAGGCCATGTTCAGATTTGAAAACTCGAAGTGAAGGTAGGAAGTCAGAGAGATGTTCTGAGCATCACGGAACCTAGAGAAAGTGAATGTCAGTTTCCACAGACCCATGGAATCTGACATGATGCTCGCCCATCCCACGTAAAAAATAGAAAATCTCCCAGCTGACCAACACAATTGTGGGAAACAAGAAACACTTGTTTTAAGCCACTATGGGCAGGTCCAACTGCCATGCAGCAAAAGCTAACGGCTACCCTTTGGTACCCGAGGGAACAAAACGTACGTAATTTTGACCCTGGCCGTTTATGCTGCTCAGACAAGTGGTCGGTCCTTGTTATCTGTGACCTCAGGTCTTCCCTAAAATGTATGTGTAACCCCAAATCAATACTGGTGGCGCTTCCTCGGTCAGGCGCGAATGTGTTGGGTTCCCAGCTGAGACCGAACGAGGTGACACTCTGCTTTCCTGTTTAAACTCACACGCTGTAAACCAAGGATCCCTTCCATAGGACAGTTAGCACCACATTTTTCCACATTTTTAAAAATAATATATGAGTGTATTTTGTTGTTTTATAAATGAACTCTAGAGGTAAGTAGACCATAGTTTATGAGGAGGCCCAAGACCAACAAGAGGCCAGACCGTCTTGTGTTATTGCTCTGGACCCTCCTGTGTTATTGCTCTGGACACTCCTGTGTTATTGCTCTGGACCCTCCTGTGTTATTGCTCTGGACCTTCTGTGTTATTGCTCTGGCCTCCACTGTGGCTTCCTGCTTATGGTGCAAGATGGCAGCTGGAACTCCACATCCCCTCTCTTTCATGGCCATCATTAATAAACCAACAAACAACCAGTGCTGGGGAGGTCATGGAGAAAAGGGAACCCTCATGCACTGTTGATGGAATTGCAAACTGATGCAGCCGCAGTGGAAAAACAGTATGGAGGTTCCTCACAAAATTGAAAATGGAACGACCTTATGACCCAGCAATTCCACTTCAGGGTATGTATCCAAAGAAATTCAAAACATGACTTCGAGAAGAGATATGCACCCCTATGTTTACTGTAGCATTATTTACAATAGTCCAGATGCAGAAGCAAACTAAGTGTCCATCAATACACGACTGGATAAAGAAGAGGTGGTACCTTTATACAATGGAATATTACAAGGCCATAAAAAATGTGAAATCTTACCATTTGCAAAAACGTGGGTGGACCTAGAGGGTATTATGCTGAGTGAAATAAACCAGACAGGGAAAGACCAATACCAATGTTTTTCACATTTTTGTGCTTTCTGATGTTCACTTTGCTGCTTAAAACGGCCCCCACCCATAATACTGAAGTTATGTCCCTAGTTATGACACCTGAGGGGTGTCCCTACACACAAGGAGCCTATGACATGCCTCGTGGAGAAAATGCATGTGAGACGTGAGCCTCGGTCAGACCCGAGGTTCAGTACTGGAGGGTATGTTGACCACAATCACCTCCATCTGAGAAAGGCTATGTGCCGAACGTCTTAGACTTCTGTGAAGAACAGGGCGGGAAGGTAGTATGAACGATCCAAAGCATCGCCAAATTCCTTCTGCAAAATTACCCTTGTTTGAGTAAAATTCTACTCCATTTCCTCAAGTGGGCGGGCCTTTCTCTCATGCGAGAAAAAAAAAAAAAAGAAAACATTTGGATCCTTCCACTTGGAAAGCTCTTACTTTTGTGTCAACTATGCTTCACTGATTGTAACAAGTCTCCCAACGGAGGTGGTCCTGCGTGGGGGACCCAGGGGGTGTTTCCATCACGTGCAAAGTCCAGAGTGATGAGAGAACAGCCCACTCAGGGTTTTATCTGTTCTCTTGCAGGCTTATGACTTACTTCTTCGTGAAAACCCGTATTGTTTTCTCAGAGAATAAGGAGAATGAATCCATTGTTTGAGATGGGATGATGAAGGAATTTTGTGAACATAAAGAGAATCTCAAGAATCATAAAATCAAAAGCAGAAAACCGGGCACGGTTCTTCCCCCACACAGCAGCCGGATGGTGCCAGAGGCAAATGCAAAGCGAGCTGTCTGCACGCACAGGCCCCGGAGCTGCAGGGCTACACCTGGGATCCGGATATTTGTCCTGTGCAGAAAGCAGCTTGCCACCACCGTCATCCTCATCACCATCGTCACCACCGTCACAATCTCCACCATCACCGTCATCGGCACCATCAATGTCCTCCAGATCGTTGCGTGTCACTTACAAACGAGCACACAATGGATGTGAACTGAATCAGAGCAGGATGAACCTCGCAGAGAGTATTTCTAAGCAGAGACTCGCATGACGAAAACATTTCCTTCTCACAAAATAAAGTCCTTTTTCATATCACAGGGAATATTACGTTTGGGTTTTGGTTATTTGTTGTTGTAGGGGGAGCTTGGGGGTTTTGCTGTTTTGGGAGAGGGGATTGTTTTGTTTTGTTTGTTTTGGGTGCTCGAGAACCCTTGTGGTGTAAAGAGGAAAGGGTTGTGGAGATGATGGGGGTGGTGGTTACACAATGAGTGAGCTTGATGTCATTGAACTGTGCCCTTAAAGATGGTTCAGATGGTAAATGTTGTGTTTTGCATATGTTACCACACAGACACACACACACACACACACACACACACACACACACACACACAGTGCTGGGTTTATCCTTGGCCCCCGGTTTCCAGGCAGCTGTGGGGACAGGACCTGCCTTTGTACCTGACCAGCTCACCCTGCCCCTGCCGTCAAACACGGCGTGAGATACACCTGTCAGAAATCCTGTCATTTGTCTCTTGTCCAGAGCAGCTCAAGTTGATCTTTTGCCGCAGAGTCCCCTGCTTGTTAACTGTGCAGCCACGTTCTAAAGCCAAACCACAGAAGTCATTCGCGTTGGTGACTGGAAGACATGCTTTCGTCTGTAATGGAGGGGAGGGACTGGGATGGAAATGAAATCCCTGAGCTGACAGGAGCTGGTCCTGGGCAGCTGGGTGTGGGTGCCAGCTCAGGCCTCCGAAGGCTCACAGTGCATCATCCGTGGTTCTGATAATTAACCCTCGGAGGAGCCCCTGTGTCCTAGGTGCAGGGAAACTCTCCCACTGCCAAGCGAAGAAACAGGTGCACTCTGCCTGCCTAACCCCCAGGGCTCACAGGCCAGTCTCCCAATTAGCCTCCACAGGAAATAAACACAATGTTTCCACGTCAGGAATCTACGTCCATGGGGGGAGCTTTAAAGCATGACACCCCGATACTTCAACGATAATCAGAAACCTATGTTCATGCAGGGAGCTTAAAACATGGCACCCCAGTATTTCAAGGATACCAGAAACTTATCTCCATGTGGGGAGCATTAAAACATGACAGACCCTAATGCAATTTCATTGAACGTAGCTAAATTAATGGTTCGAAATGAATCACATTTAAAAAAAAAAAAAAGTAGGTTGATGTTTCGAAAGCAGACTCACATGTATCTGTCTTCACAATTTTTAACACAATACAGACACGGCCCCTTTTGTCACACATTTAACTTTATCGTGTGCATTTTGTGGCTCCGATTTCTCTCCAGCTTCCTCCCAGAGCCTGTCTGTCTCTCCTTCCCCACGTTCACCTTTATACCAATGAACGCACTTCACACAGACCCAGCACATGTGACCCAACTGGCAAGCTGCTAGTTATTTAAACCAACATTTTCAGAGCTGCGAGGAATTAGGGGTTATCCAGACCAGGTGTCTTGAATCATGAGCTGAAAACAACCCCAGGTACAAACAACCCAAATGACCAGCAACGGATGAATGAATAAACAAAATGGGGTCCATCCACACCGTGGAATATTATTCGGCCATAAAAAGGAGTGAAGCAGTGACGCATGGTACCACACGGATGGTCCTTGCTAACCTGATGCTCAGTGACAAAAGCCAGACACAAAAGGACACATAATGTGTGAGTTCATCTATATGAAACATCCAGAAGGGGCAAACAGAGAGACGGAAAACAGATTCGTGGTTGCCAGGGCCCGGGGGCATGGGGTCTGACTGCTCCATGGGTGTGTGGGGGGGTGTGGGGGCAGAGCCCCAGAAAGTAGTTTCCAGGCTCTCGGTCTCACATACACAGGTGCGGGCTCAGGTAGTAAATGGCCATCAACTGTGATCGGATGGCCGTCAGCTGTGGCTAGTTGGCCGTCAGCTGTAACCAGTGAGCCATTGGCCACTAATATAACTGCTGTGGCTACGCTAGCAGAAAATGGGGGCTGGCAAGAAGACGGCGGCTGGGCTGGCAAGCGTGGATGGCGGTTTGCGGACAGTGTGGATCCAGCCTCCAGTGAGACTATAGTGCCGCCAGAGAGAATATAGTGGTATGACTCCCCTACCTGTGGCTCCGTGGGTGTTCCTTTTTGGCCTCACCATATCCTGCGTTCTTGTATGGGGAGCGGGAGCAGAGACCCCGCAGGCCACCCCGCATGACAAATGGCGCAGCGAGCAGGGTCTCCCACACGACAGGGGGTCTATATTTGTGGGGGGGATGAAACAGTTCTGGAACCGATGGAGGTGGGGGCTGGCAACATTCTGTGAGTTATGTCCTTTACAATCGTGAATTTCCTAGTAGGTAAATTTCACTTCAGTTAAAAACAAAAATCAACCCATCTCCACAATCTGCATCTTAAGTGGCCTCACCTCAGTCACCCCTTCACTTCAGAGCCAACAGACTCTTGGTTCCTCCACCCCACGCCCTGCCCTCTCCGTCTCTAGGGCTCAACAGCCAGATGCATTGCAGTCTTTCCCTGCAGCCGGGTGGGGAGTAGAGAGGGAACCTGGGGCCCACCTGAGTGCCGCAAGCTGAGAGAGGCACGACAGGACCCCATATGAGTCACGTACATCCCGGAGCACTGCCGAGTCCTGCTTTCCACTCCCCTGGAGAACACATGTCTTCTAGGGATGCAATGGCTGGGTCTTCCCCGCAGGTGCAAACACCAGGCTTGCCCGGGAAGGCCACGCGTGTTCTTCCTCCTGCCCCCCAAACAGCCTCTCTTCTCAATCAAAGCTAATCCGCCTGAAAAGAAACCCTTGCAGCCATGGACCAGGGTCCCAGATGACTCATTTCACAAGTGCTGCACTAACCTGCTTCGCAGGACCTGGAGGGGGGGGTCTCGTGCCCACCCCCATCCCCTGCAGGATCTCACTGTTACCTTCTAAGCCCCAGGTGGGACCCACCTGTCTGCAAAAACAAACAAACAAACAAAAAAACAATCTGGCTCTCGGTCTGGGGTGAGGCTTGTACAGATAGATTCATTCTGTTTGGGGCATGTCTTCACAAAGGGAAGGCTTGAAAGGGGAGTGGTGGGGGGGTGTCACGGGTCGGCCCTTCCCCAAAGACCCCTGCCCCTCCAGGAGCCCAGTGGGAAGGGACGGCAGGGAGATAGTTTTCCAGCCACAGCGCGTCTGCTTTGTTGCGAGAACTCCCGGGGGATCTCCGAGGAGCCAGGTCCCTCCTGCCGCCCCACACCCTCTCGCTTCTCTGCTTTCAGCCTCTGGCGCGCTCTCCCCGCCAGGCGCCACTGTGACCTCAATTCCAGCTCCCTAAGAAAACCTCTTAAAAACCTGCCAGCCGGGGTGTCCGTAGCACAGGGGAGAAGCTCGCAAAGGGAAACATTTAGGGGAAATCAGCATTTTGGGCTAGTGTGCATTTCACACATCCTGGACCACCAGGCGAACCCTGAAGGAAACATCAACCACCACCGGGCGCCAAGCAGTGGAGACCCTCATGCCCCCCATCTCTCTCCATCAGTCAAACATTAGAAGTAGCCCCGACCCATCTCAACCATAGCAGTTTACTTCCAACGTTGGGAAAGTGGCCAACGGGTGTGGAAAGTGCCTCCTCGACATACATCGGTCACAGGTCACCGAGGGGAGATGGAAGGTGCCACAGATTTGCTCAAAAGTCCTTTGCAAATTCAGCAGCTTTTCAAATGCACGGGGAGACAATTAAAGGGGACAAAGCCCTCTGGTCCCCACACAGCTTGTCACTCTCTTCACCAGCCTTTCTTCCTGTAGGTAATTTCAGAACCAAGTCAGTCATTGATTGCAGCTCCGAGAAACTGACTTCCCGCCGGTGGTAACCTGTCTTTCAAACGGCTGGCCTTCTTAAAATTGGCTTCATCCTGGATGATAAATCAATCCTGCTTGAAAGGTTTGGTTTCACACTCTGCATTGAGCAGGATTTGTTTGTTTGTTTGTTTGTTTTTTATAATATATGCATTCTTTACCCCGTATAATTTTCTGCTGTAGCAATAGGCAAAAACTTTTGTTTAACTTCGTAACTGACAAAGTTAATATATTGAATGTGTCCAGGGTGAGGATTTGATGTATGCGGTCTGACAATTAAGTTCACGAACTTGTTGCAACACTCACCTTTCTTGATATCAGAGGGATTATTCATTATTAATTTGTACCAATTGGACAGTTAACCAAGTTGACTATTTGGAAGTGCTGAAAAGGCTGCGTGAAAAAGTGAGACGACCTGAACTTTTCGCCAACAGTTCATGGCTCTTGCATCACGACAATGCACCAGCTCACAGGGCACTGTCTGTGAGGGAGTTTTTAGCCAGGAAACAAATAACTGTATTGGAACACCCTCCCTACTCACCTGATCTGGTCCCCAATGACTTCTTTGTTTATCCGAAGATAAAGGAAATATTGGGGGGAAAAAGACATTTTGATGACATTCAGGACATCAAGGGTAATACGATGACAGGTCTGATGGCCCTTCCAGAAAAAGAGTTCCAACATTGCTCTGAAGGGTGGACTAGGTGCTGGCGTCAGTGCACAGCTTCCCAAGGGGAGTCCTTCGAAGGTGACCGTAGTGATATTCAGCAGTGAGGTGTGTAGCGCTTTTTCTAGGAGGAGTTCTCGAACTTGATTGTCAGACCTCATGTGCGTGCGTTGTGATAAGATTCCCACCATCCACTTAATCAATATATCCATCTCCGCACACATCCATCCTGTCTTCTTTTTTGGGTGACAACATTTAAGTTCTATCCTCTTAGCAAATTTCAAGTGTATAATACAGTGCTATTAACTGTAATACTTTTTTTTTTCACTACATGAACAAAAGAATTCCCACTGTCGGTCTCCCCCAAACCCAAAAGACAACATAAAGACTGTGGCTCTCCTTGCCTCTGTCACCTCCAGCCAACAAGTCTCCACCCTAAGATATTATGGACTCTCTACGACAATGGGTCCCTCTGACCCTCTTTGCTGAGAGAGGCCCAGAAATGGTCACCCCTTTATGAAAACGCCAACGGGTGTGCAGGCACCACGGGTGACCCTTTCTCCCTGGAAAGGTACGCCTTCCAGAGATACCTTTCACCTCCCCCCAGACCAGGACCCACCGGAAGGGAGTCCCAGTAAGTGTCAGGGCACCAAGCCTCCCCCAGCTGTGTGTCCACGTGAACGGATGTGGTGCAAAGCGTGTGACAATTCTACAAGTGCGTCCTGAACCTCTACACTGCAAGGCTGGGTGGGAGGACGCAGACGTGTCCAAAACCGGCTGGGTTTCTGAGCTCGTGGAAACCCAAGGACTGTGAGGACACAGAAGCAGCCTTTCCAGAAGAATCTCAGTGGCTGTCCCCTCCTTACGCCGGGGGTGGGGGAACCCAGAGATAAAAGTCCTCAGCCACCCACTTGAGTCCCCTAAGGAGACAGAGTTCTAGAGTCTTGCCAGGTGTAGTTACTCTCTCCCTAATGATATCCACTTTAAAACTTGAACTACCAACAAACAAACAGAGATATCCAAAGGCTGGTTCACCAGCCCTCACTAGGTGCCCCCAAATAACAGAAAAGTAAGATGCAAGCTGATTGCTGTACACGCAGCTTTATTCACAGAAGCCTGAAGGTGGAGGCAACCCAAGCATCCGTGTATGGATGGATGGATAAACAGATGCGGACGGTGGAATATGATTCAGCCATGAAAAAGTCATGGCTCCGTTTCTCTGCCCACTTTACACAGCTTTGCTCCACAGCCTCTAGAGGCTGATCGCAACCTGGTCACACACCCTCGTGTCTCTTTCTCTAGAGACACGGCCCTCCAGCGATGAGCTCACAGGGAAGATGACACTCAGGTCCTTCCAATGTGGTCTTTCCACTGTCACACCAGCCCCAGTCCTCCCGTTAAATGTCCAGGCGGACACAGAGAATCCCTGGGCCCCTTGGTTTGTTTTCTCTGCCAAAACGCACCGAAGGTCAACAAGATAACAGCCTTCGCTGCCTGTCGTTGGCCCGTAGGCTAGAAACACTCCCCTGACATTCCCAGGTCTTTCCTTCTCCAAAGACAAGCCCTGGTATCTCTGTTCCACGTCTTGTTTTGAGAACTGAAAGAGTTCAAACCTCGGGCAGCTTTCAGGAACTGAAACACTCAGCCAACACAGGGGAAGGAAGCAAGAACTCCAAATGGACGAGCATATCGGCAACCTTCACCTCGTTACACAACCAGCTTTACGTCGGGATGTAGGTGACATGGTAACTCGAAAGACTCGACAAGTGTCGCCGTGACAATGCCGTCTCGTGTCACAGGACGACAGCGTGGTCTGAGCATCTTTTGTCCCCGAGGAATGACAAACACTGAATTCCCTTCCCGGTCCTTGAGAACCTAATGGCGCCGTGACGGGGGAGGTCCGTGCAGAGAATTCCACAGTCAAAATTCCACAGAGAAACACCAGATGTCAGGATGCCTCCAACCCCAAAAGTGTCCTGTGGGGTGTGGGGTCCAGGGCGCTGAAAGGCGAGATGGGACCGCTCCGCTCTACTTCTCCTTTCTCTTCCCGCGTCCCCTCCTACTGCAGGTTCTCAAACCTGCCGCCTTCTGTCTTCATCTCCCGCTGCCTTCCCTCACGCCGAGGTTCATTCACCTCTTCCAGGTTCCCCACAGGGGTCGATTCCTATTGCCTAGTGAATATTCACGGCTCCCTCTGTCCACATTACCTGAAGCCTAACCTCAGTTTAGGTGACCGCCTACATAGACTAAAGACCAAGACCCACAGTGTACCCTTGCAGTGCAGGGTGTCTGAGGACCTGTGACCAGGAGCTACTGGTGGTGCTCCAGGAAAGCCCTTGCACGAAGGCTGCCTCTGTGTCGTCCCTCTCCTGCCTCTGTGATGTGACAACTGGGGCTTGAGGTGCCATCTTGAAACATGAGTTGACGGTGAGAATGGAAGCTGAGTCGAAACTAGTGGAAGACAAACACAAAAGTATCCTGGTCTCCGATGACAACGAAACGGGCACACAGACCCTCACCGGTCTCCTTCAGCACTTCCCCCAAATAAACCTCTGCCTTGCTGCAACTTACTCGATGTTCTTTCATATGCAGGTTAATGTACGAGGTCTGAAAATTACTTTCACAAACTTATCCTAGGAAAAGTGCTACACACCTCACTGCTGAATATCACTACCTTAGAAGGACTCCCCTTGGGAAGCTGTGCGCCAACGCCAGCGCCTAGTCCACCCTTCAAAGCAATGTTGGAACTCTTTTTCTGGAATGGCCATCAGAGCTGTCGTCATATTACCCTTGATGTCCTGAATGTCATCAAAATGTCTTCCTTTCAATATTTCCTTTATCTTCGGGTAAAGAAAGAAGGCACTGGGGGCCAGATCAGGTGAGCAGGGAGGGTGTTCCAATACAGTTATTTGTTTACTGGGTAAAAACTCCCTCACAGACAGTGCTGTGTGAGCTGGTGCATTGTCGTGATGCAAGAGCCATGAATTGTTGGCGAAAAGTTCAGGTCGTCTAACTTTTTCATGCAGTCTTTTCACCATTTCCAAATAGTAAACTTAGTTAACTGTGTGTCCAGTTGGTACAAATTCATAATGAATAATCCCTCCGATATCAGAAAACATTAGCAAGATGGTTGCAACAAGTTTGTGAACTTAATTGTCAGACCTCGCACTGTTAACTGATCCCCCATCTGTATTAGAAAAATAGAGATCTCCCTATCTGGGTTTTTCGTTTTTTGTTTTTGGTGTGTTGTTTTTTTTCTGACCCTTTATAAGGAGGGAAAGGAGATATAGAGAATAAGGATAAATTGTCTTGTTACGGAATCCTAGTGTAGTGAATAGACTTTTTTTTTTAAATGTCATTGAAAACTGTGTCTAAGTTATACTTTTCAGGTCACAGGCACATCCCTGTTTTTTTGCAGAACAGCGAGGAAACTGAAATCATAACTTACTTATGACACATAATCGTAGACATAGCTTGTTCTCTCTCTCTCTCTCTCTCTCTCTCTCTCTCTCTCTCTCTCTCTCTCTCTCTCTCTCTCTCTCTGCAATTACAGACATACCCTGCCTGGAAGGCCACTTTGATCGACCATTGCATCTTCCGTGCAGAAATTTCATTTACCCTCCATTGCAAACGAAAGCACAAGTCAAGAGATGCATTTCCATCCACTTAGCAGTGTTTAGCCACCCTCAACAGCAGGAAAATTGTTGAAATGAAGAAGGTCCTCAAAAGGAAGAGGATAATAGATAAAGTGTCCTTTACAAGAGCACTTTATTGATTTTTATATGTACTGTGCTGTCGGTAAACACTCTGAGCAAAAGGGTAACGGCCGACGTACTTCACAAATGCTCTCGGTGGTTCTAAAAACAGGGCCTCCTTCTGCAGACTGTTTCCTACTCTGAACCGTGGGAGAACTATGACAGCATGTGTTAGGGCAAAATGCTGACCTCATGCATAAAAATTGGTCTAAAGTGTTTTAAATTGCACTCCATAGAGCTTAAGGCAAAATACCCACACCAGGAAAGTGAGAAGGCAGGTATCTTAGTTGCCTGTAGCTACCGTAACAAATTACCATAAATTTGGTGGCTCAAGACAACACAAATCTGTCATCTTTTAGTTGCGGATTTCAGAAGACTGAAATGGGTTTCAAGAGACTAAAATCAAGCTGTTGGTAGAGACTGGACCTTCTGGAAACCCCAAGGGTAAATTGTTCCCTTCTGATCTCACCATAAGTGTCAGTTCTTCAGAGACCACCCCCCAACCACCCAATGTAAAGTAGTCCTAAAAACATGATGGTGTCACTACATTCAGGTATCATTTTATGTCTATTCAGAGTCATTTATGTATTTATTTGGCTATTTCCAAAAAAAAGAGTAAAAGATCCAAGAGACGAGGCATCTCGCCTTTATCACCCGAACCAAAACAGTATCTGGCGCATAGTAGGTGCCGAACAAATGTTGTAGGAATTGTGTGTGTGTTTAAATCCTTCATCAGCAACCAAGCGATCCTGAGTTATATAATTAGAATCCGTCATTACTTTTGCCAACCCGATATTCTGACGTTTCACATGCTTGCCATAATGTCACCCACCCAACTAGACGACACACAACTAACCAGAAATTAATAATAACAAATGTTTCCTGAGTACATACTATGTGCCGACTGCCATGCTCAGCTCCACAAGAACCGTCTGAGGTTAAGTGTTGTCTCCGTTTGATGAATAAGGAAATGACAGACCAAAATTTAAGCACAAACCAGCTGAACGTGGACTCCATCCCCTTCTGCACTACGGCCCTCTGCCCTCCCTCGTCCTCTCCCATTTCAGCATCTTTCCCATGGTGACCTCCTCCTTCCCCCACTCTGCACTCGCTTCTACACCCCTACCCATCTTCGACCTTCCCTCCCTGCGCCAACCAGCATGGTGTACCCTCCCCTCCAGCAGACATCTGTCGTTCCCTTAAGACACTTGGGACTTTCAGTTCCCTTTCACAGTCGCATGGTTGCAAAAAAATAGATACTCTCATTTACATCTTCAAAGCCAAGAATTGCTACTCAGTTCTTTGGTGGATGAAAGAGCCTCAGTCTTGACTTCAATTGCACCTGCTTAGAACCTGCATTTTTCTTTTGCTTTACTCTTGGTGTTTTGTTTTGTTTTGAGAATGGCTTTCCATAGCACTTCTAGCCACTGGGAATAGTGTCGGGGTAACGGGTTTTAGAAGAAAAATTATTTTCAGCCACAAGCAGGAAGATCACTGCTGCCTAAGTCCCAAATCTTGTTTTTATTAATTATTTATTAATACGATGTTCTGATATTGCAAACACATGCTGACCCAAAGGGCACGTATTTATAGGTTAGAATATTTTGTCTTCATATCACTTAGTACTTAGTTCTATAATTCTATTTAATGTTTCATGTGCAATGTTCTAAATTCCACATAATTTTGACTTGCTTATTGCTTCTGAATTATTTAAAACGCTATAAAGCTGACAGCATTCCCAGTGGCCTTCTGAAGTCTCTGAGAACAATACTTTTCGCCATTCTTCTGAGGAAAGTCATTTACTTTTCCAAATGGTACAATTTTCAAGTTTGTTGTGTCCGTTCATTAATTTCCTTGGACTGCCATAGCAAATGAATACAGACATTGATGGCTAAAAAAACCAAACCAAACACACAAACAAACAAATACCAGTCAGATATTCTTGCACTGTTCTGGAGAAAGAAGACTGAAATCACAGTGTTGTAAGGCTGTGCTCCTTCTGAAGGCTCCAGGGGACCTTGTTCTGTCCTCGTCTCTTCCAGCTTCTGGTGTTGCTGACAACCCGCAGTATTTTGGGCTTGTAGAGAAATGGCTTCCACCTCTGCCTCCATCCTCACGTGGTCTTCTCTCCATATGAATGTCTTTCCCTCTTTTTATAAGGACACCAGTCGTTGGATGTAAAGGCCCATCCTTTCCAACATAACCCCATCTTAACTTGTTCACATCTGCAAAGGCTCCATTTCTAAAAAGGGTCATAGTCACAGATGCCAGAAATTAAGACTGAACATATGAAGGTCTGACAATTAAGTTCGCGAACTTGTTGCCATGATGTTGCTCACCTTTTTTGATATCAGAGGGATTATTCACTATGAATTTGTACCAACTGGACACACAGTTAACCAAGCTTACTATTTGGAAGTGCTGAAAAGGCTGCATGAAAAAGTTAGATGACCTGAACTTTTCACCAACAATTCATGGCTCTTGCATCACGACAATGCACCAGCTCACACGGCACTGTCTGTGAGGGAGTTTTTAGCCAGTAAACAAATAACTGTATTGGAACAACCCCCCTACTCACCTGATCTGGCCCCCAATGACTTATTTTTTTACCCGAAGAAAAAGGAAATATTGAAAGGAAGACATTGTGATGACATTCAGGACATCAGGGGTAATACGACGACAGCTCTGATGGCCATTCCCATTGAAATGGAATCTATTGGTAATCAAAACTGAAGTACTAAGCTGAAAATATCTGATGTATCTATCTTTTAATTGAAATGAAATCTATTGGGCAATCGAAAATGAAGCACTAAATCCAAAGTGTTTGAGGATGGCACACAAAATTCTATGTGAAATTTTCAGCCAGGCTTTCTTAGAAACACACTAATTTAGGCAGCGTAACCTAAGTATTAGGTAGAGAAAACAATGTGGGCTCCTCTGCTTGTTAAATTGTCTCCTTGTGGTTTGCCCTTTGTTATTTTAGAACAATAAAGTTGTACTCCAAGGCAATGCAAAATAGTATGAGGAAACCAACTCTTCAGACTTTACATATAAAAAGTACGATTTTCCCAGGGTAAGGTTTTAAATCTCTACAGCTGTGGGCATGTGAGGATTCTGTCTGAAAGGCACCAGTGTTTATCAGATGGAGACGCGTTGTTGAATGTTTTCTGTAAAGCAGCAAAGAGTAAATATTTGCGGCTCTGTGGGCCATTTGATCTCCTCTAAAAACATTCTGCTCTGTTCTTGTGGCAGGAAACAGCCATAGCTTGTTACCGAGATGCAAATGAAGTTTTATAAAACTTTATTTATAAAAACAGACAGTGGGCCAGATTTGACCCACGGTCTGTCCTCTGCTGATTCCTGAAATACGTCAATTCTAAGCGCTTTTTGAGAGCTTGCAGCTGACATGTGATGCAATGCAATGGTATGGAGATCACCCTTTTCCTAAATATTCAGATCAGTTTTCCGTTTCATTTTCAAAGCAAGTATGTCGGCTTATGTACCAGACCTTTCCTGTAAATGCATTTCAATTCTCAGTGAGGATGGTTCTGCAGACTCTCAGGGGTGAGGTCTGTTTTTCTCTTTGGTTTCTGCATTAGTGACCACAATTTTTCCAGGAGCTTTCCAGGACTACGCCCTGCTCGTTATCAGAGGCCGACATCCCAACTCTAAGTGTTTTGTATTGAGCAATTATCAGAAATCCCAGGAAGGGAAATGCATGCCCGAGCTCGGGCTCTGCTTCTTCCAATACATCTGAAATCTGAACCCATGCGAGGGGCACTCAGCAGTCACACCATGCCGCGTCCTCGGAAAGCCCCACATTCCATAACTCTTTGGTTCCTCACATACAACTTTGCATCAGTCTGTGTTTTTTTTTCTATAATCAGAAAACTGCAGGATGTCTTTAGAGTAAAAAAAAAAAAAAATTTACCATTGGCTCTGAAAGCAGGCTCGGTGTTACAGTAAGATGAGGCGTTACAGCAAATGCACAAATGGACACCCCATTTTAACTCCATTAAAGGACTCCTTCCTGACGTGTCTCCCTGGCTTGTGCTGAAAGCAATTTCATCAGCCCAGCCCGCACTTCTGCCTCTCCCAGGACATCCACACCCTCGGGATGAAATGGCACCACGGATGGACACCCGCCTCTGTCCTTGAAACTCATCGAGCAGCAAATGGGGGTGACTCCTGCCAGGTTGCTCTGATATCTTGTCCCTCCATTGCAGAACCTTGGATCTTAAGCGTCAAGGTCTGTGGTGCCATAGAAACCACTGGACTGATTCCCTTTCTGTGATGATGACCCACTCGGAAAACTGACTATACATTAGGCTTCTCAGCTGGGTGCAAACCTGTCCCCTCAGCCCTTCCCCAGGCCACAGTGCATGGCTCGGGGGGGGCCATGTGACTCCTCAGACTCTCACAGAAACTTGTATATACGATGGCTTCTCATCTGTAGGCATCAGTGTGTGGCGAAGGTATGACATTCAGAACTGGTGCAGCCAGCCATCCATGAGAGCTACCCAAAGCAACTGAAAACTCAGGGACGCAAGAAAAATAGTCAGATGGTGGGCAAAACCAGAATGCAGTGAGGCACAGAACCCCAAAAGTCTCTAGACTCTTAATTATAGGAGGCAATACATCCTTTAGGTGTGTGTGTGTGTCTGTACATTTGCACGTGCAACAGTCTCTCTGTCACATGCAGAAAAATCCTTAAAGAGTCTAAGGATACCTCATACAAATGTCCAGCAGCACCACACGTTCTCCATCACCTATTCAGGTAGAAGCAAAACTCCTGTGTCTGTTCCAACAAATGTTCCCAGTGTCGTCTCTAAGGGACGCCAACAAAAGCAGGTCACACCTCCACCTTCCACTCCACACTGAAAGCGTCATCTGTGTGTTTGCATCAGAACATGGCCCTGAAATGGTGCTTGTCAAGGCAGGGGCGTGCAGGGAAGTGTGTTTTGTCTTCTGCACACGCTCAGGGCTCTGTTGGGTAGGATGTTATGGGGACAGGCTCTTCACTCACCACCAAGCCTCTCCCACTGTGACCCACGAGCCAAATACAGCCCATCGTCTCTATGGCAGGAGAAGTGCAGGAATGCCCATCATTTTCCCTGTTGCCCGTGGCGGCTATCACATCACAATGACAGGGTGTGAGGCCAACTTGCCCGCAAAGCCTGACATATTTCCCGTTTGGCCCTTTCCAGAAGGAAAAGATAGGGAAAGATAGATAGATAGATAGATAGATAGATAGATAGATAGATAGATAGATAGATAGACAGACAGACAGACAGACATGCCCATTCAGCAAGGACCCTTCCCGGGCTCCCTGTCCCTGTGAGGGTGCCACCACCGCCCCGCTCTTTCCACTTGTCTCCAGGGCAGCATTTTTTTTGCTCCATGAAGCTCTGGCTCCTACAGAGGCTGGTTTTGCGACGACGAGCAACTCTCCTGCATGGTGGGCACTTTGAAGACCACAGTCTCTTCCTCGGCTCCCAGACAGAAACACGGGATCTAGCTTTACTCCCCACTCCCTCTGTCTGTGAACGGCCAGACTTGCCTGACAGAGAGAGGGTACAGTGCCCCCCCATCCCAGCCTCACTCAGGGCCTTCTTGGCACCAGTGGGGAGGGACAAGCCACTGTGAGAGCTGGGACCCTGCTGCAGGGGGTGGGGAGCTACATACCTCCATAGCTGAGTCACAAGGCAGGACAGACGGCATTAGCAAGGGGTGCAAGACGCAGCAGAGACTCGCCAGAGGGGGCGAGACTGGAACAGTTGGCGCCAAAAGCACCATCTGCCGTTGGCCGGGCTGTGGACGTCTGTCCCCAACATAATCCACGCGTGCCAGCAGCTCCAGGAAAGTCCTGGGACAGACACACAAAGACCCGAGACAGCCTCAGGCAGCAGATGGCAACCCGGCCCGTCTGTCCTGCCTCCTGGAAGGAACTAAACCCCACCCTTAGAACCCAGATGTCACTCGGGAACGAGACACGCAGGGGGAAACGGTCAAGACAAGGATTCGCCCGAAGGAACTGGGTCTAAAATAACTGCGTTGTCTTGTCTCTTGGCGAAACCAATTTTAGGTTGATGTTCTGGTTTAGAAATAGCTACGCAGTGACGCGTTGGCCATGGTGAAAGCATCGTTGTACTAATTAAGGCCAAGCCATCTGCAGGGCTCTCAGGCTTTCCTCCTCCGATGGCATGAACAGGAACGATGTCATAAATGGCCCAGATGATTATCCAAACGTACATATTCTGTGGTTGTCAAGACTATACACAGATGGGTCAGGGTGGGATGTGTTTGACTCTCATTTCTCCAAAAATCCCGACTGAAATAAAAATGTGGAAGTATGAACACGTCCTTGTCAGGGAAGCAAGGGTTGGGTGTGGGTGGGAGGTTACCAAAAATAAGAAAAAATAATCAACTGTCCTCCGAGAGACCGAAAGAGGAAGTGAGTGGATGAAATCTATACTCTACAACAATTCTTTCATGTTCAATATTATGAAATTTTTTTTTGGATGGCTATTATATATTTTTTTAATTTTATTTTATTAAATTTATTAGGGTGACAATTGTTAGTAAAATTACATAGCACATACTCCATACACGTACAAGTCCAATTGTCAATATATTACATATTAGGAAAGCTTATTTTCTCCTGTTTAGTAAATGAAACAAATATAAATAGAAGCTGTATTATATTTCCCCATACTCACCTAGATTATCTGTCTTCCTCCCTGGGGAGGGGGACACGGCCCCTTCTTTATAAACCACTAATCTACAAGGGTCTGCGAGAGAAGAGAGACGGTGACAAGCCATTGGCATCGTGAAGGCTGCCATCTTCCTCCCTTCGACCCCACAAACTAAGCACAAAATTGCCTGAAATCGTACATTGTAGTCTTGCAAGACTTATACCTTTCTCTCCGGGCAAACGTGTTTCCTCTGACTTGAGTTTGGGGCACTGTATAAATATCCCATAAGGAATACCTCAGTGGTTGTGCTCGGCAGGCACCCTGTGTTGCTGGCCTCCAGAAAGGGACCAGAAGAATGATCTCCCCCCACCCCCATCCATTTCTGTCTCTAGACTCAGGCATTGATTTATCTGACCATGGGATTCATGGAATTGACTTCCTCGCGTCTCCAAGTGGGGTCTGAGGACCACAGTTAACTTGCTGGTTACAGTCATGGGTTCCCGGAGTCCATCCATCCCTGATGAGGGTCCGGGCTATGGCTGTGCCCCCACATATTTGGATTCCCCAGGGGCCTGGGAAAATCTGAGGTTTAGTGAAAATGACACCTGGGTCATGTCAAGGACGCAGGTTGCTCCAGGAAACGGCTGCTCTGTCCAATCTGCAATTCTCTGTCTCCTCTCAGGGGAGCTCCATCTTTCTGTATCTCCTTACTGACACCTGGGAGGTGTCTGCAGTGTGCACGTCCAGCGGGGGTGTCATGCTCACCCCGTGTGAATGGAGCCCTCTGCATTTGGGTTGGCCAGATGCTCCTGCCATCTCTTAATCTTAACATTTTGATCACTTCTTGGATTTGTCACTCTGCTAGTCAAACAAGTGACGTTACGTCATCTTCTCATGGCTGTGCTGGAGGCGCCCTGGGTTATGTCTTTAATCAAATCCCAACTGGTTGTCTGGTCTTGTCATTTCTAGCAGGTCTCTGCACATGTCAGGTGCTGCCGTCCATTCCTGGGATGCTTGTGTTGCATCAGGGGTTCTGCCCTGTTCCTTCCAGCTGTGCCTGAAGGTCAGAGGTGGGGGCCAGGGTCAAATGATGGGTAATGTGCTGGGGAGGTTAGCTCTTTCCCTGTTGGTGGTGACATGGACACTTGAACCAGGCTCTCATGCAGCTCTCAACCAACGTCCTCTTCCAGAGTAACTGTCATGGACCTGCTTCAAGGAGAATAATTGAATGACAGGTGTCAGTCAGACCCAGGTCTCCTTTATCTCAGTTCCCATCATGTCTCCTTCTACAGACAGTCAATGCTGTCTTGAAGATGTGTTACCGACAGATTCAATTATTTTTGAACCTCTAGCCCTATAAGCTACTGGCTAACACACATACCTACCAGGGAAGCTTTACTTTATTGGTTTTTGTCATCTATGTGGTCTGACAATTAAGTTTGCGAACTAAATGCAACGATGGTGCTAACCTTTTTTGATATCAGAGGGGTTATTCATTATGAATTTGTACCCACTGGACAGACAGTTAACCAAGTTTACTATGTGGAAGTGCTGAAAAGGCTGCGTGAAAAAGTTAGACGACCTGAGCTTTTCCCCAACAATTCATGGCTCTTGCATCACGACAATGCACCAGCTCACACAGCACTGTCTGTGAGGGAGTTTTTAGCCAGTAAACAAATAACTGTATTGGAACACCCTCCCTGCTCACCTGATCTGGCCCCCAATGACTTCTTTCTTTACCCAAAGATAAAGGAAATATGGAAAGGAAGACATTTGGATGACATTCAGGACATCAAGGGTAATACGATGACAGCTCTGATGGCCATTCCAGAAAAAGAGTTCCAACATTGCTTTGAAGGGTGGACTAGGCACTGGCGTCAGTGCACAGCTTCCCAAGGGGAGTCCTTCAAAGGTGACCATAGTGATATTCAGCAGTGAGGTGTGTAGCACTTTTTCTCGGATGCGTTCGCAAACTACACTGAGTAGCAGACAGGGAAATGGCAGTAATCTTGTAACTCACCAAGGGTGAACGTTTACAAGAAGAAATTACGTTCTATAGGCCAATCCAGAGACAGAAAACAGATTAGTGATTGCCAGGGGCTGGGGGAGAGAGGATGGCGAGTGACTACTCAGTGGGTACGAAGCCTCCTTCTGGGCGATCAAATATTTGGAACTAGATCCAGGTGATGGTTGCATGACATCGTGAGTGTACTCAGTGCCACCGAGTTCTACATTTTAAAGTGGTTAATTACGTAGTGTGTGAATTTCACTTCCATTAAAACAAAAAGAAATTGCTTTCCAAATCCCTTTCTCGTCCAGACCTATGACCCAGAAAGGCAGGTATGAAACACAGCCATCACCGTTTTGCTTTCCCCATCTGTCCTGGCTGCGTTCATGAGTCATATGTAATTTCAATGTGCCCTGGCTGAGTGGCAGCCCCAACAACAGACCTGCAAACAGCGGGGTTCATGGAAGAGCCAAGATTTCCATCTGCCACGTTGGCAAAAACATCAACAAAGGGCAGAGCCCAGGGTCGGGCTGTGTGAGACGACAGTGTCCCATGTCAACCCAGGCAGCAACCGTGAATGAAAACGGACTGTGGCAGACACTATGTGCTTTATGTTCTCCCTGTCGGGTGTGATCGTGGCAGCGACTTAACCATTCTGGAACCAAACAAAACGAAATAAGTCAGACAGAAAAAGTAGAGAACCGTATGGTTTCCCTGATACGTGGGATATAAAACTGAAAGCAACAAAGGAACAAGACAAACAAATGAGAAACAAAAACTCACAGACGCAGACAATAGTTTAGTGGTTACCAGAGGGTGTGGGGGGAAGAGGGTGGGAGATGAGGGTAAAGGGGATCAAATATATGGTGATGGAAGGAGAACTGACTCTGGGTGGTGAACACACAATGTGATACATAGATGATGTATTACAGAATTGTACACCTGAAACCTATGTAACTTTACTAGCCACTGTCACCCCCAATAAACTTTAATTTAAAAAAATATTTAAAACAAACCAAAGGTGAAAGTATAGAAATAATAAAAGATTGGTGATTGCCAGGAGTCTTGGAGAGGGAGGGTGGGATTAGGAATGGAGCATACGGGATCTTCGGGACACGGAATTTATCGTGTACGATGCTGTGATGGTGGAGAGATGTCATCACCCACTTGTCGGGACCCATAGGATACACGACACCAAGAGCAAAACCTCACGTCAACTACGGACTTTAGTGAAGAACAACATAACAATATTGGCTTGAGGATAATAACAAGGACATTAAAAACAGAGGAAACTGCACGTGGTAGCAGAAAACAAGGTTGTTTATTATTAGAGTTCCTTCTCGCATCTGAAATGCCTGCTGTACTCATTTGAGGGACATTGACTGGAAAACTACTGGGGCCGAAAAGGTGCAATGAGTCGCATCCTTTTTCTGCTAAATTCTGACAGTACTTTCATGAAGGAAGCATTTCTGTCGTGTTCTGCCCTCCCCTTCATATGTATCACAACAAATCCTAACTGTATGTTCACCTCTCCCCATCCTCGGTGGGGATGGTGAGCGCTGTGAGGAGAAGAACCAGCTTTGTCTACACCGTGTGTTGACGCGCTCTTTCTGCAAAGGATGAGATGGTATGAGGTCCGACAATCAAGTTCGCGAACTTGTTGCACTGATGTTGCTAATTTGTTTTGATATCAGAGGAATTATTCATGATGAATTGGTACCAACCAGACACACAGTTCCCCACATTTACTATGTGGAAGTGCTGAAAAGGCTGCATGAAAAAGTTAGTCGACCTGAACTTTTCGCCAACAATTCATGGCTCTTGCATCACGACAATGCACCAGCTCACAGGGCACTGTCTGTGAGGGCGTTTTTAGCCAGTAAACAAATCACTGTATTGGAACACCCTCCCTACTCACCTGATCTGGCCCCAGTGACTTATTTCTTTACCCGAAGACAAAGGAAATATTGAAAGGAAGACATTTTGATGACATTCAGGACATCAAGGGTAATACGACGACAGCTCTGATGGCCATTCCAGTAAGAGAGTTCCAAAATTGCTTTGAAGGGGGGACTAGGTGCTGGCATCAGTAGATAGCTCCTGAAGGGGAGTCCTTCGAAGGTGACTGTCATGATATTCAGCAGTGAGGGATGTAGCACTTTTTCTAGGGTGAGTTCACAAACTTAATTGTCAGATCTCATAAGTATGGGCTCCTTGGACATGGGGTGGGGGTGGAGGGGAAGGAAACTTGGTTTGGAGGAATCACCCACTGAAGTGTTTTCAATGACAGAAAAAGAAGCTTTCTTGAGCTGTCCCCAACAATACCACCAACCTCTAGGAAACGTCATGCTATCTGCGACCATCAGGGTGTGTTCCACTGCAGAGACACAGCCAGAGACAGGCTGCCACAAGCAAGCGTGAGCCCTTGCCGTCCTCTTAGGGGATTGATGAGACAGAGGAACACACACAGGTTCAAGGTGGAAGGAGCTGATAAAAACCCTGTCAACAGGATGTGGTGACTGACTCAGCTCTGAAAAGGAGAAGAGAGGCAAAGAGGATTTCTGATTCAGACCCGAGGGGAACAGAAATTCTACTATTTTTCTTTTCAATATTGAGAAAGGGAACCAGATTGGGTGTGGGGGGGAAGAAGGGGGGTTAGAAACAAATTCATTTTTTAAAAAATTATTTTTACTCTATAAAATCAATTTTAACGAATTCCTGTTATGATCACGTGAAAGTCCCCTTGTGCTCGAAGGGCGTTGACCTGCTGTAACGCTCCAGAATTCTCATGTTTCACCATGTTTGGTTATTACTATATTTGGATTATTTGTTGAATTTTAGATTACTTTTATTAACCCAAGAAAATAATGAAAATGTATACTTATAAAATAAAGAGTAAATTGTATTCCTGTATGAAAGGACGGGATCCGTTTTTAGAATAGCTTTGCGTGAAGCTTTTAAGCTTTTACCTGGTTTTGTGCAATTGTGTTGCCCTTTCAAGCTGACATGTAAGAGTTCTTTATGTATTATAAACACTAATCTGTTATTATTTAGAGCAAACGTGTTCGCTCAGTCTCCATCTTCTCTTTTCATTCTTTTATTGGAGTATTGGGGCAAAGAAGTTCCAAGTTTTAATGCAGAATACATTTGTTTTTCCTTTCAGGGTTTCTGCTGGCTTCTTGGTTAAAAAATCCTGTCCTTCCAAACATCACAACTATACGTGCTCATATTTTCTTATAAAAAGTTGAAGGTTTTAGGTTCCATATCTGACTACCTCATCTGGCTAGGTTTGACTTGGAAGAACGGTTTGGTCCCTACGGACAACCAGTAGTCATATTGGCTAGGTCACCATGTTCCCAGGAATCACACACGAACTTGCCTTCCATTGACTATTCTCAGTTCCAACCCCCCCGGTACAAGATATTCATACCCAGCGTTCTTTAAAATAAGCTGGATAGTCTCTACCTTATTTTCCTTCCTCAAATTCGTTTTAGTAGCATTGGCTATCTGCATGTAAATTTTTAAAGTCAGGTTGTCAAGCCCCTTGGAAGACATCATAGAAGGGACTATCATTAAAGTGAGGGACAGAAAGACAGAACGACAGACAAACAGACCACATCATTATACATCTTTATGCTACTGAACGTTTCAAACTTTGAATATGACACATTCCTTGAATGATATTCTTTGATTACGTCTGTCCACAGAACAGTCAACTTGTGGAGTTTTCTTTAGTCATGCATTTCTTTTGGTAGGTCAATCCTAGACATCGTATTTTTTTTCTCGTTATTATAAATGCTTTATTTTTGTATTATATTGTTAAATATTCTTGTGCAGGTGTATTGGAAAGAAGTTGGCTTTGTTCCCTGATTTTATAAATGACAATTTGCTAAACACTTGTGACTTCTATGTTTTACCTTGAAGTTGTGTTGGGGGGAATGGTTTATATACATCTAGAAAAATCCGTCTGAAAATAATATGATTATTCTTCTTTCCAATCCCTGTACTTGTTTTTCTGTTTCTGATTTAATTTTATGGGGTGGGACCTCCAAGACAACGGTGCATAGCAAAATGGTAACAGATGAACTCTTCCTGATTTTAAAAAGTCTGTTTTCAAAATTTCACTATTTGTTTATGGTATCCAATAAGTTCTTTTGTAGAAGGCTTCATTAGATTAAATGAGTTTTGGTTTATTCCTGATTTGTTAAGTCATGAAAAGGGAATTAACCCTATCAAAGTTATTTCGGCACCAATTCGTTTAAGAAGTGTTTGTTTTTGCTTTGTTCTCTTCTTTAATCCGTTAATATTTAATGTGCAATGATGGTTTCATGTGGGACCTTGCTCTCCTAACATAAACCAAACTCCTTTAATGGCTTAATTTGTTTTCCTTACACTTTGCTTTACACTTTGCAGTTTTTACTCACAAAGACTGAGATTGGTCTTTCATTTTCTGTCTCTGCTTTCTTTATTGGGTTTGGTATAAAAGTACTACTGGCCTCATAAAATACGCTGGGGCTGTTTCTTTTTCTACTGTCTGGAGTGGTTTGTTTTTGTTTTTGTTTTATTGGGGAAGGGGAACACGACTTTATTGGGGAACAGTGTGGACTTCCAGGACTTTTTTTTTTCCAAGTCAAGTTGTTGTCCTTTCAGTTTTAGTTGTGGAGGGCGCAGCTCAGCTCCAGGTCCAGTTGCTGTTGCTAGTTGCAGGGGGCGCAGCCCACCATCCCTTGCGGGAGTCGAACCAGCAACCTTGTGCTTGAGAGGACGTGCTCCAACCAACTGAGCCATCAGGGAGCTCAGCGGCAGCTCAGCTCAAGGTACCGTGTTCAATCTTAGTTGCAGGGGGCAGAGCCCATCATCCCTTGCGGGACTCGAGGAATTGAACTGGCAACCTTGTGGTTGAGAGCCCGCGCTCCAACCAACTGAGCCATCCGGGAGGCAGCTCAGCTCAAGGTGCCGTGTTCAATCTTAGTTGCAGGGGGCGCTGCCCACCATCCCTTGCGGGAGTCCAGGAGTTGAACCAGCAACCTTGTGTTGAGAGCCCACTGGCCCATGTGGGAATCGAACCGGCAGCCTTCGGAGTTAGGAGCACGGAGCTCTAACCGCCTGAGCCACCGGGCCGGCCCCTGTCGAGTAGTTTAGATAATGAAGGAATTTGGGGCTACCTGATGAAAGGTCCTGGGCCCAGCATTTCCTTGGTGGGAAACTTTGTAACTACTGATGTAATTGATTAAATTTCTATAACACTATTCACGTCTTACATATGCTGTCATATGTAAGCTTATTTACTGCTGTCAGTTTTAGCAAAACAATTGTTCTGTGAATGTGCTCATTGTGTCCAAGGTTTTTAAATGGACTAGGACAGTTATTCATCATATTATCTTATTTTCTTTACAAACGCTGCTGCCTGGAATTTTGTTGATTCTATTTCTAATTTATTTAGAACGTTTTTAACTTTATTACAGATTAAAATTTAATCTAAAATGAGATGAATTGAAGGGAAAATTTTAAAACACAATAACATTATTAATATTAAAATTAAATTTGCTCAAAGTAGAAGTTAAAATAAAACTAATTTTGCTAAAGTTGAATGTCCTTGTACAATGAAATTAATTTATTAGAAATTGTAAAATGCTTTTAATTTGGGCCACATTGATCCTCTCTGTTTCGTTTTGTTTTCTAATGTAATACACACTGCTGCATTTCATTTCTTTCCTTCCATTTTCCTTTGTGTGTGTTCTGTTGTTGTTTTTCTAATCTCTTGAGCTGGACCCCTAGCTCAGTTTTCTGTGCCATTTCTCCTGTTCTGGCATAAACATCAGACGCCCTTCCGTTTAACTTCACACGGCACATAAGCTACATCCCACAGCCCCTCCACTGTTGGTGTGTGTACCAAGTCGTCAAAGACAGAACTTGCAAATGTTTTCTTGGGAAACCGAAATTGTCTCTGTCAATATGAGGACGTTGGGTATAAAAGATAAACCTTTGCTTCGTGTGAAAGCCACTGTGTTCTACCTTCTCCAAGATGCACTTGGAAAGAAAGGATGGTTTGCTATAGTTTTAGGAGAGCGCCCGGTGTCGGGAGCTGGAAGCAGGGACAAGAAGCCCTGAGCCCCTGAACGGACACGTCTGTCATTGATGATGAAAGAAGCAGACAGATGGGACTGTCTTCATGCCTTTCACCTGTGTTAAAATTCCCTGCAACTGCGTGGCAAGAGCATCCAAAATAGCACAACCGAGACCCGTGTGGAAGAACACACCCAAGGGGAATTAGAGCTTAGATCTGCATCTTTGCACAAGGCTCAGACGACTCGTGGAAGATGCTTTGTGCCTCCTCTGGGGGCAGGACAGGGTTGTCCTCTGTGCTGGTTTGGAAGAGGGATGGTGACTGGGGAGTCATTGACGGGAGCTGGTACCCAGAACTGTCCAAAGCTCCCTCGTGCCTTCTGGGCTGATGCTGTGGGACGATGGGTCCTCCTTGGAGCCTGACAGCCCACCTACCCTACCTTTCCAGGCAGGAGGAAAGGAGATTAACTGCCTGCTTGAGTATCCTCTGTGTGTACTAAGCCTGTCTTTCTTGAAAACGTTCATTTGTAGCTCACCATACACCTTTTTTTGGCATTCATTTTGATTTGTTAAAAAAAAACAAAAATAAAAACATTGCATTGAAAGTAGCGTGGCTCGTGGAGTGGTCGTGCTCGGTGTGTTTCATGGCTATTGAGCCCAACTTTACTTCCGTAGTTGGCATTTAGTTATCACCGGCGGAAGTCACGTACATCATAATAGGTTTACAAATATACATCCACGCACGGTTGATGTTATAGCATCCATACCTACCTTCATCTGTAGTTGCTTTACACGGACTTGGATCCCTTCTTATCCCTTTCAGTTTAGTTAAAACCTGCTGAAAATGCAATGAACTGGTCACAGGAAAACTATAAAATGTTCAGACCTGCTAGAAGACACTTGAGTTTTAGTAAGTACGAAACATATAAATAACAGTAAGATTCTGTAATAGTATGTATGGATTGCCATTACTGAGTTTTCGCACGCTGATTGTGAGTTCAGTGGTGCCCCCCACGCCTCACCGCCCAAACAAAAGATACGCTGAAGTCCTTACCCCAGGATCTCAGAATGGGACTTTCTTTGCTTATGAGGTTGGTCAAGGGAAGATGTAATCAAGTTAAGATGACATCGTACCGGACCAGGGTGGACCCCTAGTTCAATATAACTGATGCTATAAGAAGATGACCTTGTGGAGACACAGAGACATGGGGGAAAAAGCACATGATGATGGAGGCAGAGACCAAATAATAAAGCCAACGGACGCCAACAATGGCAGAAGCTGGGAATAGACAGGAAGGAGGTCCCCCTACAGCATTTAGAGAGCGTGTGGACCATCCAACACCTTGATTTCGAACGTCTGGCCTCCAGAACTGTGAAAGAATACATTTCTATTGTTTTAAGCCACCCTGTAGGTGGCACTTTGTTACTGCAGCCCTTGGAAACCTATGCACTGAAAGAAGCCAGACACGAAAAGGACACAGAGCTTATGATTCCATCGATATGAAATGCCCACAATTGGCAGATCCATAGACACAGAAAGCACACTGGTGGCTGCGGGGCCTGGGGGAGGGGGAGAGGCAGTGACCACCTGTTGGGGATCGGGTCTTCTTTGGGGTGATGGCATGTTCTGGACCCAGATGGAGGTGATGGTTACTCAGCATTGTGCGTGTGCTAAATGGCACTACATGGTGTCACTTTATAAGGGTTAAAATGATGAGGGGGAACGTCATGGGCGCTTTCAGACTCCCTCCCTTCCTCCCTCCCTCTCCCCTCCAAGAACTGAATAAGAAAGTTAGTCCCACCAGGCACAGGGCCGAGCCAAAGACTGAACACCGAGAATTGCAGGGGAGGAATTAGAGACACTTTGTTGCAGGACACCCCTCAAAGACAATGGGAAGCTATCGCTTAAAAACCCAAACTAAACAATGGCTTACAATGGGGGTGTTTGTGTGAAAAAGGTTATGGGTAATTGGTGTGTGGAAAGCCTGGTGAGGCAAGTTGCACTTGGAGGACCTTGGAGCTTGGTCATTTATGGTAAGGAGCTTCAGCACCCTATCTCCCTGGACCCTTCGCGTCTGAAAGAATTCTCATGCTCAAATCTAGGTTGTGTCCTGGTCCTTTGAGTTCATGCAGGGAGGGGTGAGACTTTGGTTCCCAGTACAGCCGGAGGTCAAACCTCTCTCCCCTGCACAGACTTTGGCTGCATGACTTGCCGTTTTGGTCTGTTGTCTCTGAGAAGTAACTCAGTCTCTCGTTAAACAGGATAAGATCATTTGGAGGTGGTTGTGTGTTTACACTCCCGGAACCAGACACTTCTCCGAACGTGGCCAAGTTGGGGGCGGGGGCATCATCTTGCCGTCGAGAACCACTGGTCTAGTCCAGTAATGAAGAGACAGCACACTCCCCTCTCAACATCTAGGGTCATGCATCATTCCACGCACCTGCAAACCGATTACGTCATAACTGCTGGGTTTTCTCTTTCTGTCAATTATTGTTTACCCACTTCCTGAGCGCTACGTCTTTCAACCTACAGCTGTCCGTGCATGAATCTAGTTGCTGCGATAAAGCCGTTAAAAATGAAAAGATCTACGAGCAAACAAATCAGAAACACATTCACAGAGACAGAGAACATTCTGAGGGTTGCCAGATGGGAGAGGAGGGTTGGGAACGGCTGAAAAGTGGGAGGGGATTCAGGAGTACGTTGGGTGTTACCCAGTAACCAAGGGGCTGGAGGGGGTACCATAGGAATACAGTCAGTAATATTGTAGTAACTACGTATGGTGTCAGAGGGGTACTCGCTGTGTCGGGGTGATAGATCATTGTATAAATTATATACATGTCTAACCACCACGCTGTACACCTGAAACTAATATAATATCGTACGTCAACCACAATCGTATGTTAAAAATCTAGAGCCTTTCTCCTCCCCTCAAAGGACATCTACGCCTCCTACTAAAACAATAAACAAAATTAAAATAATGACTCTGGATGGTTTCACTTGTTCGCCCTCTCAATCACCTCTTTATTTCACCTGGCACCTTCTGGAAGGTTCTCAAACCCAACAGATGTCCCAAAGAAGGTCCTTTCAGACACCAAGCACAAAGCCAACAGGTGTTTTGTTTTGTTTTATTTCCAGGCACCTCAGCCCTAGTCACATCAGAGACTACGATGGGTTCTTTTGCCTGCTGGCATAGATAGCCCGGTGTATCTTTATTGCAATAATTCATACGCTAATGATAACTAAAATGCGAGCATTGGTTGACAAAGTGCTTTCACGTGTATTGTGTGTGGGGGGGACACATCTAGTGTTGAAGTCTCACCACATTTCTGTGACAGATCTTTCCACCAAGAATTTACAGTGGGGAGCTTGTCTGTTCCACACAATGCAAAGACGACGGACCATCATCGAAACCAATTCAAGGCCTCTTCTTGAAGATTTAAATGCACACTTGCATAAGGAACGAAAATATTATTTAATAAAGAGGAGCTAAACAAACAAACAGAACCCATTTTTTTCTTTTCTTTCTTTCTTTCTTTTTTTTATGAACCACTGAGATAACACTGTAATTGTTTTGTTAATGAAAGGAAACACCACACATTGCTCTCCTTGCAAAGAACGTGCTCCCTTCATCAGGCAAATGTCTGATTATATAGTAATTAGCCTTGTAATGGCACTTTTATTATGCATTGGATTAGATGCGGAGCATAATTACACCAGCTGGTGAAAGCTGTATTGGAACCACGCAATTGCTTGGCAGGCCTGGGTGACTGCAGGACTCAGGGTCTGGCAAACAGATTCTGAATAAATCCTGCCCCATCCATTGGAAGTTCACGTCAATTGTGCTCCTTTCAAAACAAAGGCACGGAAACAAAATAAATGAAACAGAATGGAGTTACATGAGCAGCATAGGAGCCTTTCCCAGGAAAACATGGGGGAGGCAGGGGCAGATGGAAGACAGCGCTGTGTATTTTTTAATGTTTCGTGGGTTCGAAATTGGCAAATTGTCAATGTTTCAGAGACTGACTGAAAAAAAATGAGTGGCCTCCATGGCATACAAATCACCTTCTTTGGGGCGTCTCCTGGGGTTTCAAAACCTTCCAGAAAGCGCCAGTTGAAATAAAGACGTAACTGAGAAGGGAAACGTGAAACCATTAGAAGTCGTTATTTTTCTTTCCTTATTTATTATTTTAATTGTAGTTCTTGTTTACTAGAGCAAGCAGACGTCTTTTAGGTTTTAAAAAAAGGCTCTAGATCTTTTCCATTTTAAGGCAGTTTGGAGAAAGTATCCATGTATTTTATTATTTAATGGAGACGGAATGCTGCAGGTAAATGTCTGAGTTTCCGCATTTGGAAATACATTGAAAAAGCATCTCTAAGAATATGGGTGCCATCTGTGGGTGTTGTGTGGTGTTGAATGGTGTCGCCCCCAAAAAGATGTGTCCCCCAGAACCTGCAAATGTGACCTTATGTGGAAACAGGACCTTTGCAGATGTGACTGTGGGGACAGAGCCCCAGAGAGCAGTTTGCAGGCTCTCGGCCTCACGGGGAAAGGTGCTGGCTCAGGTAGTAGATGGCCGTCAGCTGTGACTAGTTGGCCATTAGCTGTAGCCAGTTAGCCAATTAGCTACTGATATAACTGCTGTGGCTACGCTGGTTGGTTACTTGGTTGTCAGAGAAGTGGACAGCGGATTGCAGATCGTGTGGCTCCTGCTTCCTGTGTCTCCAGCCCAGCCGCCAGCGAGAATATAGTGGTGTGACTCCCCTATCTATGGCTCCGTGGGTGTTCCTTTTTGGCCTCACCATGTCCTGCGTTCTTGTGTGGGGAGCGGGAGCAGAGACCCTGCATGACAGTGACTAAGCGAAAGATCTGAGATGCGGTCGTCCTGGATCGGGGGTCCCTGAACCCAATGACAATGTCCTTATAAGGGACAGAAGAGGAGGGACACAGACATCGAGGAGAAGGCATGTGCAGACCGGAAGTCCAAAATCAGGGTGTCTGAGGCTCTCGGAGAGAATCCATTTCGTGTCGCTCCAGCTTTGATGGTTTTCCGACAATGCTTGGCATTCCTTGGCCTGTAGCTGCCTCGACCTGAATAAGCTCTGTCTTCACATGGGCTTCTCCTGGTGTGTGTGCCCCTGTTCTTCTAAGGACACCAGTGCCACTACACTAGGGCCCACCTGAATGACCCTGTCATGCAGGGTCTCACAAAAGACCCCAAACCTAACCCCAGAGCAACTGGGTAGGTGGCCTCCTTTGGCCGTCTCTCCCACTTCTGCACACGTGAGAATTGCCTGGGGGCTCGTTAAATGCAGCAGCGTGGGCCCCACCCCACATGTGTGCAATCTGAACCTCCTGGGACGTGGCTATTTTTAACAAGTGCCCATGAGCCGGCTATTCGAACCCTCTGTGGTGAGCTCATTTTTCTAAGCACGTCTGACAGAGGCCGCCCCAATACCAAGCAGGAACGCTATTCACTGGGTGAATAATGCAGCCTCAGATTAGATTCCTGGCCGTTGTATCAGGTGCAACGTAGAGCAGGAAGCAGAGGCCACAACTGCCACTCACTCGCCTGCACCAGTGGGTTTAATTAGCGGCTGCTTTGTAGACCAGAGACAAACACCCCATCGGGAAGCATCCAGAATAAATCCAAACGAGTGCACCGTGAGAATCAAACACTGCACAGGCTTCAGAACGCCTCCTTCCCAGGCGTCACAACCTGTTTCTGCCCATGAAATTGTTGCTTTGAACTTGGAAAGACTGCTCGCCACATGACCCACAGCTTCCACGGGGTCTGAGGTCCATAATGTGTCTGAGCGTCCACTTCCCGACGTGTCAAGAACACGGCAAGAACAGGTCCCGGTCTGGGGGCCACAGAGCCCACAAAAGCATGAAATTCCTTGAAAGGACTCGAGAACAGTGGCTTCTCCCATCATCGTTGGCTGTTTCCCTACCGTATTCCCCATCCCTTCTTGGTCGAAGCAAATCGCGGAGCTTATGAATTCTCTCAAGCTAATGACTCCGTGTGGAAAGGAACCAGACCACAGCATCCGCCAACGCAGGATGAAGCCCAGCTCAGTTCCAACAGCCGCCTTTTTACTCAGACCCACCTTCTCTTTCAGACTCACGGTCTTGCTGGACGAGAGGTGAAATCGCGATGGCTGAGGTAGGTAGGGAGGCATGTGGACAGTGTGCCGGACGGACATTTTCCAGATTTCCGAGTGGCATCCGGTGGGGCATTCGTCTGCCCACAGCACGACACCCACATCTGGAGCCAGGTTTTCACCAGCGTCTTCCCCTTGGGATGGTCACAGCAAAACCCGCCTGAGGCCGGACAGCAAGGGCGACGGCACTCCCACCTGACACAGCCAAGCTCTTCTTGGCGCCGGTGCCCTCACCTTTGTCACTGTTCCCCATGTTTAGATCCCTGTGACGCTTTCTCCTCCAACTCTCATTACCAGGTCTAACCCCTGGCACTGGCTGTGCCAGTCGCCTAATCTGTACCCGCCCCCATCTCCCCATGTGGCTTCTGCACTGCCCATGCCTCCTCAGTCTCAGCAAACTCTAGACCTGCTTTCTTCTTCTTCCTCCCAACACCATGCCCTGCACAAAATGAAAGGAACCAGCAGTGCTTTGAAATGCCCCCTTCCCCTCCCCCCAGAACACCACCTCTCCCGGATGGAAGGAATGAGTCCTACACATAAGAAAGCCGGGTTCACAGCCGGCAACCCCCAGTTACCAGCAAGACATACTTTATCCACGTCACATCTCTCCCACGATGCAAAGGAGTGCCTGCCACAGAAGGTCGTGAAAAACAAACGATTCCTATTCTGTCGGGAGAAATGAAAACGTAACGGGACACAAAAACGTGTCAGCACATGCCCAGAGCACCTCTGTTCACAGCGGTCAAAAAGGTGGTGTGGACGAAAAACGGGTTCTGCAGACAGCAGCCGCACTGGGTCATCTGTTTGTCAATTCCTACCTGGGCAGGGCAAGGTGGGTCGTCCCCTCCCAGGCAGATAACATCTTTAGTCAAAGGCTGTGTTTTGCCGTAAGCCAGCGCTGTCCTTTGTTTCTGTGCATCCAGGTAGGCGCACCTTGGAAATGCCAGAACTAACACCCCTCGAAGGCATAACTGCCCTCCAGAGAGCACAGAATCTTGGTGACTGGCTTGTAATCCAGACCCCATGAAATTACCCGACTGTCCCTTTCTTACGTCCAAATGCGTGAAAGGAACTGCCCTCCCAGCAAGCGTTTTTCTCCGTCTGTTGAGACCTTGCTTCCAGCTGTGTCCTCTGCTTGGCTCGAATATTTTCAATAAAAATTCTCTTGGGCTTTGGATGGCTTAGGTGGACAGGTACTGGAATCGTGTTAGTGGCCACCGCTGTCACATGTGCCCCATTGTTTTGGAAGACGTTTGTGGCCACAGGGGATGCACCATGAACAGATGTGACAGCGAATGGGTTCCAAAGGTGGCTGCCTGGTTTGGTTTGTCGTGTGTGCTCCTGTCAGCACGGCCTGAGGACGTGCTTCCCTCACACCTGGGCCCAGCATCCCGACACACACGGGAGAGCTGAGCTCCCCCTGAGACTTGGGGCCCGGCCCAGCAGAACCCACGTGAGCCCAGCCAAGATCAGAGTTTATGATTTCTCATGTGCTTTGTAGACTGAACTCATTTCTTTAGAGCAATGACAACATGGATGATTCTGCTGTCAGGGGACACGAGGCAATGAGTAGGGACATTTTAGTTGTCACAATGATGAGGGAGCGGGTGCTTCTGGCATCTGGTGGGTGGAGACCAGGGACGCTGCTCAACACCCCACAGAGACCAGGACGCCCCACATCAGCGAGCCACCCAGCCCAGATGTCAGGAGTGTGTGGCCAGGAGACAGTGACACACAGTAAAATGAGCAGGCGAGCCGTCTGCAATTTCTTTGTGCTCCCTCCTCTTAGCGAAGCGCTTGCATTTTATGTCTTCTTATCCAGAGATAAAACGTGTAATTTCCTCCATCACTTGCCAAAGAACAAAAGCCACCTTAAAATCATAAAATGCCTTTCACGCAGAGCCAACGAAAATCCTCAAAATGTTAATTCTTACGCATGTACCGTTTACACGTTTTCTTTGGCTGGATTCTTTTTTTTTTTTTGAAACATTTTATTCCACTGAAATATGCAAAATGTATTCTAGGAAATGCATTTGGGTTTGCAAATATGTTTTTGTAATACAGATACGCGTGTCTGGCGTCCATCTTGCGCGTGTATTTCTATATGAAAAAATAAATCATCCTACCTCTTAGTGGAACCAGCGAGTATTTAAGAAATGATTGAATGGAGACTGTAGTGCCAGTAATTTCAGGAACATTGAGAGCATGTAGACTAAACTCAGGGTTGAAATTACAATACAGTTCCATTGCATCTTCTTAAATCAAGAAAGTATTCATTTTACTGCTCATTTACTTTGCCTTCCTAAAAGTCGGCCTAGAAAGTAGACTAATTATACAGCGCTTTACTATGTAAAAGGACTTTGTTGCAATTATCAACACCATAACCATTATTCACTGTTGACCTTGCAAGCCTCATTCTTCTCCCTTCTGAAAACCACGTTTAAACCAAATAGCAAATGAATGTTTTTCCGGGAAATGCTTTTTCCAGTGTGTCAGGGAAAGGCAGATGAGCGAGACGCGTGACCCTAAATTTCCCCGGTCGGAACCACTCTGAGCGACGCACAACCGTTATAAGGGTCGGGGCTGCTGACCCAAAGCATCTCAACACCCGGGAGGTGGGGGCACTAATCCAGTGGGGTCTCATTATCAGAATGCAGTGGGGTGAACCCCCTTTCCCTGTGACTGAAGTCTTGTGTTCAATGCCACACGCACGTACACACGCACACACGTGTGCACACATGCAATGGGGGTGGGGTGGGCTGATCCGCTCAAACCTTTTGAAATGGTAAGCATTAAACTTCAGCATTATAGCCCAAATATTTTAGAGTCCTCATTACATTGCTTCAACGCCATGTTAAGCTGTTCACTTATACAAAGTAACGTCACCCGGTCACCCCGGAGGCGGCGAGGTGAGGTCTCCCTGGAAGGAATCGTTACTACGCAGCAGAGACCTTGGAGGTTTGGAAGCAGCTGCTACTCCCAGAGGAAGGCTGCATTGCCCGCGGCCTCTGAGGGATCTCCGATGTTGGCTCCTGCAGGTAGACCAGGGGCCTTCTAAGAAACAGCAGAAACGAGTCCGAGAGCTGCAGAGGCCTCAAGCCTCCTGTTTCTCTCACTTCTCTGAAAATGCCTTGCAAATGCAAGTTGTTCCCACATGTGCCATGTGGTTGGCACGTTACCTACACAGGTGCAAACAGAAATCGGCTAAAATACCCACAAAAGCAAGCAAACAAAAAAAACAACTGCTTAGCTTTCTAGAACTATTTCAACTTAAAAAAATATATATATACAAATGTGACTTTTATTTTTATTTTATTTATTTATTTATTTTTTATTTTTTTATTTTTTATTTTTTTGGTCACTGTGATTTCTGCACTGCATTTCTTGCTCTACTATGGTCTATCCACATATAAGCTCTGCTTCCCGGAAAAAGAGTCTCTCTCGTGGCGTAAGAAGGCAAACAGGAGAGTTTCACAGAGCATGTGAGTGTGAGGTGTCTGCCACCCACTTTAATTATAACATGCTTAGCTGGGTATGATGTGGCAGCACAGACTCCTAGACACTTGTTACCTTGCAAGACTATTTTTTTTTTTTTTTAAGATTCAGTGGTGACAAATCAATAGGAGGTGTGTTTTCTTTAAATGGAAATTGTACCAAATTCAAAAAGACAATTAGGGCCTCCCCATGAATGTATGTCTAATACATAATATGTGTCTATCTATCTATCCATCCATCCATCTTTCAGTCTGTCTATTCAAACAGATATATACACATCCCGCCCCCCAGATGACGTGTGGACTTTTAGACTGCTTTTGAATGTTTATTAAAAAAACACGAAACCTCTCCTGAGCTGCTACACCTCAAAGCAGGCATCGCTTCCCCATTTGAGATTTAGGAAGGCATTCGGATGGCTTTTCACTGCAATCTCAACAGGAAGCAGGAGGGGTGGGGCTGGGCATCCGTGGCAAAAGCGCTCTGAGAAGTCAGGAAGGTGACGTTATGAAAAGTGTATCAGATGAAGTGTTTTTGTCGCGTCACGCGTCCTTGGTGACCACTGACCCACTGCATTTTGGAGAAGAGTCAGAGGACCTCACATAAGTGGCTTCCCGTGTTCCTCTGGCCCTGAAGGAAAGACACCTTGGAGCAGGTGCCGCTGACTGTGTGTTTCACACCAACCTCACATCACCTGTACCGCACGTCCTGATCTCGACACTCCCCCATTAAGAAGCGGAGCCTAAATTCCTCGCCGTTGGTTTGGATATGGAGTTACCATGTGCCACAGGCCTTAGTTTGGTACGGCTATCATGACAAAATACCCAGCCCAGGCGGCTTCAACAACAGACATTTATTTCCTCCCGGTCCTGGAGGCTGGAGGCTGAGACCCAGGTGTCCCAGGGCTGGTCCCCCCTGAGGCCTCTCTCCTGGGCGTGTGGACGGCCGTCTGCTCCCCGTGTCCTCACGTGGCCGTCCCTCTGTGTGTGTCTGTGTCCTCATCTCCTCTCCTTATAAGGACACAGTCCTGTTGGATCAGGGCCCACCCTAGTGACCTCATGTCACCTTAGTCCCCTCTTTACAGACCCGTCTGCAAATACAGTTCCATTCTGAAGTCCTGGGGGTGAGGGCTTCAGTCTATGCATTTGAGGGGAAGGGGACACACTTTCGTCCACATAATAGAAGTGACAATTCCAGGAGTTGTTAGGAAAGAAGGTGCAGCCTTTGCCTGTTCCCTCTGGAATGCCCCCGGCCACCACGCAGTGAGAAAGTCCCCCGCACGTGGAGGTGGCCGTGTTGACAGTACCAGCTGAGCTCAGTTCCCAAGTCACGCCATTCCAGCTCCCAATGTGGTGACTTCTGCATTTGCACACAGGCCTCAAACCACCTGACTATGAGGTGGACCCCTTTGCACAGAAGGAAACAACATGAAGTGAACCTGAAACCGGGTAGAAAGCTAGAGGGCAGAACTTGTGCTAGTTCATTCCTAGCAACGATGGGGTAAGATACATGGTTTGTTTCCAGAATAAGTGCATGCCAGTATCCTCCAGAGTAGATTTTCTCAGCAACTGTGCTTTTAATGTTCGTGAGCTGCTGTAGCATCTGGTGGCAGCCATGGTGACAAGGGCATGTACGACCACACCTTGAGGGGAATGGATCCCTCGGGCCCCACAAAGCTCCCTGCCTGCGTAGGGTCTGCCTGCAAGCGTCCCAGCTCCCACCACAGGAACTCAGGGGAACCAAGACCCCACCCCCTCGAACCACAAAACCCTGCCGCCACCTAACAACCCCAACTCAGCCAACAACAACACACCCCTGGTAACAAAGCCGTCAGTAACGAGTGCCAGGGCCGCCCCCTGTGGCGTCTGCGTCCAGGTCCTACTATTCACTGCAGACACAATTCTACAAAAAACTCTGAGAACAAGAACAGCAAGGGCAGGTCAGAGTTTTGAAGCCAACATCCTGTGCCAAATGCATGGCTCCCGTCGTCGGGTGGGCTGGATTCTGGAACATTCCCACAGCCGCTGCCTCAGACGTGACATCAGACAGCTCAGCTATCCCTGGCCCAACCTCCTTTGTTTGCAAAAAAAAAAAGACAGCACGCTGCCAAGTTGCTGAAGGTACCACCGACAGTGCCGGGAATGTCAGGATTACAGTCCTGAAGGATGGAGAAGTTTCCAGCGCGTTGACAGACCGGCGGCCCCCATGAGAAAACACAGAAGAAGCACAATTTATGAACTCTTGGCTGTCCCCAAAATGGGACCTCAGGCCGTCTTGTTCTCTAGCTGATGTCACGCAAGCCTTCATTTTCATAGTGATGCTGGTGTCATCAGATGGAACAAAACGGGTTCCTCCAGGAGGCGCAAACTACCTCAATCCCATCATCAACAGACAGATATACACCTACACCGGGGGTGCCAAAAATGTATACAAGGGGACACGTTGGTCAGCGTTGCTTAAGCAGTACTTTGCCGTCATTGAAAGTGTCTGGACCCTCTTCTCATTGCAGAAGTCAAAAGTGACTTGTATTCACTTTTTGTCACCGGTATGTATTGAGTATTACAATTTTAATAGTTTATTTTTCCTTTCTAAAAACGTGTATATATTTTTTGGCGCCCTCTGTGTTTATATACACAGCACGCCCTCAAATAACGTCGTCTCGTTCAAGATCGTTTCCCCATCGTTTTGAGGAGACTTCAGTCTTGCTTCGTTAGCCTCGGCTCAAATTGCTTGTGCTATACACATTGTGTCTGAAGTGCCAAGAACCTATCCACAATGTTTGAGAGGACTGACTGCGTGTCACAGCTACAGAGGGTACCGAGAAAGGGGAGAAGTGTATTTCAGGTACAGGGACCCCTCCCCACACGCACTGCAGCCTCGGCGTTCCCTGGGGTGCTGGGATACGACGACCCACCTAAACGCAATGCTTGACGTTCCATCACCTCCTCCAAGTGGGTCCCTGCAGGTGGAAGGCTAGGCAGACGGGGGCACAAGTGTGTCCTGGGCGTTCTTGGATGCGTGGACCCAGGTCCTTCCTAGCCCATGGTGACGCTACTGAAAACCTGCCGCCGAATCCTAAATAACGCTCAATGCACGTCTCTCCTTGCCCTTATTGGGGGCACTGCTTGGTTCTTTCTCCATGCTGTCAAGGCATGCCCTCGACACAGAAGCCTTCACTCATATGTTGCATCCTCTCCCCCCAGACCAGGTCCCTGCAGCGACCTCACTACACCCCAGCAGAGGGTTCCAGAATCCCATTTCCTACACTTCTGAAGAAGCCTGTTATGGGTCAGCTTCAACAGAACAAACACTGCCCTGCTGAAAACTAGCTAAAGCGCAATGCATGGGCTTTTCCTAGCGACCTGGCTGTTTCCTGGCTCAGCCCCGGTCCAAACGCAGCAGAATGCAAGGCTGAGACACTTGGTGAGATTTCCCAAGCCCAGAGACGGGCACTGTCTGTAAAACCAGCCACGTACAACCCTTCAGAGGACGGTTTACTTTCGTGTATGTGGATGTTTTCTTTCCCTGCCTTCTCTCCGGGCATCTTACGATGAGAACGGCTCTCACAAATTCACAGATAAATAAACAGTCATTCGTGGCCTGAGTTATTCACAGCCCGTGCTTTTCAGTCATCATCACCCAAAGCCCGTGGTCCAACGATACCCAAGAGATGGTTAGCCCCGTCGAATATGGGGTATGTTATTTCCCCCCCGTCTTTATGTAAGGTTTTTCTTTCCTCTTTTGTCTCCATCAGCTTCATAAACACAGCCGGCAGCGTGGGAACAGCAGAAAGAAGCCCTAATTGTGATGCATTCGTAATACGGATCCCTTGATTACATATAGGAGAGATGACAGCCCCGCCTGTCCGCAAAGGACATCCTTTGATCACGATCTTCGTGATCCCAGCAGCAAACACAAGTAATGTATCTGTTTTGAAAAGACTATTATAAAGTAACAGGTCCCATTAGGAAACTCAAACGGAACCGAAGAGGAGGTGAAAAGTAAACTTTCCACCTGTCCTGTTTAATGCCCCCCTCCTGTCCCCACCCCAATCTGTACCCGCTTTACAGCCGAGCCCGGTTTGTCAGGACCTGTTCAGGAGTTTTGGTGACAATCACAGAGGAGTCAGAGAATCATACACGCTTGTCGACTGCACCGATCCATCCGATAACCTAAATTGTGCCTTGTCAATGTTACTTTGAGATCCCGTCTCCCGCACATATACACGTAGAAATCATCCTGGTTTACTTAATTTTTTTTTTTTTTTTGTCATGGCTACGTACATGTCCGTTGTCAAGGCATGCATCAATGTATTACATATTCTTTGAAATAAAGATTTTCCTTCTTCGAGCAGTGATGGGGGCACAGAAAAACTCAACAGAAAAGCACAGGTGTTGGCCTCCCGTTTCACCCCGTCTCCCCCTTAGTGACATCTTGCATTGCTCTGGTATCTTTGTGATGATTGGTGAGCCACTCCTGACATGTCATCACCACCACAATCCGCGTTAGGGTTCATGCTTGCTGCATCGGTGGCTTTGCACAAAGGCACCAGGTCCCATAGCCACCAGTGTGGTGTCCTGCACAATTTAGTCACTGCCCTACAACTGACTAATTCATTTCACCACCATTCCTTCTCCTCCCATAATTGCAACAGCCTCCCTTGGGATTCTCAGCCCTCACCCAGGAGCAAAATCACCTGAGGAAGTGATAAAAATATCTCTGCCTGGGCCCCGCCCCCCCGAGACGTCAATTGGTTGGTCTCTGGTGGGGCCCAGGCCTGTGTGTGTGGGTTTTCGAAAGTTCCAGGCGGTTCTATCCACTGTCATAGGCCCTCGAAACTTATCTTCACCTCAGCAGGCAGAGGGATCCTTTTAAAATCGAGCAGAGCACGTCACACTTCTGCTAAAAACTTCACAAGGAGTCTGCATTTTGCTCAGACTTAGGGCAGGCAAATGAAACTCAGGATGCCATTTCAATTTGAATTGCAGACAAAAGCACGAATGATTTTTTTCTTTTAAAGTGTATGTCCCAAAGATTGCATGGGACATACTTATATTAACATTCAACTTCAGCTGGGTGCTTAGACTGAACATATACCAAATATTCCATGGGACATACTTGCGATAAAATATTCACTGTTAATTTTAAATTCGAATTCAAGTGGGTGTTTAGTGTATAAGTATATCCCAGATATTGTATGGGATGTATTTATACTGACCATTTGGTTTGTAAATACGTGTAATGCAAGTTTATATATACTTATGTACACATGTTTACATTTGTGTGTCTACTATGTATACATACATGAATGCAACTACCGTGTTTCCCCTGAAAATAAGATCTAGCCGGACCATCAGCTCTAATGCATCTTTTGGAGCAAAAATTAATATAAGACCTGGTCTTATATTATATTATATAAGACCCGGTATTATATTATATTATACCCAGTCTTATATTACATAAGACCGGGTCTTATATTAAAATAAAGCTGGTTCTTATATTAATTTTTGCTCCAAAAGGCGCAATTAGAGATGATGGTCTGGCTAGGTTTTATTTTGGGGGAAATATGGTATATTGTATTGTACTGTAATATGTACTTTTGTATATATATATGTCAACATAAAAACGTGTATATTTTCCCTATGCAATATAAGCACAAATATGCCCTTACTTTATGTTTTTTTAGAAAAGCTTCCCTGTTCCAAATTACATATATGTAAATTGATAATATAAATGGTATATTTTAGACGTAAAGTACATGTACTATAAATGATATATTGTACATATAAATTACATGTAATATAAATGATATAGTCTCTTCATAAGTTGTGTGTAACATACATTATATATTATACATTATGTACACAGAGTTATCATTATTATATTTTAAAAGTCCCCATTTTCATTTCCGACTCCATGGTCTTATTTTTACACGTGCATTTTGACACGTGAAGAATTTACTTTGGCATAAGGAATAAAGAAGAAATGCCGCTTTTTAAAAAGAAAAAATTGAAATCACCGTGTAGCTGGCTGAGTGACAGTTCCCCGGTGAGCCGTGTCCCCTCCCCCACGCCGACATGGCACTTGCATTGTGGACTCCAGAGTGATGCATTGCTCGGTGTTTCTTCTCCAACGGAAACTACGTGTTAAATCCCGGCTCTGCCTTGACAGGAGCTAGTTTTCACCTCACGATGAGCCTTATTTCTCAGCCCTTTACCGTCGTGTGTCTCACACTTTTCTTCCAGATGCAGTTAACCTCACATTGGCCTTGGTCATCCCAGAAGGAACAAGTCCAGTAGCAAATGTTTTTCAGCAAGGTCAGGGCGTGTGTTTCTGTGGAGTCCCATGTCCCTTCTGGCCTCCAGGAGTTTCCAAATGTCCTAATTATCAGTCTTTTACAGATGATGGGACCCATGACTAAGGACCACTATCTGCCTCGCTGATAAGACTCGATAAATGTTTTCTTACCTCTGCCCTGCAAAGTAAGATAAACTACAGAACCACAGCTCCTTAGCAAGGACGAAGATAACACCAGTCCAATCCATCCCGTTTAGAAAATCTGGTTTCCAGATCTCTCCATTTATAATTCCCGGGTAATCATTTTTGGTGTGTTCTGAAGTCCGTCCGTCATTCCAAGAAAACCTGTAGAACATTGGAAAACAATGTCAAAGGGTTGCATTATCCAGACACAACCTTTGGTCACCTGGTCCTACCTGTTTTGGGGCCATCTCTTTAGTTCACGAAGCTCAGAGTGTGTCATAAACTTTGGATTCTATCTGCTGCTTACATTTCTTAAAATGTACTCAAAGTGCTTCCATGTTGTTTAGCATTTGTGAAGAGTTTGAAAGTTTCCTCACATCCACACATCAGCATAAACATACACATTCCCCTATTTTCGGACTTTGAATGCATCTCTTTTATTTCTCTATAATAAAAACTGCCTCCAATCATGGGTAATAATCTGCTAGGGCCACCCTAACAGAATGTCACAGATTTGGTGGCTTAAAAACCGGACATTTGTCTCTCCCAGTCCTGGAGGCTGGAGTCTGAGACCCAGGTGTCCCAGGGCTGGTCCCCCCTGAGGCCTCTCTCCTGGGCGTGTGGACGGCCGTCTGCTCCCCGTGTCCTCACATGGCCGTCCCTCTGTGTGTGTCTGTGTCCTCATCTCCTCTCCTTATAAGGACACAATCCTATCGGATCAGGGCCCACCCTAGTGACCTCATGTTACCTTAGTCCCCTCTTTACAGACCCATCTCCAAGTACAGCCTCACTCTGAGGTCCTGGAAGTCAGAATTCCAACATACGAATTTGTGTGTGGGGGTGGTGGTGGAAAAAATTTAGCCCATAGCCCTGGGTGACTCCGATCATAAAGCTTTGGATGTACTTCAAAAGTTCATTTTCAGAAACAAATTCCTAGCTATACAATTCATGTGCCAAAATGTGCCATCATTTCTGACACCATAAGGCTTTTCATTCATGGCTATGACAACCCCAAGTGTCTAAGAGTTGTCTCCTCAGCATGGAACCTCCACTCTGTCTAAAACGAGGTGAATTTTTGAAAACAGGGGCCACACTTGCTCTCAGTCACATTTCTTTGATTGTTGGTGACTATAAACATTTTTTTCCCCTCCCTAGTGGATGACCCATAGCGATGGCCTTTGCTGGGGATGGAATTGTCTTTTAACACCCTCTGACCGCCCGTACATCAGCTTAGCTCATGGACATTTTTTACATACTAGGCACGCTTGCTGTGCATGTGTTTCTATTACGTTTGTATTTCCATAATTTTCTTACATTTTTAGGTAGTCAGGTCTTGTCATCTATTTACCTCCGTGGTTCTCTCAACTTTAGAATGTCCTTCCAACTACCAGGCGTTTGAAAACTCATTCTCGTCTTTTTGGGGTTAAGTTTGACATTTTTTCTCCTTTAAATCGAATACTCCCGGAATTCATTTCAGTTTTCTTTTCTCCTGATGTGTTTGTGGTGTTTTAAACATAGTGTACAAGTTGAGACTCTACAAAAGCTTTGAATCCGAAACAGAGCACGGTTGATACTAGCATATAATTTATTATGTCAAGAGATATACATACAACGTGACTGGATATAATTGTTCTCAGGTTACTGTGTCATACTTTGAGTTCTTTAAAAGCTTCAGAGATGAGCACACGAGCAAACGGAGAGTTCAATCCTTCCGACCCACGTGCTAAGGTCAGTTTTGTAGATACTAGAAGGCAAGTGATGAGATGCATGGTATCCACCCACGTTTCCGCTTTCACAAGCCGAGGTGCTAAGTCTCTAAAGGAAACTCCGCTGACATTTTACACAACAGAAGGCTGTGTGCCCTGGAAGAACTTCCCCTCAAGTCGTCACACTTTCTAACTTGCTTACTTACTAACCATCACTGTCATTCTCTGGATACAACATGCCCTTGAAAGTTCAAGTTCAGAAACCCAGTGAAACAGCCACCTGCCAGGAGCGGTACCATCACGTCCCCTTCGGGGGCAGGATGGTTCTGCCGAGCACACATGTGTAGGCTTTGGAAAGCATTCTTTACCTGCGTTCCTTCAGTACGGGGAGGGCATTTTCCAGGGACCCCTCTGGCATCTGAGAAGTAAAAACTCTCAGGCGTGTTGTGGGTGTGGTGTGAACTCAGCAGACAAAAGAGTTACCATCCTCAATGCTTTCCTGTACAGTTTGCTTCGAAATCACTCAAGAGAAGCCTCCGAATAAATAGACACATGTGGAGGCATTATTTTTAGACGTTAGTGCTCCATCCTTGGGTGAGAGCCTGGCGGGGAGAGGGTGGGGAGTGACCGCTGAAATGTCCTTGTACTTTTTCACATTGCCAAACTTCCGTGTGTGGAGAGAGTGGATTGGGGTTTTGTTTTGTTTTACCGATTGATGAGGGACTGATTTTTACCTAACTCTGCAGTCATTTAACCACTCAGGTTTCCAAATTAATAAATTAATCGCTCTAATCCCGTTTGGTATTCATGACCTCCCTAGCCAGAGGGGTGACATCTTCATGGGAAAAGTTTCATTCTGTCACCAGAGAGGGCGTTTCCGTGTCTCCTACACCTACCTTGTTGGGTCAGGGCATGTCTTCAACAAGTGACACTGGAGCTGTTTGAAACGGGGGTCCTATGTGCACGAAAGACCGCTAGAGAACCAAGGGCCAAAATCTGGCACTCAGAGACCCGGCACTCACTCAGGGACCTGGCAGAGGGTCACCGAATAGCCACGATTCAGCTGGGCTGGGCCTGGAGCACGTCTGGCATGACTGTGGTCACTGTTATCACACTTTATAATAAGTTTCGTCATCTGTCAGTAGTCACGTTGGGGCAGGCTCCATCTGCAGAGGCAGGAGGAATGAGGATTGCAGTAGAACCCAGAGAGCCAACTAACTAGGTTGTCCTGATTTCTTACCACATGAAACCAACACAAACCCTCCCCAGGGTCATCGTGGGCTGAGGGAGAAATGAGAAGCAGGTGACTGCCCAGCTTCCCACCCACAATGACTGTTTACACCTCCTCGTCCTTGCCGGGAAAATGCTCTGGGGGATTAGGGCAAAAAACCCCCAAACCCCCACAATCGGCTTTCCCACAGCTCATCTGAGGATATCTGAAGAGCACTGAGCCTGGCAGATATTCCTACTACAGAGTGGAGACTCCGGAAAGACTTCATTTGAATTAGGGTAAAATCTGAGTACTACAACCTGAACCCCTATTCTGTACCTGAACACCTCTTGGATTTTCTGCTTGCCTTCTAGGCCCAAATCATACGTGGGCATATATCATCGCCCAACGAATGACACGACATTTCCATCCCTGCCCAGGTTCGGATTCAAACCGATTCCTACATGGCACGAAAAGTCTCTTTCCAGGCACCTGGGGAGACCTCTGCTGACGTGTGGGAGCATGCCATCAATACCTGCCACGGGTCTTTTTACCTGGGCAAGGCTGCAGTGGACGTAGATCCATTCATCTCAGAAAACATACAGACTTCTTTTTATTTATAAATGTTTATATACATGTACGCTGACATGTCTGTGAGGGCAGCTGAACACGTCTTTTGGAATATACTTTAAAATGTGTAATAAAATAAATCAGAATATATAAGAATATAATATATAGTATATATAATATCAAATATTATATATATGAATTGGAAAGTCTGCGACAGCAACTATACAATTCTTCTAGAATATATATTAGAATATTACAAATTATATATTACAAATTATAAGACATATTAGAATGTTGTAAAATATATTAAAGTACATATTATGGAATATATTAGAATATAATACGTAACATATTATGTATAAAAATTGTAGGGGCAGCTGGATGGCTCCGTTAGAGCGCGAGCTCTGAACAGGGTTGCCAGTTCGATTCCCACATGGGCCAGTGAGCTGCGCCCTCCACAACCAGATTGAAGGACCATGACTTGGAGCCGATGGGCCCTGGAGAGACACAGTGTCCCCTAATATTCCCCAATAAAATAAAATACAAAGTGTTTAAAACAATTGTAGTCTGTGATATTAACTGTGCACTGCTTTTCTACTCTAACTCAGTATATATGCACACATGTATACACACGCACACATATGTATCCATATATACACATGTGTCATATGTACATGTATGTATCCACACACATACATGTGTCCATATGTATGCCTATACATACACATGCACAAACAACTAAATACGTGTGTATATTAACACACACATATAAAGAAGCGTCCAGGTGCCTTCGCAGACTACAATTTTTCCTCTTGTGATCAACAACGCGGGTCCTGAGATGCATTGAGGGTCCTCCTGGTTGAGGCAGAAATTCATTCCTTGTGGGTCACAGAGCTCACTCTTTCCTCACGCCCCACAACATAACACGCACGTCACAGAGGCAGGACCGGCCCCCGAATGCCTAGTTGACAGGGATTTTTCTGGTCTTTCAAGGGCTATGCTGTGGTTTCTGAGGAATGTTTATGACCTTTCCATTTGCGAGCTGCTGTGTTCCGCCAGGTGTTGCGAAACCTGCCGAAGACTTTTACAGGAAGAGGAGGTACGTGGTCAGGCTCACGGGTGGGTGAGGGAGAGGATCACAGCAGCTCCGCAGGCCAGAGTGGAATTCTGAAAGTTTCTGCGTGGGTGCAGACCAAGGGACTTCCCTTAACGCAGTGCGAAACCCTGGCCTGGGCCACTGGCCTGTGTCAGCCAGCAGCTTCACAAGGTCTAATCCACCGAGAGGCCGTGCGCTCCCCCGGGGAGACGCGCACTGGCCCCGCGTGGACCGTCCTGGTCTCCCTGAGCCCGGCGTCCCGGTGGATAGGGCCTGGTGGCTTGAAGGCGGGGGACGCCTCCTTGTAACCAGGCGCACTGGCACGCATTTTTCGCATTCCACTTCAAGACTTGGCAATCAGCCGGTGGAGATCAGGAGTCACGCCAGGGGAAAATGCCACCCACAACGCGCAGAGGAGGGTTGGGGCGAGGCTGGCAGCCAGGGCCAGAACACCACACCCAGACCCCGCTTCTGGTTTCCTGTCGCCCCCTCCCGCTGCGCCAGCAGGCATGGCCTGGTCCCTGTAAAACTCATCCGTCCTGAAGTTCTGACTTAAGACTCGGCCATGCCTCTCCACCCCGCCCGAGGCGAGGACACTCCCTCCACGGACGGAATCGCTGAGACCCGTCCTAACAAGGGGACGGGCAGGGTGACCTCTTGCTACTTAAACTGTGGTCCGCGGACCGACCGCCGACAAAGCCACCAGGCCTGGTCAGGTCCGCTGTAGCCCAGGGCGCATTTTCACCAAATCCCGCCCCGCCCCCCTCCCCGGGGCGGCGGGGGGTGGGGGGGAGGGAAAATGGCCAGTGAGCATTCGGGACATCCAATCGCATGAGAATTTCAGATACACACCAGTCGTTTTGTAGTATATACATGTGGCCTGGAACACAGGGTAGGAGAAAAAAAAGAATGTTATTGTGTAGTTGAAATTCACGTGTCTGGGCGCCCTGCACTGCCTTCTCCTGGGGTGTGTAAAACAGTGCGCAAGTTGCCTGCAGTGCATTCGGTTGGTCTCTTATTAAATCTGTCTCTCCCCACTATTTTTTTTTTTTTTTAAACGGCTCTTTTGAAATAATTGTGGATTCAGAGGAAGCTGCAAAGAAACGCCCCGCCCGGGGAGGTCCGCGCACCGCCCGCGCCTCGCTAGTGCAAGAGCGAAACCGGGACGCCCACCCGGGCACCGCCGCGCGTTCGTGGGTACCGCGCTGTCCACCCAGCGTCCCGTGCGCATTTCACTCCACGTTCCGTTTGATTATTATTTTTTAAACTTTACTTTTGTTTGAACCACGCCCTCCGCGTCCGCAGCCGGTCCCGCCTCCAGCCTTCCGGTTTGGGGCGCAGCGAGCGCGGGACCCGGCCCGCGCTTTCCCCCCGGGGCAGCTCGGCGGGGACCCTACCCCGGCGTGTCCCGGGACGCGCACAGGGCGCGGGCACCTCCCCAAAGCCGCCCGCCCAGTCTGTGGCCGGAGCAGCCGCCCAGCGCCGGCCTCGCGGTGCCAGGGCGGGGACTCGGCGAGGGCGGAGCGCGGCGGCGACGGCGACAGCCCCCTCCCGGCGGGCGGTGTCCGGGCGGGGAGAGCGCGCGGCCCCGCCCCGGCTGCTTCCGCCAGGCCCCCCAGGAGCACTGAGCGCCGGCGCCGGGGGCGGCCGAGCGCCACACGCGGAATGAACAGGGAACCGGGCACCCGCGCCCGGGACCCCGCCTCGCCCCCGCCCGCCCGGGCCGCGCCCCCCTCCGAGGCCGCCGGTTACTCCCACCAGCTGCCGCTTCAGCCGCTGCCGTGAGCACCGCCCCGCGCAGCGCCATTGGCCCCGCCGCTCCGCCAGCTGCGCCGGGCCGCGGGCCGGGAAGCGGGGGGCGCGCATGGCTGGGCGCCGCTGATGCCACCGCCGTCGCGCCGCCCTCCGAGGCTGCGTCCCGGGAAGCCCAGCCCCTCTCGCCCCCCGGCCCGGCCCGGCGCCCGGGATTGGACCGCGCGCCCATGGAGGCGCCGGGGCTGGCCAACGCGGCCGCGGCGGACCCCGACCCCCCAGAGAGCTTGGGGGAGACCCCCGACGGGGCGCCCGCGCACTTGCCGAGCCCCGACGCGCCCTCGCCGGAGTCGCCCGCCTACCGCCTGCAGGACTTCGACACACTGGCCACCGTGGGTGAGTGCGACGCGTGGGGACCCGGCCCGCAGGGGCGCTCGGTGCCGCCCGGGACGCTGGCGTCAGACAAAGGGCCCGTGTGCCGTCTCCCGCCGCCTGCCGGGGCGGACTGATTCCGGCCCCGCCTGCTCGCGCTCCTGGCGCGGGGCTGCCCCGGCACCCTCGGCCGCCCGGGCGCCCCGAGAGTTGGGAGCGTGTCCCCCAGGCCTCCGCGAGCCTCCCAACCTGCGGGCGTCCTGCCTCGCGCCTCCAGAAGCCCCTTATTTAGCCCTCCCCCCACTAAACCAGCACGGTGCCTGGGCATTCCGACGTCACTAAACTTCCTGGAGGTCACGTCACAGTGGGGACCTCAGGCTCCCTGCCGGGCAGGGACCCCCCCCCCCCCCCAGGACAGAGGCAGAGACCCTGAAGGCACTTGCAGACCTAACCTGGGCCAGTCTCCCGTCTGCCCTGCGGCAGGAGTCTCCTGCGTGGACTTCAGACCCAACCGGGGCTTGCGGGACAGGTGTCCCATGGCGTTGGGGGGCGGGGTGGGTGGGGGGGCTGGCCTTGGAGATGGATTAGACACTTCCTGACACCGCGCGCGTGCTTCCCGTCCGGTGCTTCCCAAACCTGGCATTCTTTCATCAGACACTTACTTCTTTTTGTCCTCTGCCTTTGAACTTGACCCCAACCGGGGAGCTGGGAATGTAGGTTTCCAGCTCCGTGGGCTCAGGGATCTCTAAAAACGCTGTTTCATGGGGCCGCCCTGAGTGGGTCAGCACATCCCAACTTCAGCTGGGTGTAGGGTTCGAGCTGTGGGCGCGAGCCAGCCTGTGGCTTCTTGGCAACTGTTTGTTGCCAAGGGGGTTGTGCCAACAGGTTGCTGGGTAGGAAGGTGAACGGAGCAGGGGGTGGGGGCGTGCCGAGTGTGACCGTGGGACCCTGGGGCAGGGTGTTGCGGTACTTTCCTGGGTCCCCCCCCCCCCCAAGTTCGGAATGGTGGCAGCAGAAAAGCAGCACACAGTGGGCCCAAGGTCATGAGGTCATTAGGGCTTACTGAGACCAACCAGCATGGAAACCGCCGGCAAACAGGGGGTCCCCTCCTTTCCTCAGTGGCCTCCTTGCCCCTGTGTACTTGGCTGTGAGGAAGGGACCTGTCTTCTTCACAGACACAGCTTCTCTCCCTGTCTCCCTCTCAGCCCCCTCTCTCCTTCATCTTCTCTCTCTGTCTCTCCTCCCCTCCCCCTCTCCTTCCTCCTCTTCCTCCTCTTCCCCTCCCATGTCCCCTGGGAAGCTGTGCTGGCTGATTTCAGAGCAGGCTGTGTTTTGCATGGCACCAGGGCGGGACAGAAACCCAGGCCAGTGCAGTTCCACAGTAGGTGGAAACGCACGCGAACAATGGAAAGTTGGTGGAGAACCCGCCGTCCCTTGGCACACAGCACAGGCCATTGTGTTTCTTTTGGGCACACACTTGGGTCTATTGTCAAAGGTGCGGGGGCTGGCGTCCGGGGCAGCCAGCCAGGTTCTGGCAGATGTGTGGGCTGCAGACGAGAGCTCGTCTGGTACCCCGTGGGCACTGCCAAGTGGGCATAGGTGCCCAGCGACTCCTCTGGTCCTTAAAAACAATGTTGCCGCCCCTGGGGCTGGGCTGGGAAGCGAGTTTTCGCCAAGGCCTCTTTGCTGCTTGCTCTTCATGAAGACAATGTTTGTTCAGGAAGGGATAACTTCCGGTGGGCTCCAAGGGCGTGAAGGGTGACTCAGGGTCACCAGAGCTCCAGGGACAGGGACCCAGCCTTGTGTGCGTGTGCCCCTTGAAAGCCTCACTGACATTCTCTGCGCTCTTTCACCCAAACTCCTTTCTTTAATATTGGTGAAAGGGTAATCTGAACATGATCAACCTAAAACACTAAGAATCAGCTATAGAAACACACACACGCCTTTCTGAGCTGTGACAATCACGTCCCTTGAGACACAATCTCCAGCAACTTTAGATCATTTCATAAGGTGCAGTGGACAAAAGTAAGGGGCTCGGCTGGACTCTGCACCTGCAGTTAGAACGCAGTTGGGGCCGGCACGCGTGCCCTTTATCCTAAGCTTCCAGCTCAGGAAAATAACTTCCCTTGGAACTTCTCCTGGTCCCCCCATTCCTAACTGTCCGAGGGCGTCTGTGTCGTTTGTAGCTCAGCAATGCGGCTTCTCCACTATGGGAAACCAACCCACATGCAAAAACAAACACGAAACAAAAACTCCAGCCGTGGGTCTTAACCTTTCTTTACTATCATAATCCCCGCCCCTTGGAATCTTCTAGAATGAGTCAGGGTGGAAACACAGGACTCAGCTTCTCCTCCTCCCTCAAGGCTGTTGGAAGCCCTTGTCCCCACACAGGTGAGCCTTTCCCTTTGGTCTTGGTCTGCACCTGTGTGTGTCTTATCCTTTTCCTTAACGCACACGCTCCTGCGTTTTGCGAGCTGTACACGAGGCGGGGAGGGGAGTGGTGTAGGGGAAGGAGCCCTGGGCACAGAATCGCTGACTCACAGTCACTGACACACAGTTGGAATGACTTAACATTTCATTGCAGGTGGAACACGGCAGGTAAACACACGTGGGCTTCTGCTCATTGGGCAAAGCCCATGATGGCCGTGCCGACCGTCTAGGGAGGGTCCGTGAGCCCAAGACCTAGCTGGAAATATCCAGCCCAGTTCACGGGCAGCCACGACACCCTAGTGAATGTATAAGAAGGAAAGGCAGTGGTCACGTGGTCTCAGGTCCTGTTATTCTGTGCTTCTGGGGAACACGGCTATGGAAAGATGGTTAGTGGTGATCAACCTGTTCTCCACAAAGTCACACGGTTTGGATGAATGCCGAGCGTGCATTGGTGAAACATCTCATGGTGACTTTCTTTTTTCCCCAAAGAGCCCACAAGGGCCTCTGGGGCACAGAAATGGTTTGCAACCCCATTTTCCCCAACTCCGGTGCATACCCCGTGTGCACAGACGATGGCACTATTCAAAACAAAAGAAATTGAAATCATTCTAGATGCCCAGGGGATTCCAGAAACAATAGCTAGCATCCCGGCATGGTGACATCTTCTGCAGCTCTAGCACAATGTCAAACCAGCCCTGGCTACAGTCCTGCTAAGCAACTAGAGACCCTGTTTGCTGCTCCCCAGTTTTCACAGGCTCCTTTGCAAGCAAGAATGGGGGTGTGTGGGGAGCTCTAGGCCATGTTATCCCATCCATCCATCTGGGCGTCCACCCCTCCAACCCCCAAATCAAGGCACAAAACTCACTCCACACAGACCACTCGCCCATACTTGACATCTCTCTCTCTCTCTCTCTTTTTTAACCATCTCACATGATGGGACTGGAAGCTTGTGTTTTCTTAACATCTGGGGTACCTCGCGTAATGGGAAATTAGTTAAAACCCGTTCCCTCTCGAGCATTTACTTACAATCGTTTTCTTTCCCTCCACGCTGAGAGGATTTTCTCCTTCTGTCTGGGTTCCCTTCAGTCGGCCCTCATTTCTCTCTCTCTCTCTCTGGCCTGGACTGTCATTTGTCCAAATGGTCACACCAGCACCTCTGTGCACAGCTCCTGAGTGGAACCCGGGTCACGGGGATAAATAGTCAGAATGGGCGGCGCTGATGTAAGCCCCTAGGAGTAAGGTTGATTGCTGAATAGTGCACGGAAAATCGTGCTCCCTTTCACGCTGTGTATCTTGCCTGGGTGCTTCAGAGTATGGTGGTGAATGCCCGTGGGTGACAGTGTCAGCTTACGGGCATCAGAGGGATGTCAGAAATTAGATACAGTGCTAGAAAAGAGCATTTCCAAGTACAGAAGTCTTGCAGGCCGTTCCTCTTTTTTTTAAATTTGAGGTGACAGTCACATGATATAAAAGGAACCATTTAAAGTGAACCAGCCAGTGTGGCATTTCGTGCATCCACAGATGTGCAACCATCATCTCTGTCTAGGTCCAGAACATTCCATCGCCCCAAAGAACATGCCAGATCCAGGAGCATTCACTCCCATCTCCCTCCCCAGCCTTTGGCAAATACCAGTCTGCTTCTTCCCATCGTTATGGATTTGCCTGTTCTGTGCTCTTCATTTTGTAAACACTTCTCCTCTCTCACCTTCCATCTCTACGAGGCTGACGGGCCGATGGGAAGGGAAGCTGAGACGATTGCCAGCCACACACCAAGGGTAGACGTGTGCAGCAGGAGTGACAGAGAGTGACGGTCACACGGATGACAGACCCATCCATGTAACACTTGCTCTCCTGAGTTGAGTAGACCCCCCCATTCATGTCCTCTTCGGAACCTCAGAATGTGACTTTATGTGTAAATAAGGTCCTTGCAGATATGACTAAGTGAAGGATCTGAGATGAGGTCGTCCTGGATGAGGGTGGCCCTGAACCCAATGACAGTGTCCTCCAAAGACCTGCCTCCAAATTCCATCCCACCGGGGGCCTCGGCTTCAGCCCACACATTGTGGGGAGACACACATTCAGGCCATAACACTAGACTTGGTCCTACCGTGTTGTCTTTTTTCTTCTGAACCCCTCCCTTTGGGGTGGAGGTGGTGTCCCAGCAGGAGGCACGCCTAGTCACAGCCTACACTCTTCGGTGGAAGACACCATTCTTTGTTCAGGGACAATCCTCCCCGGGCCCCACTTGGGTCACCCATGTCGATGGGGCCGTGACACCATGACAGGTAGTCCCAGACCTGCCTCCTGAGTGAGTTCCTCCACAGTGGAAGGCCAACTTTGGAGCAACAGGCAGAAGCACCGCAGGACACAGGCCACAGTGCCCATGCGACCATCTCCTCCCTGAGCTCGCGCAGAGCTGCTAACCACAGTGTTCCTTCTGGGAGACGCGTGTTCAGAATTCTCCATCAAACACTGTCAGTCTCTGCGAGTGACACCCTCGGGCTTTCTCCGTATTTCCCGAGTGTTTTTTTATTCCCACATAACCTTCCAGTGTCACCACCTTGAGTGCCATTTAAACAATGCGCCTCTTTTCCTTGGAACTCCTCACGCTGTTTCCTGCTGGGAAGACTAAAGTACTGCATAGTGTGGGGCAGCTCTTATGAGATGGTCAACAGTGTGCCAGGCAGAGTCCAAACATGTCCCCTGGTTTGCACAAGGATCCGTGAGGGGCCCCCCTTCTCTGCAGCCGTAGAGGGCATGGCACTTGCCTCTTCCTTCCATCAGGCGTCCTCTCCCAGCTGGGAGGAGAGGCGGCGTCGTGGGGGCGAAAACCACCTCTGGGGCTGTTTCCTAGCCGAGTTTCTTTGCGCAGGTGGCATCCATTCTCTCAAACCCTCTTTCCCCTCCAGAAAATGTGGCTAGTGAGAACCCTGCTGAGCTGCTGTGGGTGTAGGAGCTAATGCGTGTATTGTGCCTGGCGGCCCCCATAGCACCATCATCCATCCATCCATCCATCCATCCATCCATCATCCATCCATCCATCATCCATCCATCATCCATCCATCCATCCCTCCATCCATCCCTCCATCATCCATCCCTCCATCCATCATCCATTCCTCCATCCATTCATCCATCCATCCATCCATCAATCATCCATCATCCACCACCCACCCATCCACCCATCCATGCATCCACATATCCATTTAGTCACTCACATGTAGGGGAGCCTGTGTGTCCCTCTCTGGCGGGACTGTCCCAGATAACACTAATGGTACCTCCTCTTGGGAAGCCCCTGGGTCTTCGTGCTTTTTTTTTAATGGCTGAGTGATAGTCCATGGCATGTCTATGCAGATGTTCTATTAGTTTGTTTAGAGAAACAAAGTTCGAAGACTGGGACGGCTTAAACAACAGACATGTCTCTCCCAATCCTGGAGACGGGAGTCGGAGATCCAGGTGTCCCACGGCTGGTCCCCCGTGAGGCCTCTCTCCTGGGCATGTGGATGGCTGTCTGCTCCCCTTGTCCTCACGTGGTCGTCCCTCTGTGTGTGTCTGTGTCCTCATCTCCTCTCCTTATAAGGACCCCAGAGTTATTGGATCAGGGCCCACCCTAGTGACATCGTTTTACCTAAATTACCCTTTAGAGACCCATCTCCAAATCCAGCCATATTCTGTGGCCCTAGAGATTGGGACCTCAACATGAATTTGCTTTTTGGGGGGGAACGAACAGAGTTCAGTCCATTACACCCATGAAACTTTTAATGCATCATATGATGCCTCAGTCTCCTCAGAGTCCCATTATGCCGTGTTTAGCATCTCCCCAGGTAGATGGGACTTACCAGATTTGAGGGCAGGGGCCGGGTCCTTTTATGGCAAAGGGCAGGAGACAATGGGAACAGTAGAAAGACCCATTGCCCTGCCTGGTCCTGGCGTCAGCCCTAACTGCCTTTCTCTTGTGCACCACTGTCCACCCATGCTCTTTCTTTCTGTCCCGGTCATTTGTCACTGTCACACAAAGCTGTCGTGACTTGTGTTTAACTGGTGCCCACCAGAATCCGTCAGCTCTAATTCAAGTGGCAGCTTAGCAGACATCTGCCTGGAAGGTGGACATTCCTTTTTGAAAAGGGGCAGCCCATGTGGATGACCTGTGTGGTCCCTTCCCGGGGGTTTGTGGGTAGCTCCCAGTTGTCACAGGCCAGACGTTCCAGTGGCTCTTCTTGGGTGGTCTGTGGATCTCTGTCACTCTATCGCGACGGGTAACCTTCCCTCATGTCTGCAGGTCCTGCCATGTTCTGCAAAGTCTCCTAGAGCAGCCGCTATGGGTGGTCAGGCAGCTCCGTCAACTTCTTCCAGCTCTGGGTTAGGGCAGGGTGGGATCCCAGAGAAAGCCCACTGTGAGGTCATCTGAGGGCATCTTTGCTTCTCTCCTCCTGTGGCCTTTGTCTTGGTCTTTCACACTGTTCGCACCTGCTACGGCTGCTGCAGTAAATCACCCCACCCTTAGTGACTTAAAACAATGGGCATTTATTACCCTACAGTTCTGCAGGTTTCGAGTGTGACGGGGTCTTAGTTACAAGGAAGGGTCTGCAGGGCTGGTTCCTACTGGAGGCTCGGGCAGCTCCTGTTTCCTTGTCTTTCCCGGTTCCAGAAGCCTTCCCCATTCTTCGGCTTATGATACATGCCTCCACCTCCCAGGCCAGCAGTTTGGGGGCACAGCCTTGTCATACTGCCATCTCTCTCTCTGCTGCCCCTCTCTCCCACTGCTAAGGCCCCTCTGGTTCCACCAGACTCTGCCAGATGACCCAGGATCGTCTTCCCACTCAGTGTTAACCGATTAGCATCTGTAATTAGCACCTCGAAACTGCCTCGTAGACTGACATACAGGTTGTGGGGGTTCAGGGGAGGACATCCCAGAGTGTGGTCGTGTGGACAGCTGCCCTCCGGCCTGGTGTCATCCTTGGGCAACTGCAGGGACATGTAGAAATGGAGAAACCACAGTAACCGTACAAAGCTCTCCCATGGCTACCTGGGAGGAGAAATGCTAGTTCCAAATAGCAATAGCTGTGGCTGTGAATCTGTGTGTGTGTGTGTGTCTGCGCGCGTGCACGTATGTGTCTGTGTGGGCGTGCATGCCGGGGAAGGGATTAATTGAGTTAATTGACGTTCTCACGTCTTTGCCCTCTCCTCCCTGGCTGGAACTGTGTGTCAGCGCTAATTGCTACCTCTGTGGTCCCCTCCCCTGTGCTGGGTGGGCAGAACCAGTTCTAACGTTACGAGGGAGCCCGAGCAACAGGGTTGTTCGCAGATGGGACGGCATAGTCTTACCTTCTGGCAGCTGGAGTCCCGCCCCAGAAGTCCCAGAAGAAAAGCTGCAGGAGTCCACCTGCAGGAGGAAGATAAAAGCGACAGAGGGAAGATTATTGGCTAGGAATCGCGAGCATGTTGAATAAATGATTAAGTCTCATGGGTACTTTTTTTTTGGTAAACTTGGTAGGCTCTTTTCTTCTGAGTTACCTTGTGGAAAAATAATAAACACACTATGAGTACTTCCCAGAACATTTCCCCTCCATTTCACCGGTGGGATGTGGGTTGCAGTGGGATGTGGGTGGGGTGGACAGGGTGCTACATTGTTGCCCTCAGCATTGGGGCCACTCAAGTGGGAATCCAGTTGGTATTTGGGTTCCCTTCTGGAGTAGGCAGAAATGTAACAATAGCCACTGGGTGCATTTGAAGTTGACCAGCCATTCGTTCCTCCGTGGACGCCTCCTAAGTGTCCCCAAGACTGTCCTTCCATTGGCGCCGGAAGTGGATTGGACAGGAGGTGTGCATTGCACAATGCAGGTCCCTCCTTCAGCACAGCTGGGCCCAGCTTGCCTGTGGTGTAGGGAGAGAGTCTTCATGTCGGAGGCTGTTCCAGTGAGTCAGCTTTGTGCTCACGGGAGAGTTGCCTGCAGGACACCTCGAGGCAGTTTTCCAGCCTTCATCTCATGTCGGGGGTTCCCGTGGCCTCTCCAGGATCTGTATGGATCTTCCCACCCCACGGAGTCTAGGGGAATGTCAAAGTTAGACCCCGAGCGTACAGGAGCCACACCCACTGCTTATATCCACGTTTGAAAACATAACCCACTTTTCTCTTTATTTTTTTAAAGATTCTTATTAAAATAGAGCTAGCATACAACATTATATTATTTCAGGCGTACACCATAGTTATTCAACATTTACATACCTAAAGAAGTGATCACCGTGATAAGTCCAGCAACCATCTGACACTGTACCAGGCTGTCACAGTATTATTGACTCTGTTCCCTGTGCTGTACGTTACATCCCCATGAGTTATTTGTTTCATACCGGAAAATTTAACCTCCTACTCCCCTTCACCTTCCCCCCCCCTTTTTAATTTTTCAATTGCAGTTCACATTCAGTATTACTTAATTTCGGGTGTACAGCATAGTGGTTAGACATTTATATAATTTAAGAAGTGATCCCCCTGACTAATCTAGTCCCCACCTGGCACTATACATAGTTATTATCATGTTGTTGACTATATTCCCTATGCTTGACTTTACATCCCCATGGCTATTTTGTGACTACCAGTTTGTATTTTTCACCCTGCTCCCCAACCCCCTCCCATCTATCACCCCAGCAAATCTGGCACCCATCTGACACCATACACAGTTATTATAATACTATTGACTATTCCTTAGGCTATGCCCTAAGGAATACATGCCCCATGTCTACTTGTAACAATTAATTTGTACTTTTTAATCCCGTCCCATTTTTCACTTGTCCCCAAACCCCCTCCCATCTGGCAACCATCAAAATGTTCTGTATCTATGAGTCTGTTTCTGTTTTGTTTGTTTATTTTATTCTTTAGATTCCACCTATAAGTGAAATCACATTGCATGTGTCTTTCTCTGTCTGACATACTCCACTCAGCACAGTACCTGCCAGGTCCATGCAGCACATGCAGTGGTTTCCAAGATAAATTTTTTGGAATTCCTTTTTCTTTTTGCTGTTCTGATTGGGTGTTTTCTGCTACCTTGTCTTCCAAATCGATGATTTCATCCTCTGCATCATCTAGTCTGCTGGTGATTCCTTCTAGTGCATTCTTCATTTCAGTTATTGTATTCTTCTGACGCATTCTTTATTATGGTTTCTGTGTCCTTTTTTATGCTGCTATCTCTCTGTTGAAGTTCTCACTGAGTTTCTTGAGTATCCTTATAACCATTGTTTTTAACTCTGTCTCTGGTAGGTTGCTTTCTTCCATTTTGTTTAGGTCTTTTTCTGGAGTTTTCTCCTGTTCTTTCATTTGAGATGTATTTCTGTTTCCTCATTTTGGCTGCCTCTCTATGTTTGTTTCTATGTATTAGGTAGATCTGCTATGTTTCCCCATCTTGGCCAGGTGGCCTTATGTAGTAGGTGCCCTGTGGGGCCCTGGCACAGTCTCCCTGGTCACCGGCTATGGGAGTTCCAGGAGTGTCCCTTATGTGGGTTGTGTGTGCCCTCCTGTTATACTTGAGCCTTGACTGCTGTTGGCATGTCAGTGGGTAGGATTGACCCTCATCCGATTGGCTGCGGGGTTTGGCCACATCCACAGCTTATGGGCTGCCAGGCAGGGAGGCTTACTCCACTGAGTGGGATTCCCCCCAGTGGGCTCTGGTACCTGTTGAGACCGCCCTTTGTGTGGGCCACTTATGGGGCTAATTGGGTGCTGCTCTGCTGTGGTCTGAAACCAACCTTCAAGTATGTTAGTTCTCAGACCTCTTGGGAGGGGCTCTGGTGCAGGCCCAGGTCACCCACTGCCTGTGACTGGCCAGGGACTACCTGGTAGGAGCTACAAAGCGATCTGCAGTTGTTTGCTGCCTGTGCTCACCCTGGAGGTGTGTGAGAAAGGCCACGCTGCAAACTGAGGGTGGCTGCCACCAATACTGGGCCTGGGGTAGCTGCACAAAAAGCCAGAACCCGCTGAGGCCTGCTGTCTTCTGCCAGCTCCCTTTAGGTTCAACCACGGATAAGTCCTCAGGGAGTCACTAAAGTGGGAAGAGCTGTGGTCACCAGGTTAATGTAGACTCTGGTTTGGTGCCAGTGCTGAGCCTGGAACTACTCAGCAAAAGTCACAGAGCGCACTGAGGCCATCTGCCACCACCTGGGGCCCGGAGACTCTCATAGTTTTCCAAGAAAGAGGGCGATGCAGGCAGGGCTGGCTGATCACAGAGAAAGTGACTGGTGTTCTGGGAGTTGGGTGGGACGGGGTCCCAGTGTGTCAGCAGGGCGGAGCATCGGAGCTCACCAGGTCAATCAGATTCAGGTTTGTTCATGTGGGGGTCAGCAGACCAATCAGATTCAGATTTGGTCGTAAGCGTAGGGGGGCGGGCTCAACACAGGAAAGATGGCGCCCGCCTGCAGCTGCCGAGGACGATGGCCCCATACAGGGAAAATGCTGACTGTCCTTCAACTGTCCCCTGGAAGCCTCACACCTCAGTCTGCCCCCCGTATGTCTCTGATGTTCTCCCGAGTCACCTTCCCTCCGCTGGAGCCCAAAGTGAGTGCCTGTGAGTGAGCGGGTCTGTGCATGGGCCATTTAGGCCGCCTGGGTTTCCCGCCACTTTCCATCCCACCCGTGTGGTGGGAATCCCCACTGTCTTTCAGTCAGATGTTGTGGGGGCTCCTCTTCCCGGCACCAGTGCTCTGGGCTGGAGACCTCGGTGTGGGGCTGGGTCCCTCGCTCCTCCGGGGGGAGCCTCTGAGCCGAGATATCCCACCTGATTCTCATCCACCACACGCAGGTGTGGGGCCCGTTTCGCGTCTCCACCCCTCCTACCAGTCTCGACGTGGCTCCTTTATATACTTAGTTGTAAAGTTTCTGTTCAGCGAGACTTCAGATGGTTCTCCAGGTTGATTGTGCTACAATTTAGTTGTAAATTTAATGTGCTCACGGAAGGACACAGGCACAGTATTTATCTGCTCCGCCATCTTGGATCTCCCTCCCAACAATGACCCGCTTTTGACACAGTGTTTTTCGTGCTGGTGTTAACCCAGCAAGGCCTCGCTGGCCTGTGTCTGTAGAAACCAAAGCTATGACATATGCTTTTGAGAAAAGAAAGAGCTTTTATTTGCGAGTCCACTGGCCCCGAGACAGGAGGCAAGCCTTAACTCTTTCTTCTGGATCCGGGGTTTGGGGAAGGTTTTAGGGGTTTCAGCACCAGGTCTTCTGGACAGCAGACCTTTCGCTTCTGAGACAGTTCTGGTGGTCAGTTTCCCATCGTGTGCTGGTCATTTGGTTTTGTGCGAGGAGCAGGTACGAGTTCCCAGGTGTTACTCGTAAGTGGTGTTAAGTCAGGTATCAGGTCTCGTTAGAAATAGGACCGTCTGAGCTGGTTCTGCAGTTACCCTGGCCTTGGGTACCCCACTTCCCCACTTGGAAATTCATCCTGGTTTTTCCAGCAGGTATCAGAAAAAGGAAATTGTCTTACAAATCCCTATAAAAATACACAAGTTCCTACAGATAATTGCAACCACCGCTGTAATATACGAAGCAGGTCTCGCGTGCAGGCGTTATATTGACTGTCTTGAGGACGTCAGTTTGGACGTTGTTTTGATGACGTTTTGGTGACTCAGCCAAGAGATGTGGAGGACCATCTCCAGAGGGTTCTTTTAAAAGCGCTGATCGTTCGTTTGGTGGAGGATTTTGCCCTGCTCGGTTGTGTCAGGAGCCTCTTTACAGAACACAGGGCTGTGCTGTGTGAGGCAGGGTGTGGCTTCCAGGGCTGGGACGTGACTTTGGATGGGCAGATGGATGTGGGACTCTGTGTGCGCCTAAGTGTGCATGCGTGTGGGTGTGTGTGCTCACATCGGGGGCTTGCAATTAGAGGGTAAGACAGGGGCTCAGGGAGCCAGCTTATGTTTGGGGAAAACGCCAAAGGAAATTGTTCCACAGAGATTGAAATATCAAGCTTAGAGCGACATTCCCCAAATCGAAAGGGCATCGAGAAGGCAACTCTAGAATTTCCTTTTCTCCTGGCAACATGAGGAAAAAATAATTTACAGTAAAAAAGTCAGGAGTGACTCAGAGTAATCAGCTGGGTCCTTGAATAAGTAGTCATTCTCGGATGTGATCTCACTTACGAAGACTTTTCTGTGGTTCATCCTTAAATAGTTTAGCATTTTATTTTGGTAACAGATTCTGGTGTGTCTGTTGTATTGATCTTGGCAAAAAACCAGCTTCTGGTTTTCATGATTTTTTTTTTATTTTTTTCTGTATTGATTTTCTGTTTTCAATTTCATTGATTTCTGCTGTCATTTTTGTTATGTCTCTTCTTCTGTTTGCTTTAGGTTTGTTCATCTAAAAATGAAAGGCCAAAGCGAGAGACGACCAGCGTTTATCTGAGATCCATGAGAGTAGCTATTCGGGAAGCCCTGACTCAGGCAGAAGCCCAGACAGTGTTCCAATGGGGACACAAAGGCCAGGGGTGTTTATGACAAAGGGGGGGGGACAGTGACATCACAGAAGGAAGGCGTTGCTATTGGTGCAGATAACGTGACACAGGGATGCTGATGCTAAACAGTGTTTTTAATTTTCAGCCCAGAGGCATCAGTCCTGTAGTCACGACACCTGCTTTCTTGTTGTCTTTGCAAACAGCACTTTGGGACACCAGGATGCTAAGGCCCCGTCCTGAGGTGACTTTGTCCTGCTTTAACATCCACAGGTTTGAGGCGTCAGACGTGCCAGGCTGTCCTCTGGGAGGGCAGCTCTGGGTCCATGTTAAAGGGGTTCCATTTGTGTTATCATTTACAGGCTCGTGATTCTTCTTTCTGTCATTTCCTAAAGTGTTTTATTTTGATCAAAATTCTGGGCTGTTACTTGGAGTGTCGCAGGGAACCATGGGAGAATTGGCATTGGAACCCAGGAAAATGGCCAAGAAAAGCTGTCTTTCCCCTTATTCAAGCCATCGTCAGGACAGCCTGGGGGTGTGTGTTGGTCTTCAGGAGTCTGCCGTGTTCTGTCGCTTGCGTCCGGTTGCCTGTCCTTAGGGAGCTGTGCTTGTTCGTGGGTAGAGGTACCTCTCTCGCAGAGGGTGCCGCTTTAGCTCGGAGTTCCCCCTGCATATAGCCAGCACCCCCGGCTTCTTCCCCGGCAGACAAGCCACAGTCATAAGCATGAAGAAAACCAATTGGCCGTCACCGGCTCCAGCATCGTGTCTGCAACTGGGATCCGTTTCAGGACAGCTGCTGGCAGTTCCAGGCAGTTGTCGTCCTTTAAAAGAAAAAGTGAAATAAGGGTGCCATCAAAGCGTCCCATGTTGGTGGCGGTGTGCACGTTCTTAGCTTGAGTGTGGGTAGAACGTGGGCTGGCATCGGCAAAGCTGTTGGATAGAGTGGGGCGGGGGGCAGATGTGTGAGTGGTGTGCTGTCTGGGTTCTTTAGTGCTGTATAGTCGGGTGGAGAATCTTTACCTCTGTCCTCTTTATTCAGTGGGCCATCTGTGGTGAGCTTTCCTTCCTACCCCCCGTGGTGTGTGGTACAGTACATATGCACACACAGCGGTTACTGGGACATCCACGCGTGTGCACACGCCCGTACACATTGAAAGGATTTTCGCTGATTGGGTGACAGCCCTTCTGGCCGTTGAAAACACTGATTCTTCGGATTTGGGCAAATAGTCTGATGAATCCTGAGCCTGGGAAAGCGATCTCCCATTCCAGCGCTGGCTCCCTGCGGTTCTGTGGAGTGAGCAAAGCAAGGGGCCCTCACAGTGACCTGTGTTCTGCCCCAAAAAGCGGTTTGTTCATTGTCCCTTTGGAATACCTCGGTTCTGCAAACAAGGCTGTGCGTGGTGGGTGGGGTTGCAGGCGGCTTCATTCATAGCACAGAAGAGACTATGCGTCGTAGCAAGCATCCAATGATGACATGCAAGTCGAGAGCAGGATTATTATGGCGTTAGGGATCCAGCTAAGGAGGAACTCGACAGTGCAGAAAGCGGTGGTCTTGGATGCTTGATGGAAGGTCCATTGGACAGGAGGGCCATGAAGATGGAGACACTGGCTTTGATGGACACTCGAGGAATTTGCGCATTGTGTTTTTATTGACATTTTTTGCAGGCGTGGAACGTCACGTCTCAAAAGGATGGCATGTGCTTTCCCTTGGAGAGGGGTCTTTGTGGTGCCCCGACTTGACACGGGCTCCTCAGGACCGGGCTTGTATAAAAATGTGCCTTGGGTACATAAGCTGTTCTCTGGCTCTCATTGGGCAAAGGTCAGACGCGGGAGGTAGGCGATGGGCTCATTTGATGGAGACGTTTGGATTCTGTGTGTGTGCCCAGGACCTGGATTGCAAAGAGGAGAGAGGGATGGTTACCCCAGCCCAGAGGCCCAGGTATATATATATATATTAAAGATTTTATTGGGGAAGGGGACAGGACATTATTCGGGAACAGTGTGTACTTCCAGGACTTTTTTCCAAGTCAAGTTGTTGTCCTTTCAGTCTTAGTTGTGGAGGGCGCAGCTCAGCTCCAGATCCAGTTGCCGTTGCTAGTTGCAGGGGGCACAGCCCACCATCCCTTGAGGGACTAGAATTTTGTGGTTGAGAGGACGCGCTCCAACCAACTGAGCCATCTGGGAGCTCAGCGGCAGCTCAGCTCAAGGTGCCGTGTTCAATCTTAGTTGCAGGGGGTGCTGCCCACCATCCCTTGTGGGAGTCGAGGAATCGAACTGGCAACCTTGTGGTTGAGAGCCTACTGGCCCATGTGGGAATCGAACCGGCAGCCTTCGGAGTTAGGAGCACGGAGCTCTAACCGCCTGAGCCACCGGGCCGGTCCCCCCAGGGATATTTTTGAGATTTCTCCTTGGGACCCCCCAGCCCGCCCTCCCAGACCCTCGTGGGGCATGATGTAGGAGCTTCTTAGTCTTCATGGAAGGGAGAGTTGTACAAGGGGAATCGGGTGTCCCTGGGGACAGGAGAAATGCTGGAGGAAGACACGTCTCAGTCACATTCTCAAGTGGCCCTTTTGATCCTGGAGAAGAAGTGGTGGTTGGAAGCAAAAACCAAGAGAAATGCTTTCCACAGAAGGCAGTTTGTACGTCTGGCTGTGACACCTCAGCACGTGTCCTTTCCTCAGGATTTTCAGAATGCACCGATGTTGTGCGTTGGGCTCTTAAATGATGGCGAACCAAGTACTAAAAGAGAATGAAAAGGGCCCATTGCAGAACCTAACAGTGTAAACATCCGTGTCCGTTGCAGAGAGCATAAACGAAAATACACTGAAAATATACATCTTGGTCGTGTTTGGAGAACGGTGGCCCACGTGAAACACTCTATTGAAGAGCCAGACCACAGTAGAGATCAAAGCAGTCCTCCAGGTGGGGTCCTGAAAGGCATGCAGTTCCCTGAGGAATTCTTCAGGAGTCCGTGATGTCACAGTTGTAGGAAAACAGCACTAGTCTTGGTCTGTCTCCGCCTGGCATGAGTGTGGGTGGAGTTTCCAGAGGCTGCCTGAAACGTGATGCCATCATCTCTGACCAGCAGTGGAATGCGTCCATGTCACTCTTGTATGTGCTTTGTTTCTCTTTCACTTGTTGGTATCAGTAGATTTAACCCATCTGCCCCATGTCACTGCACCCAACGGAAGTGGACATGTGTTCAAAATTCCCTCCTTTGAATTACATTCCTTTCTTCTCCAGATATGGATGGTCCCCTCAAAGGCTGTTCCAAAAGTGGGATTAACACATTCTGTGCACAAGAAACTGCAGCCATTATGTGTGGGGGACCATCAAAGGATACACAGGATGTAGTCCTCATTTTCCAGAAGCTTCCTAATAGAAATAACCGTTGAACGTGGCAAGGACTGCCGTCCAGGTGCCGAGAAGGAAGTAGGGGTTTGATAGCAGATATTTCATGATGGAGTCGATCTGGGTAACACATAATTGGAGAGGAAGCAAGGAGAGGAGACAGAGGAAGCACAGGTGTGTTTTTTTTGGGGGGTGGGGGTGGGAATTCAGAGCACCAGTTGGAATGAAGGTGTGTGACTGGCAGACAGAAGGATGCCAAGGTGAGTTAGAGCCACACGATGCGAGTGTGTAGCACTAACTTAGAAGTTTATGGCCATTTTTAGGTGAAACAGCGCCCTGCAGAACCAATGCAAGGGGAAGGTGGTTGATACAGGATGGTGTAGGAGGGATTGCAGGCCGGGACCAGCGAGATCCTTCCGTCCAAGGGATCATGGGTGTGAATTGAGGCCGTGGGGCAGGAGATTTCATGGCATCCAGTCCGGTTCCAGTTCCCAAGTGACTGAAAGCGTGGGGGGCTCTGAGGTGGACGTTGAACAGGGGAAAGGAGTCATTGGTCTATATCTACCTGACTCTGTAGCTACAATACATAGCCCAGTCCCTGGGGCACAGTGGGTACCCCAGCATGTTTGTCCAGCCAGACACTGGAAAAATGGGTGCATTGCTGAGTATCAGTTAACCCTGGCAAGAGTACTACGTGTTAGGTCAGTTTGAAGACCTGAAGACTGACGTTTGCCTCTTAGAAATCTCCTCTGCGAGAGACAGAAGAGGCTAGGAACGGGTTCGCGGCTTTAGGAAATGGAAGATTGTCATGGTAGAAGAATTCAATATTTGGTCCATAAGGAGATGTTTGTTTCCAAGTGTTGCTCAGCGGTGTGCAGGCTTTTCGTGAACGATTATGTGAATGGCTTACCCGTTGTACAATTCATGTTATTACACAACTTTGATACGTTTTCTAGGAGCAAGAAAAAGTTTATAGAGTTGAGTCCTAGCTCTCATACGTGAAATAAGGGTCATTCTCAATAGCTTGGGAGCAATATGGCCGCCAGCACGCCGGGCTGTCTTGTAGACACAACGTGTTGGCGTGACCCGTTCAGCCTGCTGTTGGGACTCGTTCAACCTGTTGGCATGACAAGCTCTTGAGTCATCTGTCTCTGCTGGTGACTCTGTCATAACAACCTTCCACTGCTGTGTTTTGATTCCTCAGAGCAGGGCTGTCCAGTGCAACTTGATGACCAGGTCTCATTATCTGTTGGACACCCCACCCCATGTGGCACTTACGTCTTTACTTGATTTAATGTCCCTTCATTTAACTTGAAACAGCCACCTGTGCTGGTGACCACTGCACTGGATATCACCGCCTTAGACATTTAAGAATCTCTACCATGATGTGAGTAGATAAAATCAGAAATCGCAAATCCACCCTCCCAGGAAGTCAGCAGATCTCGATAGTTTTTAAGGGATTTCTCTGACGTTGCTATTGATAGCAATGGAAACAGGTTTTTGGTAATATTCTCCGCTGTCCCGATTCGCATGACCTCTGAGGTACAACACACGTCCATGAGACCGCCTTTTCCTAATGTATCAAACGTCTAGGCCAGGGGTGTCCAAACTGCGGCCCGCGGGCCAACTGCGGCCCGTGATCCATTGTTAATTGGCCCTCAGCAAATCCCAAAAATATATTTAGTTTACTTAAGTAAACCAGGTGAGGCAATACGTATTTCACCTCGAGTGAGTGGCCCGGCTGTTTGTGTGTTTTACCACATATGGCCCTTGGTGAAAAACGTTGAAAAAGGTTTGGACACCCGTGGTCTAGACGTATAATGACGTTTTCCAAAAGGGATTGATAGCAACTGTAATTTTCTAAATACCTATCGTGCCAGGTCCCAGGTCGACGAGTTATAGTATCTCTTTTATTTTTATACGACCTATAGTTTAAACGTTATCTGAGCATTTCCTAGCAAAAGTCTTACAAGTAAGCAAAACAGCTTCACTGATGGGGGATCCTGAGTTTGTCAACAAGCCAGTCAACTTGTTTGAGAAGATACAGTGAAAATAGTAGTTTATATATGACTATGTGTAATGTACTTGTTTCTAGTCTCTCACCACTGTAACTATTTCTTGTGTCAGGCTACACACACACACACACACACACACGCGCGCGCGCGCGCACACCACCTCATAGCCTACCCCTCCCAAATTTGTATTAAATTGTTAACACACTTTATTTGCAGGAACACGAGTAAAACAGATGTAAACACACATCTAGGAGGGAGTGGCGGGGTCTCGTGCAAATTAGAAATGGCGTCAGGTTTCGGGAGGACCAGAAGCTGATAACAAAGTGTTGGGTAAACGTGGAGGAAGCTGTAGCACGAGAAACATGCACGGGCCAGACCTCAGACCAGCTCTAAGGAGCGTGAGGGGGACGGCAAAGCAGGAAAGCCCCAGAGCCCCCTGGTTTGAGCAGAGAGCTCAGAAAACCATCAGCACCTAAAAACCAGTCTTCTTTGTATGGAAATAGAAGGACATGGGCAGGGGCACTAAAGTTCCCCCAAGGTTTTCACTCCCAGGGTCCCCCGGTCTCACGCACACGTGGAAACTCAACTTTTCCTCTCTAGCGTCTTATCCTTACGCAGGGAAAGACCGCAGACCTGGTGCTTATCAGTAGCTTGTCCTGTTTGAGACGTCGAGGTAAGTAAAGACACGGGATCCCAGAAAAAGCAGATCATTCCGGGGACCGGAGAGATTAAGATGAAAACAAAATGGGAACCGTAAGAGACATTTAAAACACTAAGTCTCACACTTAGTCATCTATTCAGAGACCTTGGAGAAGGTACTGTCTCTCTCGGCCTAAATAGAGGGTTCCAATAAAACAAGAACAGAAAGAAGCTTCTCCATAGGATTGCCGAGAAAACATTTTTTTTTTTTTTTAATGAAAAAATTTTTTTTTTAAATATCGAAAAGGTATTCTTATGCACGCGTGCTGCTTCGGTTACCTTCCCGCAGCTCGTGGCTCTCAGGTGCACCGCTGGAATCTGGGGACATCTTTCCTTTGAGTGCGGGAGGGTGTGTTCCCAAGGCCATGCCTGTTGGGTGTCCATCTCTCCCGGGGCATCAGTAGGCTCTCTGGTAGCTCTCTGTGGCTGTCGTAACAAACCACTGTGAACGTGGGACTCACAGCCACAGACACTCACCTCCCCCAGTCCTGGAGACCAGGAGTGTGACATCAAGGTGTCCCAGGGCCACGTTCCCTCCAGAGACTCCAGGGGACGGTCCCTCCTGCCTCTTCCAGCTCCTGGGGGCTCCAGGCGTCCCTGGATAAGGACAGTTGTCATTGGATTTAGGACACACCCTAATCTAGGAAGGTCTCATCCTGAGATCCTTAACTCATCACACCCGCAAAGACGCTCTTTCCCAGTAAGGTCACCTTCACAGGTACCAGGGATTCAGACTTGAACATGCCTTTTGGGGGCCACAGTGCCAGCCGCCCTGTCCCTTGCCATCATCTCCCCAGGGTCCATTGTGGACTTGGGACGTTCTTCCCCACACAGACTCACTCAGCAGACCTTTTGCACACCTGCCAGGGTTACCTGTCTGTATGGCTGCCATGACTCACTGCTCAGATGCCTACCCCTGCCCTGCAGCCATCTATACCCTCCATCTCATCCTCACCCCCAGTCTTTTCTTTCACGCCTCGGCTGAGCATTCCAAACCCCCACACCTCCACCCGCCAGTGCACCCCTTGTCTCTGGCCTCCGAAGCGGTCTTGCTCTTCTGCCTGCTGGCTTCTCTGAGCACAGGGCAAGCTTTAAAACAAAATGAAAGTGTGCACAACTGAGACCCACCCAGGCATTTCCCTGCTGTCAGCCCCGTGACTTCCTGTCCCCTTGGCGTAAGGATGCCAGTTCGAAGGGTTTCCGAATCCCTGCCTTCCTCCAACCTCAGAAATGCCAGGTCTTTATGACCCTTACCTCCCTGACCTTCCATCCTTCCCAAGCATCGTGCACGCCTTATCCTGCAGTCTGCAGCACCGTCTGATTTCCCTGTGAAACACGACTTCCTCAAAAGTCACGCGGGAAGTTCCATCTAACTCCCTGAGCCCCCCACCTGTCTTCTGAAGTCCTGATGCCGGAACCAGGCCATGAACGCCGAGTGAGCCTGTCACTTGTTACAGCTACGGTGAATCATGTCGACTGTCCACGAGTGAAACGATGTGAGATCACAGAGCAGCCTGTGTGCGTGGCTGCTGTTTCAGTCGTCATGGCGCCCGACACAATAACATAGCGACAGTGGCCGAACAAAGGCCTTATTTCATTGTGTTCACTCGGTGTGTGTTTAGAGAGCCACGCTGTGCTCATAGCCCGTGTTGACGTGGAGTGTGCCAAATGTTTCTGAGCTGGCACTTGGCAGTGGTACACGAACTGGATGGGAGCTGAGGGGTACAAACGCTGCATCTGTCACGACAGCAGGCACTGGACACATTCGATAATACAACAATGCAGGTGCCACGTTTCAGAGCCTCCGTGGCCCCTGGTGAGCTCGTGGCTGCTGCAGGGACAGGACAGGGGTAGTGTTTCTGTCACTAGAGAGATCACTACTGGACGCTGCTTGCTCTAAGGCAGTGGTTCTCAGTGGGGGTGATGCTGTCCCCACCAGACGTGTGGCGATGGCTAGAGGCATCGTGGTTATAACAACACGGGCACCGGAGGAAGTGATGCTGGCATCTGCTGGCTGGGGACCAGGGACGCTGTTCAACACCCTGTGATGGACAGGAGGACGGCCCACATCAGAGAGTCATCCAGCGCCAGTCGGTGGTGGTGGTGCTGAGGCTGAGAGACCTGCCTTAGCACAAGACTGTCTGTCTGTCTATGCTTCTTGACCAAGAGGGAGCTGTCTCCCAGGGACACTGGGCAACATCTGGAAAGATTTTTGGTTGTCACAATTGTGGGGACGGGGTGATGCTACTGGCATCTAGTAGGTAGAGGTCAGGGATACATCAGCCCCCCTCTCCCACCCCTTAGGGAATCCTGCAGCCCCAAATGTCGGTAGTGCTGAGCTCGAGAAACCTGAGCCAGAGGGTAATGCGTCTTTTGTATTTTGTGGGGTGTGGTGACATCATTACGCCCCATCTGGGATGCATTTTAGGGCTGCATGCTTGAACGCGCCGGCCTGTACTGTGGGCGCATGAAAACCAGCCTTTGCTCTTGTTGGTGAAGTATCTGTCACCAGGTGGTCTTCAGGGCTGCAGACACCGGCTCATGTGAGCAGCCAGGCTGAGCCAGGAATCCCAGGCATTTCCTTGCATGACATTTGTGAGTGGGGGGGAGGAGGGACTTCCTGTGTTCCTTTTGTCCTTTGTGATGGTTTGTTTTCTGTCTTGGAGAGTAGCGAGGATAACTTAACAAATAATTTGCAAAGGAAGAATTCCTTTACAAATGGTTCTTAAATCTCTCTTCTGTGTTTATCTTTTAAAATAGGAGAATGTGAAATTGAATGTTGCTTGACTCAACAAAATGGTACGGGGAGTTACTGGTTTCTTTTTTTTGTTGTTTTCTTTTTTGTAAGCTGTCTAGACAAGTGAACTCAGAAAACTAACCCCCTCCCCCAGGGCTGAGCTGAATTCGGTCCACTTTATGCAGCTGACCTTTGAATAAATAGTGCAGTTTTATTGTTTTTTTTTGTTTTTTTTTAAATCTTCATAAGATTATCGAAACCACACTTTTCTTTTTTTTTGGTATGTTTTGATTATTGAGATGTGATATCCATTGCGTACGTTTCGGCCTTTTTTTTTTTAAGATGTTATTGGGGAAGTGGAACAGGACTTTATTGGGGAACAGTATGTACTTCCAGGCCTTTTTCCCCAAGTCAAGTTGTTGTCCTTTCAGTCTTAGTTGTGGAGGGCGCAGCTCAGCTCCAGGTCCAGTTGCTGTTGCTAGTTGCAGGGGGCCCAGCCCACCATCCCTTGCAGGAGTCGAACTGGCAACCTTGTGGTTGAGAGGATGTGCTCCAACCAACTGAGCCATCCGGGAGCTCAGCGGCAGCTCAGCTCAAGGTGCTGTGTTCAATCTTAGTTGCAGGGGGCAGAGCCCACCATCCCTTGTGGGACTCGAGGAATTGAACTGGCAACCTTGTGGTTGAGAGCCCACTGGCCCATGTGGGAATCGAACCAGCAGCCTTCGGAGTTAGGAGCATGGAGCTCCAACCACCTGAGCCACCGGGCCGCCCCCCCCCACCCCGTTTCAGCCTTTTAAAGTGTCCAGTTCTGTGGTTTTAAGTTTAGTCACAGAGGTAGCACACGTTCTTTTAAAAATACTGTTTAAAGTCTTTTTCCCCCCATAAAAAGGAAGTTTGACTCTACTTGTGTGTGACAAAATAATTTCAAAAATTGACTTTTTAAAGGAGAATGAAATGCTTTCGATAAACATTTATTATTTCATGTGTTGCAGTTTATAATCTTTTCTGATATCACTATGAGGGGGAAAATGCCAAGAAAAAGAACTGAGTTTTAGTGATAAATTCATGTTAGGATGTAGTCAGTTATTTTGCAATAATTATGTAATGTGTCAATTTCCTTTATCAATTTGACTTAAATTTTACTATTATATAGATGAAACAGTCCCATAGTTCACAAGTAAAAATTTAAGAAACTTATATAGTGAAATGTATCTCTGTTCTTATCCCCATCTGCCTTCCCCCCACAGTAAGTCCACTTACCATCTTTCACCTCACATGTTTCTCTTGTGATGAGAACTTTGACAATTTACTCTCTTAGCAACTTTCTTCTTTTCACGTGTACTATTATTTATTTTTCAATTACAGGTGGCATTCGGTACGATTTTATGTTCGTTTCAGGTGTACAGCATTGTGGGGAGACATTTGTATAATTCACGAAGGGATCTTTGCAACTTTCAAATGCAATATGGTATTAACTATAGGCATCGTGTAGCACGTTACATCCCCTGAAGTTATTCATTTTATGGATGGAATTTTGTGTTTTTTGACCCCTTTCAGCCATTTTTTCCCCCATCTCACCCACCGTGGGCACCCACCAATCTGTTCTCTGTATCTAGGAGCTTGGTCTTTTCAGATTCCACATATAATTGAGATCATGTGGTATTTATCTTTCTCTGTCTGGCTTATCTCACGTAGCATAAAGCCCTCAAGGTCCATCCAAGTAGTCGCAAATGGCAGGATTTCCTTCTTTTTATGGCCGAGTGATATTCCATCGTGTGTCTTACTGGGCAGAGGTGGGTTATGTGACCATCCTTACCTGCAGCAAAGCTTAAAAAAAACGTGGATTTTCTACTTGCAAATGTCTGATAATGGCATCTGGAGACGTATATTGGAGACCCTCCCAATACCAAGTAGGAAACACTCTGTTGCCCCTTTTCCTTCCAGCTGCGCTGATGGTAACTTAATAACAATGCATTCATGTTTTCTTTGTCTTCAGTACATTTAAGTGGACCGAGTTCAAAATGACAGCCTGCTGGTTTTGTCTTCCTTGATCACGATTGCATACCTGTGTCGTGTTGTCACCTGCTTGTGCCGTTGAGGGACTGGCCACATCTCCCAGGGTAACAGGGCATTTGCGTCAGTGCCCACGTACCCTGATGTGAGTTCTGAATGTTTACCACTCGCACAGCTCGGAGAAAGCAAGCTTAAAAGATGTCTCAGACAGAAATGTAAAAAACAAAACAAAACATTCTGTTGTCCATCCAGAGCTGTGTTGTTTTCCACATAGGCATAGAGACCCCCTCCGTTGAAGGTCAAATACAGGTGCTAAAAAGACAAAATATTGTCTAGGAAATATCATCAGGGAATGAATGGGCTCCTTATTGCGGGCAGTAGAGAGAGAAAATTCAGAAGAAAGGGCCCAAGAGGAAGAAGAAAGATTGAAAGACACACAGCCTCTTTTTTGTTGCTAGAATCTTAGTGTGCGGCAAGACATTTATGTTTTGCATAGTAATCCACCTGTCCTATTGGAGAGATGAACCATATGAGGCCAAAAGTGTTCATCTGTTTGCCCAAGTTCATAGATCAAATCAAAGTCAGCACTCAGACTAGGTGACTGTGTCTTCCATTTCCATTCAAATGCACGCGGCTCAATAGAAACACCAGTGTTTGCATAAAAACCCCTAAACTATCCCTTCACTCTCCCCAAAGCCCTGTCCCTACTTCCTCTCTGTTTTGACCTGATTCCACATAATTGTATCAACAGGATCCCGCTTTACTCCCATGCAATTCCATCTTTACTTCCCAATGATCTTTTCATGAGAATAGACTTAAAAAATGTATCGTTCCTCATTTGCTGCTTCTTTTTTTGTTACTGATGCTTTATTATGTGAATATTGAAAGATTGGGTCTTTAAAAGTTGACTTACAGAAAATGCTAAAAAAAAAAAAAGTATTGCTTGACTTTGTTCTTGTTTTCATCTTGCTTACCATGTGCAGTTCCAAACTCTATAAAGAAAAAAAAAAAGGAAATCCATTGTTGTGTGGTTATGTTGGAGCAGTTTTTAATGCTCTAGCCATCCTTGAATTCATATTTTTCCTGTTTCACCAGGCTGATTGCCATTTTTTCCAGTCAGGATGCCTTGTAAGTGGACTGTTTTCTGCATTTCTGTGCTCAGGCAGGAGACCTTTTCCCCTGCGTTATTTGTTAGACCGACAGGGACAGAAAAGATAGCTGCCATTTATAAGCGTCCTGAGTGCCTGGCCGCACACAGGCAGAGTTCCATTTTTCTCTCTTCTCTGGCCATCGATAAAGTTCCTTTGGACTTTTGGTTTCATAGTTGCATCAAATGACGGCCAGCCTGAGTGAGGGGTAGAAGGTAAGCTCCATACAAGGCTCAGAGGACGAGGAGAGGCTAGAAGAAGGAGGCAGACGGGGAGGAAGAGGGAGCATTTGGGTTGAAAATGCCCCACCTGGGTACAAAGGAGGGTTTGGTTCCCTGATTTCCTTGCGTATTTGTAGTTGGTTGCAAGTCTTAAATTGTCCTGCGTCTCTATTATTATCAGCATCACTTTATTCCAGTCCGTGGCCCATTTTAAAATAAAAACCAAGCATTTTGAGCAGGCGATAGTGTGCGAAAGAGCCTTCTTGGGGAACGTCATGTGCCCTGTCTTTAGGGAAAAAGCTCGAAGAGAAGAAGGCACGTTGAAGGAATGCATTTTGCACACTTTCCCGTTGTACGTCTCCTTCTATGTGTGTGTGTATCTGAGTGTGTTCTCATTTGCACACGTGATGGCCCCTAATTGAAGAACGTTTCACAGGCAGGTGCCCTCTATGTGAGCGTGTGTGTGTGTGTGTGTGTAAGAGGTGCATTCAGTTGGTAACTCCAAGCGTGAGCTTCTCAGCAGGTGTGTCACGCAGGAATGATGGGCTGAGCCCTCGGTCTCAATGCAGCCTGGGTTCTCCTTCCCCTGCAGGCACAGGCACGTTCGGGCGGGTGCAGGTGGTCAGGCAGAAGACGGCCAAGCGTTTCTTCGCCCTGAAGGTCATGAGCATCCCGGACGTCATCCGCCTGAAGCAGGAGCAACACGTACACAACGAGAAGTCGGTCCTGAAGGAAGTTAGCCACCCGTTCCTGGTCAAGCTGTGAGTATGCCTCGGGGCTGCCCCACCTGTCCCTCTGATCCTCACCGTCCCTGGGACCCCGAGCGACCCTGGGCGGGGCTGCCCCACCTACCATGTGTGCGTGTGACCCTCAGACGAGCCAGGTGCCACCTGAGACAGGGGTCCACTTCTGATGGTGCTCAGATGATGCTGCAACGGCTGCTGAGCTGGGGCGGCCGGGCCCCCACACACGCAAGTGCTGCTTCTAGGATGTCTGCCCTGCTCAGGCAGTCGAACATCCACCGGGCGTGGGTGGCCCCGCCGCAGACTGTGTCGCCCCTCCTTCCAGCGGGGTCAGCTTCACTGGCTCCCTGGAGGGCCTGCCACCGTTCGGGGACCTCAGCCACCTTCTCAGCTTAACTCAGTCAGGTCGTTCCTTGGGTTTCTAGTTGACTGTTAGATGTCTCCGTGTAGACATCCCACACATGCCTGCAGGGCAACGCGCCCCACGTGGAGCGGACACATCCCTCTGCCCCCATGCGCTTTGCTGGTACAGAGGGAGACCTTTCCCACCCAGGTGTCAGACATTCGGACGCCCAGACGTGGCTGTCTGTCCCCAGCCGTGACGGCCTTTTGCCCACGTCCCGCCCCTTTCCTCTGCCGTCTTCCTCGCTCTCCTCCCCAGCTCCTGCCTGACTCAGGTCCCCTTTCTCTGCCCTGAGTTTCTGCCTCGGGCCTCCCCATGTTCTTGCCCCACCCCCACCTCGCTTCCTTCTGAGGCTCTTCACTCTCCGGCCATGACCGTCCTCCCCACACACCTCCCCACTGAGCTGCGTCTCTGCCTACGGAACAAAAGGGGTTCCCGGAATCGAGCCCCAGTGACGTAACGCCCTGTGAAGGGCTCGTGAAGTCCTGGCCTCTGGCCTCCCTCCCTCCCCCCTTCCCGCCATCATCCGGTCACGGGAGTACATTTGCAGTAGAAGGTGCAAAGTGCCATCCGTGTCATCGCTCCAGGGCTCCTCGGGGGCCACCGTCCCCTGCATGCCTCCTTCCTCTGCGTCCCCCGTCCTGCACCCCTCCTAGCTGACTGACACCTGCCTTTTCTCACCGTCACACCTGCCCGCATGGGGACAGATGTCCTCTGCCATGCTGTTGAAGCATCTGCGTGCACCCCAACACAGGGAGGGACACCCCGAAACTCAGACACCAGAGCAGTGTCCGCTAAGCCTGAAGCGGCATCTTCCCAGAGCGGGGATGTGGGCCACGCTTGATGGCAGGGAGAAGGGAAGCAGTTGGCTTTTTATTTTACTTTCCTTTTATGGACTGAGAAGACGGTCTTGTGCCAAAATGAGGGGCCCCTGAGCATCTCATGGTTTCAAGTCATGGAAACCAAAGTAGCACCCACAGCAGGGTCACACCCAGTCTCTTGTTGGGTCCCAGTGTGTGTGTGTGTGTGTGTGTTAGGGGTTGGGCTTCTGCCAAATATGGGGTGTGGTTCAGAAGGTGCTTTGTACGCAAGTTTTCCAAGGAAGACAGTGCACCTGGCATTCCGGCGTGGCCTCTGTTTGCAGTGACATTGGTGACATTAGGAGAACAGGGACGCACAGCGAATAGAATTCATGGTGAACACGAGACGTCTCAGACGTTGTTGACAAGAAATGCGTTTCGAGACGCGTGAGGAGCCCAGTGGGAGCAGAGGTGGGGACTGTGGCAACTCCAGGTCACCCCGTCGTATGTATTCTGGGGTGCAGGCTCACCCCTCAGGCATCGTTAGGGTGACCTTGTAGGGCATGTGCTTCGGCCCTTGGGTGAGGAGCCCCAGTGCTGGGAGTGTCACCCTGTGCGGGTGGCTGTCCCACCCCAAAGATGTGTTCATGTCGTCTCCCACACCTGAGAACGGGCCTTGTCTGGAAACGGGGTCTTCGCACGTGTGACTGAGTGAGGGGTCTGAGGTGAGGTCGTCCTGGATCAGGGGGCCCTGAACCCAATGACAGTGTCCTCATCAGAGACAGAAGAGGAGGGACACAGACACAGAGGAGACGCCACGTGGAGACGGAGGCAGAGATGGGAGGGAGGCGGCCACCAGCCCAGGGACGCCTGGAGCCCCCAGGAGCTGGAAGGGGCAGAAGGGACTGTCCCCTGGGGCCCCTGGAGGGAGCGTGGCCCTGGGACACCTTGATGTCACATCCCTGGTCGCCAGAATGGGGAACGATGGATTCCTGTGGTTTTAGGCCCCCTAGTGGGGGGCACTGTGTTACAGGAGTTGCAGGAGATTTCATACCCTGTCACCTCCTGGAGTGGGGGTCAGCTGAGACGATGGGCAGTAAGGTGTTTTGTTGGTTTGTTTGTTTGTTTGTTTGTTTGTCTTACAATTCAAAAGTCTAAAATCCCGGGAAAGAGCCCCATGGATGCAGGGGGCCGGGTAGAGTGTTCAAGTCAAAGTCTGCAGGATGGAAGCCTTGGGCTTTGGGGAGTTACGAACGAACGGGGAAAGGGAAGAGCTTGCCAATTCGAGCCTCAGTGAGGCGAGCTGCTTTCTGTGGTCAGAAGCCACGAGCGAGGACCCGCTAATGGCGGCTTTGCTTCCCGGGCAGTGGAGTCCAAAATGCACAGGGACGTCTTCTGTCTTTGGCTGTGTCTTGTTTTCAGTGAACTACGTGAGTCGTGTATGTATTTATTTATGTAGAAATTATTTTACTTTAGAAATAGAAAGCATCCTGCCAGAAAAAGAGAAAGACACACACAAAGGACCTACGTAGTTGAGATCACAGTCTGTAAGCTCTAGGTTTGGGGGAATGGAATTGGACCCAGGTGTCCGATTTGGCTAATTTTTATCTTTGAAGGAGTGAGACTTCCCTGTACCTGGCTCCATAATCTGCCTGTTGGTATGTGACCTTGACTTTCCTCTTGCCTCCACCCTCCCTGGGGCAGGTCAGAATCCAGTACCATCTTTTTATACTTCACGTCCAGCTGGGGGTGTGGCTGGGAGGCAAGAATTTTGTTTTGTCCTTTAGTCTGCGAGGGACCTCACGGTCATTTAGATATTCTGCTCAGGGGGTAACACTTCACCAGCTTGGGGGACACATGTGGTGGGAAGTCCTTTAAAATCCCCTGATGTTGGTCAGTATTTGTTTGCCCAAAGCACAGATACAGCATGTAAAACAAGGCAGGCTCTGGGTGCCACAGCTCTCGTAAAATGCATAGGATCTTGGCACATTATTGTCAAAATGGGTGCTGTAGAGTCTTAGCACTGATACGAATTTTCAGGTTACCTTTATCCAGAAATGATGGAAAAAAGACGCTTCCCACTGCGTTAGTTTGCTTGCGCCACAATAACCAAGGGCCACAGAGCAAGTGGCTTAACAAGAATTTATTTCCTCCCGGTCCTGGAGGCTGGAGTCCGAGACCCAGGTGTCCCAGGGCTAGTCCCCCCTGAGGGAGGCCTCTCTCCTGGGCGTGTGGACGGCCGTCTGCTCCCCGTGTCCTCACGTGTTCGTCCCTCTGTGTGTGTCTGTGTCCTCATCTCCTCTTCTTATAAGGACCCCGTCCTATTGGAGCAGGGCCCACCCTAGTGACCTCATGTCACCTTATTTAACGCCCCCAAACACAGTCACTCTCTGAGGTCCTGGGAGTGAGGGCTTTGATATGTGAGTTTTGTGGGACCCCACGCATCTCACGCTAAACAGGGACGTCTGTGAGTGTGGAATTCCCCTTGAACGACCGGGCGCATTCACCAGTGGCATTATCAGCCTTCAGTCTGTGAGCTGCTACCGCCTGTGGGTTTGGAAAGATGCCAGGCGCTCATCCAATACACATGAAGGGACAGCGTGCTGTTTGGGGAGGAAGCCGTGTCCCAAGGCCGGCTGAGCCAGGGAGAGAGAACTTCAGAAGAGCCGAGAAACTCAGGGACCAGGGCGTAGAAGAATTGGGACCAAGTCACAACGGCCCGGGAGAAAGGCTGGTCGTCTCCCCCGAAACCAGCGTCCTGTGACCACCCGTCCCTCACCCGTTCTGCGTGGAGAGATTGCTGGCGTCTTAAGAGAGATTGTAGATAGATAGAGAGATAGACAGACAGACAGGATCCCTGATGCTTAGGTAGGTCTCTGAACCTCACATACTGACATTTGTGCTGGATGACAGACACCTGGGAAGTGTTTCACCCACATACCACATGGCGAGTCCTTCTCGTTCCTGGTGCAGGGACATCTTCTGTCTTCACTGTGAGGCATTCGCGTGCCCGTAGCCTAGACAGCACGTGCCCAAAGCCTAAAGGAAAGATCTTTGTCAAGAGCAGAGCCTTAGATCTTCTCTCACTCAACATTCGTCCACGGGCCGGTAGTTGGGAAAAGCGTTCCTTAGTTTTTCTGATGGTTGAGGAGGAAAGAACAGAGAGTGCCACCTTCCCAGCCCTCTAAGCAAAGATCTAGAAATAGCCATCCTACCTCTTCCGTCATCGCCTGCAAGGAGCAGATGTGACAGAAGGGACGCAGACACCGCCCGAGTCCTGTTCCTGGTTCATGCCCTAAGATGATGCAATGGATGAGTTTCGTGGGCAAGCTGGACACTTATAAAAGGGAAGTTTAAACTGCGGTGACAGAGGGACAGTGTGAAGTCCCCAGTGGATCGAGGGGTCACAGATAACGAGGGGATCACCTACTCGGTGAGGCAGGGGACGTGGGGTTGGGATGAGGTGGACACGTTGCAGAGTTGTGCAGAGGGGGAAGGGTGGCTCACGGGGTGTGGGTGGGAGGCCCCTTCCAGATGCAGAAGGACACGGCAGCTGCTGGTTGGTCACCAGGGGTCCAGGACGCAGTGAGCAACGTGACTCTGCGTGGGACTCAACTCTGGGTGTGGACGGGGTGAGGACATCGATGGTGGTGGGCATTATAAATTAGAAGAGGTGACACAGAGGGTCCGGCAGGGTCCCTCAGGGGTTGATGGCAGGTGGTGTGGGCACAGCAAAAGCCCAGCCTGGGCGCCTAGCAGATGCTGGGCTTCCCTGTGCGTTCAGGTGGGGGCTGGTGTGCGTGGCTGCTGACAAAGGTGACACGCTTCTGACTTGCACAGCCGTGTCCTTGGGGTGACACACGGCTAGGAAGCTGAGCAGGAGAGAGAGCGGATTCTCGTTGGGATACTTTGAGGGCAGAGGACCAGTCTTGGAAGAGAGAATCACTGTCATCGGTGGGAGCCGTCCGATGCAGCCACCGAGGGTGGGGGACCCTTGGGGCCAGGAGCAGAAGACGGCCGTGAGGTGGGGGGAAGGGGGAATAAGCCCAGGTCACCTTGAGTGGGGGGTGGAGAGACTGGTTACCACGGAGCCAGTTCGGAAAGGAGAAGAAACGTTCCAGAGCCTCAGATTGCACGGAGAGATGGGGCCGAGGAGATAGGGTGACACGGGCCATCTTTCCTTCTCTTCGTCGGTGGCACACGTCCAGGTCCAGCTGTATTGCAACATTTGGAGAGATGACAGCAAACGTTAAGCTAGGCCTCTGCACATGGGTGCGGCTGACTTCCAGGTCCCTGAAGATGCCTTAGGGTCGGGGCCCTGGCTCAGACGTTGCAAGCAGAAGACGATGTAAAGATGGAAAGTGGTTGTTTCGGATACAAAGCTGCTCTGAGCTGGAGTCTCCGGGACAGGCCGAGGGGCCGGGGTTAGAAACCTCCTGAGACATTGCACACGACAGAGGCTTTCTGCTGTTCCCGATTCATAGGTTAATACGCACGTGTGGACACATGTAACATTTTAATTCGTTTCTCAACTGTGGTAAAATGTACACGGCATACAATTGTCTGTCTTAACCGTGTTTTGGTGTATAGTTCAGTGATGACAGGACGTTCACGTTATTGTGGAACCAAACCCACCTTCATCGCCGGAAGTTTCTCTTCTCCCCCAACTGAGACTCTGTCCCCATGACACTAACTCCCCATTTACCACCATCTACGTCCTGTCTACGAATTAACTCCTCCAGGGACCTCCTGTACATGGAATGACGCAGTATTTGTCGTTTTGGGACCGGCTGTTTCACATAGCATGGTGTCCTCACAGTTCATCCTCGACCCAGCAGATGACAGAATTCCCTTCCTTTTTTGTGGCCGCATATTATTCCACTGGACAGATGGACGGGCCCGTTTTGCTTATCTTCTTGCATCTCTTGGCTGCCGTGAATCACGCAGCTGCGATCCTGGGGCAGACAAATCTGTTCCCGTCCCTGCTGTCAGCTGCTTGAGTTGCATTTTCAGCATCTAGTTCTGTGTCTTCCGTGTTGATGAAGGGGGCTCACGTGTTTTCTTTTGTTTGTTTCTGTTTTCTTTCCCGGCTTGTCTTGTGCTTGCCTTTCTTCCTCCCACCTTCCTCATCCTCAGGGGTCCTTTTCTCTGTGCTTAAAGCTGTTTGCACGTACACACACGCACACACACACATATGCACACACGTGCACACACACACAGTGTGGACATCACTGAAGCATATTATACACACTTTCGCCTCTTACCATTTCCCCTTCAACCTCATGGAGGGCCCCGCAGACATTTTTGGGAGGACACGTTCTGGGATGTGTGGTCGGGGTTGAGGACGTGCTGAAGGTGAGGCCAGACATCCCCAAATTCCCATGGAGAGAAGCGAGGCCATGCAAGGTGGGAGACTGGACGTTGGGGAAGGGGGCAGGCGTGTGTGCACGTGCGCCCCAAATCGGGCCCTCATCCCCCGTGACCAGGCTTGCTCCGTAGTTCAGACTCAAGGTCCATTCTGTTCAGGTGCTTCACAGGCCGTTCAGCGTCCTTATGTCCAAAAGCAGAACCTTGACCTTCTTCCTGGCCCCTTATACTCACAGGTCCCTCCTTGCAGCTTCCCCCACATGGTCTCCCAGGCCCTGTGTCCCATCGGGTGCCGTGTTTGGTGTCCTTTCTTGGCCTCTGTCAGGGGTCCTGCCCTTTTCTCTTCTAAAGCACGTCTCAGCGTCTGTCCACTTCAATGCCATCGTCCCAGAAGCTGAGTCCGTTCATCTGGGTCCCCTTGTTTTCTTCTCAGTGTCCTTCCCAGGGCTTGTCCACTCCTGAGCCCAGCCTTCTCTCTGCCTTGAAAATCAGACAGTGCCGTTCTTGGCTTTGAAATCCCATCAGTGGGTCCCCTCCACGCATTCAACAGAAGGAGGACTCTCTGCCGTGTCTCCACGGTGCCAGCTGGTACCTCACGTTCCAACCTTCCTGCACGCCCCTCCCTGGTCTCCTTAGGGCAGGGATGCATCCAGCCCCCGGGTCTTCCCAAGGCCTGTTCTTGCCATGACTCCACCCGGCGTCCCGTGTTGACTGTTTAGCGTCAGCTCCCCTCCTGACCTGCAGGACTCAGGACACCCCCAGCTGGATCTGCCCTTCCCGTCACTGTATGTCTAAGACAGGACGTCCCCTGGCACAGGTGGGTCCTTGGCCAAACTCTACCCATTCAGTGAGGAAAAGAATGGCTTACGGAGGTCAGTACAGAACGGGGTTCGGGAGTGACGATGGATTGATGTTGTTCGGTCAGACTGATACTCCCTACGGACACTTCTGCCCCCAGAACTCGCCTCGTTTTGTCTTGTCACTTGTGGTAAACCCTCTCACTCTCTTTTTGCCTTTGCATTTGTATTTTTTATCTACTTGGTACAAGGGACGGTGTCTTGCCCGTAATGAGAAGCGTTCGACCAACAGATGGGCTGATGCAAGTAATCTTATTTCTGATTTTTCTGAACTTGGATTTTAATGTATTTGTGGCCACACAGATGCCTTCCTGTCAGCCCAGAAGCCCCAAGTGGTGACTTCATGTTTGTAAACGTTCCTGGGATGGTGAGTTGTCTTCCTTGGGCTATTTCGGTTCTTGTCATTGTTAACACCAAACTCTTTACAAAGTCTCTCCATGTAAGAAAAGACTTATTGGGGGAGATTTCAAGGAAAGATGTGCCAGAGGAATTTTTTTTTTTTTTAATTTTCTCATGATATTCATTTGATGTTAGTGATTTGGAGGAAGGTGGGTAAATCAGGGGTGTCAGGAGTTGTTTTTTCATAGCCACAGTTTTCTGCTCCCTTCTCAAGGATGCTGACGACTGATGGCTTTTGAGTGTGGCGTGTGTAGGTAAAAGTGACTTATGCCCCTTCGTACATAGTGTCTATCTTAGGCATTGTGATTTGTCCATCTCTTGTTTGATTTTAGAGGTATTTGTGGAACAAACTTACCTTGTATGGCCTTTTATCGTGGTATAATTCTCCCCGCTCAATCCCTTGTGACATTTGACAGTAATGTTGTCATCTACAATAAGAACTATGTATGTGGTTTGTCTTATGTATTTGGTGTCTTTGGTTAACGAGGTGACTTTCGGACCACACTTAGGGACGGGGGCTGGTTGCCTGGAGAACCAGCAGCTGATTAAAGGGTTGGAACTTACAGTCCCACCCCGTGACCCTCCTCAGAGAGGAGAGGGGCTGAGGTGGAATCAGTCACCAATGGCAGATTCCATCAATCGTGCCTGTGTCGCGAAGCCACCATGAAAACGCAAAAGGACGGGGTTCACAGAGCTCCCGGGTTGGTGACACGTGGCGATCTGGGCAGACTGGCACGCCTGGCAAGGACGTGGAGGCCTGTGCCCTGTGCATGTCTTCCACCTGCCTGTCCCTGAGCTGTATTCTCTCATAATACACCGCTGATCAGGTGAGTGACCTGTTTTCCTGAGCTCTGTGAGCCGCTCCAGCAAATTAATCAAACCCAAGTAGGGGGGTCGTGGGACCCTCTGATTTGTAGGCAGACGGTCAGAAGCACAGGTGACAACCTGGGCTTGCGACTGACGTGTGAAGGTGGGGGACAGTCTTGTGGGACCGAGCCCTTCACCTGTGGGGTCTGACGCCCCCTGTCTCTGGGTGGGCTGTGTGAGAACGGAGTGGAATTGCGGGACACCCAGGTGGTGCCACAGAATTGCTTGTTGGTGTGGAGCAAAACCAACAAACCCACACGTTGGGATGGGGAGCGGAATAATACACACTAAACGCTGACTCTTCATATATGTATTGTCTGCCCCATGAATGACACTGCATCAGAGCCGGACCCCAGCTGACCGAATCTGAAATCTTTGAGCCGCTGCTCCAGTCTGGGTCACCTAGTCTCACCCACGTTATTATTAGGGACCAACACACTCCACTGAGTGGCTTGATCCGAAAGGCCCTTTCTTGCCTTTATCGCTAACTCTCTCTCGGCGTTGTTCTAACCTCCTCCCCTTGTTAGTTATTTCTCTGATGGCCCTGGAGGGTGACATGAGGTGGCCCTGGAACGTGGGGAGGCATGGTTTTCAAGAGTTGAGAAAGGAGCTGGACTGATTATTCGCCTGGTGGGAATTAATAGATCTGGCTGTAGGATTTTTGATAGACCCCATTGTACGGGCTCACCAGTCAGGTGTTATTTGCAGCCTGCACCCTATGTCCCCACCTGGGCATTGAAATCACTGCAGGGTTCTACGCTCACCCTCGGAAACAGTGTGGCTGTCTGTGATTTTCCTTGGAGTGCGTCTGTCAGTCCTTACAAGCTACCTCCCCCAACGCTTTGTCTTCCTTTCACTTTACTGTATTGGGGTGGCCCGTCCCAGCGGGCAGGACCCTCTGGTAGGTAGATGGTTCCCTGAGCTGCCGCCTCATACGGTGGCCGGTTCCCTGGGCTTCGTTTATTTTTGGCGAAGCCCAGATGGACACTGGTCATTGGCCAAGCTTTGCAGGAAAGCAGCGGTCGTATTGTCCTGTCCCAAGAGGATGTGAGGGCGTCATTACAGTGTCACTGGTGCCCGATCTGGGTTCACATCGTCCCGTGTGTCCCCGTGCCCGCGGGTGGCTCTCATTGGATGGCCCCTCAGCTGGGCACACTCATGCCTCTGAATTCTCTAAACACATGGCCCTCTGTTCCAAAGCGCTCTTCTCTTTATGCCGTGTTTCCTTACGTGAAAATGTTCTTCCTCCCTCAACACTTACCTCCCTTCCCCAAGACTTCCAAAACACGGATGTGACACAGCCTTTTTTTCCCTCTCTCCCCACCACACTTTCTCTTCGATCCCTTAGTGCCGCTGCCTTGTGTTCCATTAACAGAGCTAATCGAGCCTCTGAAAGGACGATGCATCTCTTCTGACTCTCTCGGGCAAGGTCCTCCCCGGTAATTGCCCAGAGATCTCTGACTTTGGGCTTTGGTAATGGCCACCTTTTCCTGGCAGGTGTTGTAGAGTCAGTGCATTAATTTACTGTAAGTTTCCAGGCATGATTACAGCTCTGGGTCCCTGAAGATGTGCCCGCTGTGTATGCATTTGCTGGAGATGCCAAAAGCAAATATCACACACTGGGCAGCTTAGAAAAAACAACAGACTTACTTTCAGGGATATAGTTCAACCTATAGCAAGCTGTTAGCTAGTGTATTATCTAAACACGGTCTTTACTCTCCTCCATTCTGAGACCATTGCACGTTTAACAGGATGCCCATGTCTTCGCATTTTCTATCCATGTAACCGCTGTGTATGCTGTATGTTAACGTTTATGTGTACCCATCATATCTATATGGGTCTTAACGTCCATCCATATGCACACGTTTGCATACGTCCGTGTATGAATATCTGAATATCCTTCCATACCCGTATCCTAATGCCCCCCGTGCCCACATCCTGTCACCTGCCCACACCTGCCCCCTGCATCGCTCATGGGGCCCCTTCCATCACCGTCGTGTCCCCGCAGGTTCTGGACGTGTCACGACGAGCGTTTCCTCTACATGTTGATGGAGTTCGTGCCTGGCGGGGAGCTGTTCAGCTACCTGCGGAACCGGGGGCGGTTCTCCAGCAACGCGGGACTCTTCTACTCGGCCGAGATTATCTGTGCCATCGAGTACCTACACTCCCGAGAAATTGTCTACAGGGACTTGAAACCGGAAAACATACTCCTGGACAGAGATGGTCACATCAAGCTCACCGACTTTGGGTTCGCGAAGAAACTGGTAGACAAGTAAGTGACCGTTTCCGCCCATTCTCTGTTTGACTTACCTCCCTTGGTGTAATGTGCTCTCAGTCCATCCAGTGTGTCCCAAATGACAGGATCTCCTTCTGCTGTGTGGATGAATAATAATCCATGGCATATGTATCACGTTTTCTGTATCCATTCATTGGTCACTGGATACTTGGGTTGTTTCCATGTCTTGGCTACTGTGACTAAAGCTGCGGTGACCATGGGGTGCAGATATCTCTTTGAGACCCTGATTTCCTTTCCTTTGGATGAATACCCAGGCGTGAAATGGCTGGATGACACGCTAGTCCTAGTTTTAGGTTCTGAGCACCCTCCATACCGTTTCTCGTTGTGGCTGCACCAATTTGCGCTCCCACCGACAGTGCACGAGGGTTCCCTTTCCTCCACGTCTTCACCAACACTTATTATCTCTTGTGTTTTTGATGGTAGCCATTCTGACAGGTGTGAGGTGACACATCTCAAGGTAGCTTTTCTTTTGATCAAAATTATACACACGTACTGGACTCAAGGAGCTTTCTCTCTACCCCCTCCACCCCCCACCACCATTTTCCATTCTCAACGACAACCACTTTCAACTGTCAGGTCTGCCCATCCAGTTTTCCTGGCCCCACACTTGGGCAGCTTCCAGAATTGTACAGCATTGTCTTTTTGTCCCCTCTTAGTTTTTGTGCATTTCACTTAAAACGTTTTTTAAAATCATTCTTCCTTATAGTTTGGGAGTGGGTAGAGCCGAATTTGTTTAATTCACCATCTTGATAAGAAGGGAGTATGTGTTTAAAAACATTGAAGGCATCTTTATATGGTATCTTGCTTTTCACGTCTTAAAATGGTATCTTGCTTTTCACGTCTTAAAATAACAAAAAAAGAAGTCCACTTGCTGAACAAAAAATGAGTTCCAGTGTTTTCTTATGTAAATAAAGGTCGAGTACATACACAACGCATAAATATTTGTGTTTCAGATTAATTCTGAAATGATGATGTTGATTTCCAAACAATGGAATTTCTGGGATAAACGTTCTCGTCATTGCTAAAATCAACCAGAGAGTTGATTTTATTAAGAATCGTGACCTAAAATACTCTTACATAGTTCCGTACAAATACCTTTTGGCTTAATTCACCCCCGTGATCCAGAATGCTCTATTGAATTGGGAAGATGTTTGTAAGTACTGTGTATAATTAAATAATACATAACTTATAAAAGCCCAGTGTTCAGCCTAAGTGGGGCTAACGTACTCGCAAAGCCCTGTGTATTGCATTTTCTCGCCGTTAGTGCCTTGTTCTGTAGAAAGTGCATTGTCTCCCTTAGGAATAATGCAGCCTTTCCTATAAAGAATACAGGAAACACTCTTAATATTTTATTAATTTTTTTAAAATTTATCAATTATAGTTGGTATTCAATATTACATTAGTTTCAGGTGTGCAGCAAAAATCCTCAGCAGAATATTAGCAAACTGAATTCAGCAATGTCTTAAAATCATCATACACCACGATCAAATGGGATTTACTCCTGGGAGGCAAGTTGGTTCAATATCCGCAAATAAATGAACGTGATACACCACGCAAACAAAATTAAGGATAAGAAACACTCAGAGTAGTTTAAATCCCTTGCATTTAAGCCAGGAGTACCTTTTTCATGAAAGCACTGGGGGCTTCTCTTGGGGGCTACACGTTTGATTTGAATGCAATTCTAGATTTTGAGTTCAAAGAAATGAGTAAGAGGGAAATGTATAAAGGTGGGTGATGAAACTTTGTTATTTTCTATGTTGGTACTTCCTTTCACATCAATCCCAAAATCATTTTCTAGGGGTTTTGTTTCGTTTGGGGATTATTTTGCTGTGGTTTTTGCTGTGGTTTTTCTTGTTGTTTTCATCCCCTAATAAGATGTAAGCTTACTTTCTTGTATCCCCAATTGCTCCCCAAATTGTACAATTAGGCATTAAGGAGAGACACATCCGGACAGAGCCGGAGAGAGTGTGTGCTAATATTTCTAATGTCATCACAGCTGCTGATAATAACATGCATTCCTAATTTTGTCGCCCTGGACAATTTTAGTCATTTATGTGCCTAAAATGGCTGTTTTTCAACAGCAATGTTGTCTAGTCACCTCACATGTCATTTGAAATTTTCAAATCACCTTGTTTTAAAAAGTAAAACAAAACAAAAAATAAAAAAGAATAACAAAAAAAAAAGTAAAACAGATGTATATAATTTTAATAATAGAGTCTGTTTAACTCAACGTATACCAAGTACGACCATTTCAACATACCAAGCCTTGTAAAAGTTGAGTTTCCATCCATGCATTTTTGATACTAAGATTTGCAAATGCCAGGTATATTTTATCCTCATGGGACGTCTCAATCCGGGCACTAAATTTCCTTGAGAAATACTTGCTCTTAATTTAGTGTCCAGAGACATTCATAGTTGTAGAAACAGATTCACAAGCTCTCCAAAAATCCCTAGCCTTTTATCAGTAACTGCGTAGAGTTTCTGTTTTTAAATTTTAGTTAGAATTTGAGCTCCTCGGTACATTTCAAGGGCTCAGCGGCTGCACATGGCTCCCGAATTGGACAGGCAGCCCTGGAAAACTCACTCCTGTTGTCCCAGGTGGAAATTTCTGCATTTGTGGGACACCTGATTTGGGGGGCCATGTTTCACTCAATGACTCCTCTCTCTGATGGTATTTAGAAAAGGGCCATCCTGCGAACTCCTTGTTATAGTTACAATCTGATTTTCCCCTATAGGACTTCACTGATTATATTTCTAAGAATAAAGCACGTAAAAACCAGGGGCCTTCACCTAGGTGAGTGGAGACCTTGTGTTAATATTTTTTCCAGGTTGGTTGAGAACACTCGTGCTGCCCCCTACTGGCAGCACGTGGTATAGGACATACCCTTGATTGGTTTTTTATTCATTTTATTTGGAAGTCTGATTCTAGTGAATCAGAAAAAGAAAATGTTTCACATATTCACTTGATTATAAGTTTGGCAAACCATGTTCCTGTCTAGTTAATCCATTATGTCCATTTAAGATTAAATAGATGTGGTCAGTTCAGTACGTAACATCAAGCAATTAATTTACTTAATGAACAGGCTGTATTTTGGGAAAGAAAGCCTCGTTACGTTGAAAGAAAGCCTCTTGATATTGTTGTTTTTAGAAAGAACTTCATGTTTCTAATCATGGGTAGTGTAGTTTGAGAAAATATGTTTTTGGTCTTTTTTTCTGCTTCTCATTTTTCTTGTATTAAAATGTTTTGCATACATTATTATTATTATTTTTTTAAAGCACTCCTAAAATACTTAGGGACAAACTAGAATTATTGTTGATTTTCTAAATGATCACAGAAGCTACTGACGTATTTAATTTGACCTTATAAGTAGACTACACAGCATTCCTTTTCGGATATGGGTGTCTTCCTCTGTAAACAGATCTTTTGTAGTTATTCTACTGTAGTTTTTTTTTTTGTTTTAAACTGAGATGTTAAATTGAATGCTATCTTTTGAATTTTCAGTTCGGGTATCTTCCTAGGGGTAACAGCCATCATAATATTTTCCAGTTGTTACCGAACATTCGAACATACACAAAAGTAGAGACAAGCGTTTACATTACATCCTTGTGTGCCCATTACCCAGCCTGAATAACTGTCAAAGCTTTGCAACCTTATGTGATCTTTCTGCCTGCCACATTTTTGTTTCTGGAATTATTTTAAAGCTAGTCCCCACCGCCCTGTCTCTTAACAGGTAATTAACTTTACAAAAAATAACTTTAACACTGTTACTGCATCTTACAAAATTAAAGACAAACATCCTTAATATCATGCTGTCACCCAGCCAAGATGCAAACTCCTAGCATCTCAAAAAAATGTCTTTTTCTTTCCCTGCAAACCAAGGTTTCTACATTACATTTGGCTGATTTGTGTCTCACTTAAAGTTCACTCTTTTCCCACTTTTTGCCATTTATTTACCAAATACACTGGGTCACTTGCCCCGTAGGAAACCCTATAGTCTAGATTTGGCAGCTTTCTCCCTTGTTTCTCTGTCCCCAGTATGCCTTGTAAACTGGTGGTTAGATCTATCGATTGGATTAGATCCAGGGTTTGTTCTTTCCTTCCTTCTTTCCTTTCCTTTCCTCTCTTCCTCCCTCCCTCGCTCCCTCCCTAACCCTAACCACCATCACCACCATCATCATCACCACCATCACCATCACCACCATCACCATCACCATCACCACCATCACCATCATCACCATCATCACCATCACCACCATCACCACCATCACCACCACCATCACCACCATCACCATCATCACCACCACCATCACCACCATCACCATCATCACCATCATCACCATCATCACCATCACCACCATCACCATCACCACCATCACCATCACCACCATCACCACCATCACCACCATCACCATCACCACCATCACCACCATCACCACCACCATCACCACCATCACCATCACCATCATCACCATCATCACCATCACCACCATCATCACCATCACCACCATCACCACCATCACCATCACCACCATCACCATCATCACCATCATCACCACCATCATCACCATCACCACCATCACCACCATCACCATCACCACCATCACCATCACCACCATCATCACCATCACCACCATCATCACCATCACCACCATCACCACCATCACCATCACCACCATCACCATCATCACCATCATCACCACCATCATCACCATCACCACCATCACCATCACCACCATCACCACCATCACCATCACCATCATCACCATCATCATCACCATCACCACCATCACCACCATCACCACCATCACCATCACCATCATCACCATCATCACCATCATCACCACCACCATCACCACCATCACCACCATCACCACCACCATCATCACCATCATCACCACCACCATCACCACCATCACCACCATCACCATCACCACCATCACCATCACCATCATCACCATCATCATCACCATCATCACCATCACCACCATCACCACCATCACCATCACCATCATCACCATCATCACCATCATCACCACCACCATCACCACCATCACCATCACCATCATCACCATCATCACCATCATCACCACCACCATCACCACCATCACCACCATCACCATCATCACCATCACCATCATCACCATCATCACCATCATCACCATCATCACCATCATCACCACCACCATCACCACCATCACCACCATCACCACCACCATCACCACCATCACCACCATCACCACCATCACCATCACCATCATCAACACATAATTGTCACCATTATCGCCATTGCTATGGACTGTATTGGATCCCAAATTCATGTGTTACAGCTCTAACCCCCAATGTGGCTGTATCTGGAGCTAATGCTTTTAGAAGATAATAAAGGTTAAACGAGGTCGTGAGAATGGGGTTCAAATCCCTCAGGATTGATGAGCTTATAAGGAATTCATTTCTCACTGTTCTGGAGGCTTGACGTCCAAGACCAGGATTTGGCCAGTTGAGTTCCTGGTGGAGTTCTCTCCCTGGCTTTTAGGCGGCCTTCTCACTGTGTGCTCACATGACAGAAATGTCTCCCCCATGCCCCTCTCTTCCTCTTATAAGGACACCAGTCATTGAATTAGCCCCATCGTAATCCAATATGACCTCATTTTAACTTGATTACATGTGCAAGACCCTGTTCCCAAATAAGGTCGCATTCACAGGCACTGAGGTTTAGGACTTTTGGGGGGATACAGTTCACCCCCCACCCCACTCCCATTCACATCCCCTGGAAGGCAGTGGGGCATTAAGGTCACATGAACATCTGACTTCTGTACTTGACAGAGAATCCCGTCTTTCCTTGGCTGTCACGCTCTCCTCCCCTCTGCTGTAGCGGACCTGGTAACAGTGAGCAAACTAAGAGCAGCGGTGTCACCTTGCCTTCTGTCCAAGAGCCAAGCGAGCAAAACGAGATAAGACCGGGGGCATAGATAATTCAGAGCCCGACCAACAGCGGTGTCCCAAGTACACCCAGGGCTCTTTGTCCCATCTTCCCATGTGTGTAGCATTCTGAACCTCTTTATAGCAGCAATGCCTCTGTGCCTTCCAGAGGATTTGGGGCTCTTTGGTGGAATCCCCTACTCGGATGAAGTGTCAGCCTACCCAAGGCTACTTAGAAACTGGAAATTCGTACAACCTGTGCCCCTTACCCTGGGACGGAGCCCAGAAGAGACTCACCTTTCCAGCTGTAAGTGGAGACGCTGCCTCTACGACAGGTACAATTACCTGTGGCCACCTCCACTTGGTCTTAGTATGAGCCAAGCCCTAAGGCTTCCAGCTACCTGAACAGGTGACCTTGGATGTGCTACCAAGTGTAGAACGTGATGAGAGAATGTACATGTGAAGTGATCAACCATCCTCTTAATTAACATGTCCATCACCTCACACAGAACCATTCTTTATGTGACGGTGACAACACCCAAGGTCAGCAGCTCTCTTAGCAAATTTCAAGCACATAAATATACTATGATTAACCATCATCACTTTGCTGTATGTTAGGTCCCCACAACTTGTGCTGTAACTGAAAGTGTATAGCCTTTGACCAACATTCTCCCATTTCCTCCTCCCGCCCCCCAGCCTCTGTGACTGTTCTCTGTTTCTATGCGTTTTACTGTTTTACACCCCCACATGTACGTGAGGTCATATAGTAGTTGTCTTTCTGCCTCTGGCTTCTTTTGCTTGTGGGCATATTGGCTTCAAGCTTGGTCCATCCACGTTGCTATAAATGGCGGGATTTGCTTTTTCCTGGTGAGTCATATCTCCTTGTGTGTATATCAAACGTTTATCCGTTCATCCATCAACGGATACTGAGGGCGTTTCCAAGTCTTGTCCGCTCTGAATAGTGCTGCAGTGGGCGTGTGGGTGCACACATCTCTTTGAGATCCTGGTTTTTGTTTCCTTTGGATAAATATCCAGAAATGGAATGGCTGGGTCAGATTTTTTTAATTTTTGGAGGACCCTCCATCCTGTTGGGTTTCCATAGTGGCTGCACCCATTTACATCCCACCAAAGTTCTCTCTCTAGGTTTCTTCTTATAAAGACACCAGTTATTGGATTACAAGTCATCTGAATGGCCTCTGGTTAACTAGATTCCTTCTATAAAGACCCTGTTTTAAAATCAGACTACGTTTTTCACCCAGCCCCACCAACTCCCTCCCACCTGGCTACCACCAATCTGTTTTCTGTATCTATGAGGCTGTTTCTGTTTTGTTTGTTTTTTTCGATCCCACACTTTGGTGAGATCCTATGGTATTTGTCTCTCTCTGTCTGACTCATCTCACTCAGCATAATACCCTCTAGGTCCATCCATGTTGTGGCAAATGGTAGGATTTCATTGTTTTTCATGGTTGAATAATATTCCTTTATTTGCACGGACCACATTTTGTTCATTCATCAGTTTGCCCTTTTTTTTTTGAAACGAGGAAATGAATACAATGACACATACCATGGTATTTGTTTCCGGTGTACACCATAATGATTTCACACCTGTATTTATTGCAAAACGATCACCAGAATAAGTCAAGTTAACAACCATTAGCTCATTAGCTACAAGTATTTTCTTGTGATGAGAACTTTTAAGATCTACCCTCTTAGCAACTTGCAAATAAACAATGCAGTAATGGTGACAGGGCACAGTGCTGTATATGACATGCCCAGGACGTCATCTTATGACAGGAAGGTTGTCGTTTATCTTTTTACAGGTGAGTTTTTTCTTAGCCAACACACACACACACACAGTGATAGAAACAAATGAGGAGACAGTTAAGAAAATCAGCCTTGCATTTTTCGTACAGCGTAACATTGAGAGATGTCAGCAGAAACATTACACATCGGTAGATTTTAATGAAACGTTGTGGCTCTATTTGGACTATAAAGAGAATTCTTTTATAAGGAGAGAAAGGAACAGCTTCCCCCACCTGCTGTGAAAAAGAGAGCTTTCAGGCCTGTGAGGAACGGATGACCAGAATAAAAACAAACAGAGAAAACAAACAAACAGCCAACCCGAAAACGCCGTCATCCAGGCTGGGTCCCACTTGGCTATGCAGCAGCATCTCCTGCTTCCTCCAGCTGTGCTCTAGATGGGGCTAGAAGCTAATGTTTTGCAAATCTCATGTGTCTGCAGCGAAAAGCCTTTCCTCGCCTCTCTGCTCTGTTTAATCCCCAAGTAGCCTTGTGTCCCTTAACCTAACGATTTCCAAAAGCCGCAAAATGACGGGAAACCCACACACGCGTTGCAAACACGTCAAACCTTTGGAAGAGCAGGTGGAAAACAAATTAGCAGTGGCTTTGAGTGTGGTCTCGGAGGCCGCCCCTGGCGCTGAGACGGGTTAATGATTTTTTTCTTTTTAACATTAAGATACGTGGATGTATTTTACTGTATTTACAATTTCCCCTCCAAAAGAATGAGGTACAATTAGGCAAAACAGATTTTTTATTTTCTGGGTTTTTTTTAATGGAAAAGTAGACTAGAACTAATGCTCCCTGCATTTTTTAAAAAAATAAACTTTTGAGAACAGAAAAGTTGCCAAGAGGATTTCGAGGGTTCCCAGAGAGCCCGCCTTCTATCCCCCCCCCCCCCGTTCGCATCTTACATTTGTCACAATTAATGAACCAGAATCGCTACGTTATTATTCATTAAAGTCTATACTGTGTTCAGATTGATTCAAAAATGCATTAGCCGGCGAGACTGTGTTCACGAATTACTGAGTCATTCTTTTAGATGCTATTTTATAGGAAGCCGGGCACTGCATTCTCAGCTTCTGAGTGACAGTGCCATCCATGCAGCAATAACAAGGGACATCCGTGCTGACAGGGCTGCTCCTTAGGATCTTTTCAGGTTTCTGAGTGTCTGCAAGGGAACAGGTCAGTGCAGACAGTGTTTCTGTCTGTATCCAGGGCAGGATATCCCCAGCGTGGGCCCCGGGAATCACTGGGCTCGGTTTCCTTACTGTAGCGTTCAGTGTTTCTAATGGGTACCCATCGCATCGCCCCGCCCAGCATGGCTGAGTTTTGTGGTCGCCCTTCTGTCTCCCCAGGACGTGGACTCTTTGCGGGACGCCCGAGTACCTGGCCCCCGAAGTCATCCAGAGCAAAGGTCACGGCAGAGCGGTGGACTGGTGGGCACTGGGCATCCTAATATTTGAGATGCTCTCGGGGTGAGTACGTGCTTCCGTGGGGAGTCAGGATGTGCTCCCCGGCGCCCCCTTTCCCTGCTCCTCACCCTGCGTCTGTTAGCCCCAAGGACGGGTGGCAAACACTTGGGGTCTAGTCCCATGGCGGTTTCCCGTGGCCGGTGGTGTGACCCCAGCGGTGCAGCTTGTGTTTGTGTTGCAAACACACAGGCTGTTTTGGTGACGAATCAGCCGTGCCTGTCTGGGGGGATCTTTGTCCTGTCTCAAAGTGTCCCGTCTTCCTTCCGGGAATGTGACATTCACCTTCCACATGGACCCTTTCTGGAGCTGGGTCTTGTATGGGCTGGAAAAACCCAAATCAAACACAGTTTAGGGTTTTAGGAACGAACAAACAAGGTGTCCGAGGAAAGCGGGTGTGCTTTCCTAAAATCCCATACCTGCGTTGGAGGAGACTTGGAAGGTCACGTCTTCCCCTTGTCCAGGTCCAGATACCCACGAGGTGGACCATTTGTCAAGGTGTCTTCGGGATTGAATCACCAAGGATGCTTTATGTGTCAGATAGAGCTGGTGTTCCTCTACGTAAAGCGAGCATCTCGCTCGTCAGAATCTTGGACGTGGGGACTCACCCTCCTTCTGTGAGTGAAAAGCTCTTGTGTCTGATGGGCTGCATTCAGGCAGCCAGCCGGGAGGTGCCCAGGACACAGGCGGGGCCCTCGGGCCAGCTGCCGGGCTGCCTCCTTACAACCGCTGTCCCCTTCCCTTTGGCCTTCTGTCATTGGCGTGCCCGTTCCCTGCCTGTGAGTCACAGACACGCCGAGGTTGCTCCTGGTGGTAGCAAAAGCCAGCCCCTCTTCCTCACCTGTCTGGTCGCACGCAGGGGAAGTCCAGAGGCTTTTCCCAGGAAACCTTCCCTTTCGGTTGGAAAGAAAGACGGAAAGGGGTGCATTCTTCTGCGTCGAGGGTGTGGCCGACATGAGTGGGCTCTGAAAACCTGGGTTTATTGTCTGTCTGTCTGTCCATCCATTCCTAAGTCATCTATCTATGCATCCATCCACACGCCATCTATTTATCTACCAATCTGTCATCTGTGATAGCATCTCTCTGTGATGTATTCATGTATCATCAGTCATTTCTGTCATATTTATCTATCATTTGTATATGTCTGTCTGTCTATCTGTGTATCCATCTATCCAGCCATCTATCATCTATCTACTCTTTTGAATTTTCCACGACTCTTGACAGTCAAACGTTTCTAGCAAATCACATAGAACCACTTTTCTTAATATAGCCTGTAGCCCAGGAAGATCCCAAGCAAAGAAAAAGGTTAAAGTAAGTCACATACAGGGTCAGTCCTTCAAAAAGAGGCAATAGTTGCAAACGACCACATTTTCCTGCTGGTATTTTGTGGACCAATAGAGGGCAGTACAGCCTGACCATAATTGAATCCTGGCTCCCATGATATTTAAACTGAGGAGGTTCCCGTGTTGTTTTCTTTGTCGTTATTATTAGGATCAAGTAACAGTATTACAGAACGTAACATGCGATATTACCAGTAAAATATGGGATATTAGTAGTAAACACGATATTAGAGCATTGCACACTGTTGAACATGATGGAATGTAATAGAAAACCGTTAAAATAAAACTTGAGTACAATATTAGGATATATGAGGATTATATTCGGATTATTACATAAAATAATTATTAGAATGTGAATAGAATAGAATATCTGACTATATTACAGTATTAGAAAATAGAATATTTTTGTGATCGTAATAGAATAGTAACAATAGGATATTTCTAATGGTCTAATAAATATTAGGAATAGAATAAAAAATAATGTAATTAGAAGCTGGTATATTATTGGGCTCTGTTATTAGAATAATTGGTGGTGAATAATTGCAACTTCCCTAACCCAAAGGACCGTAAGCCGACCTTTGCATTTCGTACGAGACAGCGGGCTGTGTATTCCCAATGAGCATATTCCCGTTTTCCACCTTTCTAGTTGGAGAGAGTCAGGTTTTGTGGGTGGGTTTCTTGAGAGCGATCCATCCTGGCACATCCTGCAAGCCTGCCCGACCCCTCCTGCCAGCCTCAGCTGTCACCTGGCTCACCCCCAAGTTTCCACGCTGTGCCATCCAGCTACTCGCTCTGCTGTCCGTGGCACCTTTCCCTGGCAGCAGCCGGAGGGGTCTCGGACCCACACCACCCCTCCCCACCTTGCAGCCCTCTCGTGGAAACACCCAGAGCTCATTATATGAGGCTCTGAGACGGTCTGTACGAGATACGTCCACCCCAAGTGGTAGCCCGGTCCCTCTTCTGGGTTCGCTGGCCGTCCCGTTGCCTCTCCAGCATGTCACCAGACTCCTGCAGGGTCACGCCTTGGCTAGCCCCTTCTGTTCTGTGGCTCACAGTGCAGCTTCACCTCTCACCTGACCACAGGACCCTCCCGTGCTGCTCCTGCCACAGTCGGCCCCACCGCCCTCTTCTGTTTTCTTTATAGCACTTAGCAGGTTGTGTGTGTTGGGCCCAACCTAGAGGGTTCTCCCGTGGTCAGTGGAAGGCAGTTACTGTCTGGAAGGTGGAGGCGGCCTTTTGTTCAAAGTCCTCCCGTCTCCAGCTGGCTTCTTCCATTTCCATGTTCTGTATTTGCACGCTTAGCAGGATCAAGCGAGACTCTGCCTTTGTCTGTTTGTTGATGGCTTTAATTGGTCGATTAAATCTTCGATGCACTCTGAGAAAACCCCAGTCGTTGGGTAAAACCTGCGGGATTTTATTTTCATTGAGTGAGGAATGCTGACGTCAGAATGAAAATGTATGGCCCACTCCTTAACAAAGCCCTTCATGGGCTTTCCCTGGAGCGCCCAGTTCTGTTCTTGTTTCTTCTCCGTTCACACCCATCCCTGTGAAGGGTTGAACCCTACAGACCAGTTTTTAGAGAAGATGGACTTTATCTGCATTTGGAGCCACACCCATGTGGAACCCATCAACCCCAGAGAGCTTTCATCTACGTGGGTTATATCTGTCACTGTGTCACTGCATTTGAAACTGAAACTGAAATGAAGAGATATACGGGGGGGGGGGGGGGGTGCCAAAAAAATGTATATTCATGACTTGTATTCATCTTTTGTTATCGGTACAGTGTTTTCCTGTCTTAAGATGTGTATACGTTTTTTTCGGCACCCTCTCTATAGCTCTATATGTGTTGACATAAAATTATAATAAACTCACTAACAGTGAACCCAGATAGAATTTTTAATGGAAAAAAATACTTCCTAGAATTACAAATATTGAGAGACAAGAGTGGCCTTGTTTCAACACTTTTGCTACTCTCTTTAGTGTCTGGCGGCTGGGTTTTTCCCTCTTCTTATGTACCCTGCCTGGTATGTTGCGTTGCTTTGGTTGAGGTATATGAAGACAATGCATCCACGTTCAGATTCAAAGCTCCTGGAGAGAAAGGCCTTGGGGAACCTGGGGGGTTCCCTGACACCCCACTTTGGCAATCAAGGCTGGCATGCCTCCGACGGTGCCCCTGAGATTCCTTCATACTCTACACTTTCCCCCAAGCTCGGCACAGCCTGGCGCTTTGTTCTTGCCACTTCTTCTGACGCCGTTCCCTTCTTCCCTCTCCAGTGCCAGGCAGAACGGTGACATTGCAGCTACTCCCTTTCCGTTCTGTCTCCGGAAACCCCTTCCTGTTTTCCGTGAACCCATGTCAAAGGACCTGCCTTCCAACGCCAGCTCCCCGTTTTAAAAATGTGGGCAGATAAAGCGTTCGGCTGATACTAGTTTAGGGTCGTATTTGTCTAACGGGGGCCTCTGGGTGGGGGCGGGCGGGGTTCTGAAGAGGGACATGGAATTACAATGGCTGTGTCGCCTCTTTCTGGCCAATCCGTTTTACTGGACAATTTAGGTGGGCAGAACGGGTACCTAAAAATGGTCATGGATACACGATGGAGAAAATGCCAACATGGTCGTGAATTTTGAAGATGCAGTTCTTGAGGCTGCCGTCATCTGAGCACGTTCTCCTTCCAAGCCCACCTCTCCCAGTAGATAACTTATATAGATAAATGCTAATAAGCTCCCTATACGTCCCATTCCCTATAATGAGTACCGTCGCCTGTTTCTTAAGAATTGGAATGTGTGTTGCACTTTGCACCTGCCCAGGGGACGGCTAGTTCTCCATGCTTGTCCTTACTGGAAAGTTCTGTTTTGTTTTCTTTTTTTTTTTCGGTTGTTCTACTGCTAACATGCCTTTCCCATGATACAGTCATGGGACGCCTGGATCCCAAGAGGGCTTTGTTTGACATTCTCCATCGATGCGTTTAGGTCCGTGTGACACGTTTTCACGTGATGTGTAATGTCCCATTTCCCACCATGGACCATTTCCCTGATGAAATCATCCAGCTGAATGTACTCAGGGCCACCACCCAAGAAAGGGGAGTCGGGTCCCCCAAGCATTGCTGGAGAGAGTGCCTGGCAGACGACGGAGGGCGGACTCGGGAGTCAGAAGCTGAAAGGTGACTGAGGTGGCCAGACTGGGTGACTGTCCACACGTAGACCTTTGCTACACAGCCTGGCTGCATAGCTCCTCATTGTGTGGCAGCTCGTGAGTCTGGAAGCACCAGAGGACAAATCGTTGTCGTTAGGAGTCCTTATAACTGGAGACTCAGAGATACAGCTGTTACCTTCTCGACACTGTGCCTCTGTTCACACCAAAGTGTAAATCAGAGCATCTGCGTGAGATGTTACTGAAGACAGATGGGCTACTTTATGCCATATCACCCAAGGCTGCAGCTTTACGTTTCTTTGATTGTCCATTTTTCCAATTAACTCACATCCACTTTCCATTGAGTTCTCTGTACTTTGTAGTTCAGTTCCTTAGTTTTTCTTCAATTTCTCTACTCCTCTTTAATATATTTGGAGCATAAATGTGGACACACTGTGTGTGTGTCCGGGGGTGGCTGTAACAATTGACTGCAAACTGGGGTCTTACCACCACAGGGATCCATCCTCCCCTCGTCCTGGAGACCAGGAATGTGACATCAAGGTGTCCCAGGGCCACGCTCCCTCCGGAGGCCCCAGGGGACGGTCCCTCCTGCCCCTTCCAGCTCCTGGGGGCTCCAGGCGCCCCTGGGCTGGTGGCCGCCTCCCTCCCATCTCTGCCTCCGTCTCCACGTGGCGTCTCCTCTGTGTCTGTGTCCCTCCTCTTCTGTCTCTGATGAGGACACTGTCATTGGGTTCAGGGCCCCCTGATCCAGGACATCCTCACCTCAGATCCCTCACTCAGTCCCATCTGCAGAGACCCGTTTCCAGATAAGGTCCGACACACACTTTCCGGGTCAGAATGTGGAGACGTCCTTTTGGAGGCCACCATCCCACCCGCTATACTCGGTAGTGGATTTGGAACCCACAAGAGAACCATCTTTGCTCGTTGAAATGTCCACCTTTGACCAGGATGTCATGTGAAAGCTCTATTTTCTGAGATATTTCCATGGCTTGTTTCAGCAGAATTAGAAGGTCTCCTCCCGAGGGAGGTTATGCTTTTGAGTTGAGGGTCTTTATTTGAAAAGGTCGGTCTGTTGGTTTTTATACCAGGATTACAATCTTTATTTCTGGGAACTCTGCCACAGACAGACATAAGTGCATGGGGGTGGCCGTGCACCCCTACGACGTTTTTTACAAAATCAGGCCGGGGGCCATAATTTCCAAGCCCTGGGCCACATCTGTGTGACCAAAGGCTCACAGCCTGGAAACCCGCCTTGCTGTCACCTCCCAAAGTCTAACCTAGGTGAATCCATCTACAATGGGGTTTCATATATTGGCTTCTGTAAAATTCTACACTACTGGAGCCAGACCAAAAAAATAGGATACAGTGGAACCCATCCTCGTCCATTTGTCCCGTGCACATTTATTAAGCACCAAGTGTATGCCACATACTGCCTGTATGAAGAATACAGACGTCTACTTGTGGTCTACTGGGGCTGACATGTTTAATGCCTCAGAAGGCGTCACAATAGTCGGTCAAATGGTGTCCCCATGGTTGCCCGTCTCCACTGACGTTTCTTCTGCTTCAAGCTGCAACATTTCACGCTTTGCCTGTTAGAAACATCGCTTCCCCGTGTTTCCCCTGATAGGACGGCAAGGAAAGCGTGTACGTGAAGTAGCTTCCGCTCTGCGTCTGCCAAGCAGAAATAGCAGTGATTCCATAGTGGCGATTTTTCCGTACTGACTGTCCACTAACCACACACGTTTACTTCTCCCAACAGGTTTCCTCCATTTTTTGATGACAACCCATTTGGCATTTATCAAAAAATTCTTGCCGGCAAAATAGATTTCCCCAGACATTTGGATTTCAATGTAAAGTAAGTAAACCGTGTCCCTCGTCTTCGGGCGTGTTTATTTTTAAAGCATCTACAAAAAGAAAATCACAATTAAGGCGTGTGCTCAGCAGGGCACCACATTGCATTACTCAGTGTGTTGTTTAAACTACGTTGGGCAGTCAATTTTCCGCAAAAAGCGAAGACGTTTCCGTTACCCTGCCATACATACGGGCACTTACCCTCTTAGTGACTCTCGGCTGTGTTTTATGCCTTTTGAGATCAATGAGATTTATCATTAGCAAGTAAAGGCATTTGTGGTCTTATTTAATGAGAGAGCCACTTGGGGATTTATTTCACACATAGGGTTCGCCTCCTCCAGCTGGTTGTGTAGTTGGCAGAAGTGTTGGGGGGCTTAGCACAGTTTCTCTTTTCTTTCCTGCTCAAAGACTTCCCATCCTTAAGTTCCTTCTTTATGCTTAAATTTTGAGAGATGAGCGTGTCTCTTTGAGAACTCTTGCCTTGCGTCAGTGTTAGGAACCTTAGGTCCGAGTTTCAGTAAATTTGTGGCAATTGGGGTGGGAGGGTGGTAGAGAAAACACTTAAGTTTAAAAAAAAAAAAAGGTGTAAGAATGTGTTTAGTTTTCCAGATACCTTACTCCATCTGGTCAGTTTTTAGCCATTTTGCGCCATAATGAGTTGTGATTTCTAGCTGTCTCACTGTTTCCCAGGTGAATTGATGGGGGCACCAAGCCCTGCTGATGACAAACGGGTGTTAATGCTTTTAGTTCAGAACCGAACTTTCCTTGCATTTTTGCTAATTTTTTTTAAAAGCAGCCTATGGAAATCGAGTTCCGAGAAAACTTATTTCATGACAATGCATCAGTAACTGGGGCCATTGGCTACATGGCACTCAAAAGTTTTTCATCCCGAAAGAAGTGAACGGTATTGTATAGCATTTCTCTCCCAGGGTTCAAATCCCAGCAGAGTTGAGTGACGCTATTTCAGATGGATGACAAAACACTTTGAAAACTGAGTTACATGTTTATCAACAATTGGCCAACGATTTGGTTGGATTAAATTGTGCTCAGAAGCATTGATAGGTCTGCCAGTTGAAAGTCGTCCTCTTGGAGCACCTAGAATTCTGCTGGGTGAACCTGCAGGGTGTGGGCACAGCTACCTTAGCACAGACGCACATGTAGGGGGCACTGTCCACGGTGGGTGTCAGTCAGGAGTCACCGCCGGTGCATTTGCTTGAGCTGAAATAACTGTGCACTGTCCCTTGTATTCTCGCACTCAGCCGCTTTCTTTTGTAGACTCCTGACGGTCTCAGGCAATTCAGAAGATTATACGATTTATTCCCCTTCTTCTTGCAAGGAAATGCCATAAACTCTTCCAAGAGAAGCCCTCCCTCCTCCCCCCAAAGAAAGGACGGTCCGTAAATCTGGGGTCATTGGACACAGACCATTGATACCAATATATCGAGTAAAGGGCTCAGATCACGTATATCAATGGATTGAGTGGGTTTCCAGCATTTCATGGAAAAGAAGGTGTTCTAGAAAGTGTAGAGCAAATGTAAGCATCATGTAACTCTGGTGTGCTCCCATTTCCCCACTTGTAGTCTCAGAGTTTATCCTTGTTTTGAAGACACAATGAGCAGTGGCTGCCTGGTTTCCTTTGGTCTAACGTCCTCATAGTTTAGGCACCCCCGGGCCCTTCCCTGCACCCTGGGGCTCCCCCATGTCACCAGCAAGGGTTCTGGGCAAGAGCAGGAACCGGGGACCCCGTCTGCACTTGGTGACAGCACACGGACCTTGAGCAGAACGTCACGTCTTCACACGATGGGCTGGATCTTAGTGAGCTGGCCGAGAACCAGGACCCTCATGCATTGTTTGTCCAAATTACTGTCATGGGTGGACCTGAGGGTGGAATTTTGACGCTGAGTGTTTTTTAAGGTCTTCTGTTGGTTCACACAACCTCAGCATTTGACCGTGTAAACTACTGTCGTTTATGGTGTTAGAATTTTGATACAGTTTTTTCCTTTCTTAAACTGTGTGTACATTTTTGTGGCACCCTCTGTGTCTGTAATGGAAGAGGAAAGCAAAGCTCTGGAGCTTCTTGCCAGCTTGGTAGAACTAATATTTACCAGTGTTTCTTCATGTCTGATGAGAGGAAAGGCAGTTTCTAGTTACTGGCTAAAGGATTTCAGCCACAGTGGGTGAAGGTACTGCCAGCGGACACACAGCCCGTTTCACAATCAATGCACCCACTCGGGAATTCCTACCTGGCTTTGCCGTACTGGGTGGCCCCTTTCCATTGCCCCGTCCGCCCCTTGCTTTCAGGACCGGGCTGTTTTGCAGGGGTTTGGTTTTGTATTTTCAGTAAACGTCATTTCCTTATAATCCCAGTACGGCAGCTTTACCTGTGGGTACTCGTTGGGTCGGCGATGGTGTAAATAACGGGGCAGAAGAAGAAATACAGTCCCTGTGTGCAGGCAGCCCACCATTGCGTCAGTTATTCAGAAATAAGTGCTGGAAGATGGTGAGCCAACGTGAAACTCGAAGCGCTGCCCACCTGTATACGTAGAGGGTAGTTTTATGACTGTTGACGTGTGGCGTTCGCTCAGGTCCGTCTCAAAACAGAAACGCTTTTTTTTTTTTTGTCTCTTGCCCCAAACAGAGACCTCATTAAGAAACTTCTTGTTGTTGACAGAACAAGGCGTCTCGGGAACATGAAGGTCAGTGTTTGGGTCCCAATTATTCAGTGGTTTCCGTGATGAGTCCCTGTCACTTGACGCCATGCATTTGCTTGATAGATAAAAGCGAAGGCGCAGGACGCGTGTTGAATCGTTGCCCGGATTTCAAATCTGGGTGTAAAAAATAAATCCAGCTGGGTCGACACACGTCTTTTCCTCTCTCCGTAGGAACATATGACTCAGCCATGATCTATAAGTGATTACTTATTTTGTGCATTTATTTTCACTTTTTAAATAGCATCATTGAGACCCAATTCACACGCCACACAATTTACCCACTTAAAGTGTACAGTCCATTCGCTTCTAATATACCTTGTTTCCCCCAAAATAAAACCAAGCTGGACAATCAGCTCTAATGTGTCTTTTGGAGCAAACATTAATATAAGACCTGGTGTTATATCATATCATATATTATATCATATATCGGGGCTATGTTATAGTAAAATAAGACCCGGTCTTACATTAATTTTTGTTCCAAAAGACGCATTAGAGCTGATTGTCCAGCTAGGTCTTATTTTCGGGGAAACACGATCTTGGCAGAGTCATGCCATCATCACAACGGTCAGTTTTAGAGAACATTTCATCACGAGGAATCCAGCAGCCCTTACGCTCTCACTCCCTGTGGGGACACATCAGATGACCTGTATGTAGAATCAGCTGGCAGAGGCTCACAGTCTGCACTACGAACCCTGCGATGGATGAGAACAATCTTTTCGAATCAACAGAATCTGGAAGAATATATTCACTGACATTCAAGCTAGGACTTGAGAGTGTGGGGAGGGCTTCCTGGCGTGGACATTGGCTGGAAGAGGGGGAAGACGCTGCCCGATTAAAATAAAAGCACGATCCCCCTCGTAAGCAGTCTAGTGTGGGTACTGCCCAAGTGACGTTGGAACGTTGGCCAAGCCTGACCATCTCTCTGCCGTGCCTGCCTCCAAGGTCGGGTGTGTCCCTGGCTTCTGGGGTGAGGAGGGTACCTTCCGACAGGCAGGGACGGCCATCGCGAGTCTGCCGTTCTGAGGGAACAGCCCAAGGAGCTTAGCTTGGTGCTCAGCAACCTTCCCGTTCCTGCCCGCCCCCGGTTTCTCACCTGACCATTCACTGTCCTCGTGGTAAACCCAGGCCAGCCTGGGTGGCTGAATCACCACTTCCGTCTTCCTTCCATTATCACACCATGCTGTTTTTATCCTCCTGGGGTTCCTTTATCGTGCGTGTTTCTCCTTTTTCTTCCTTTATTTTTATGGCTACTGGTCTGTCCTCCACACATGGAAAATGCTAGCATTTGCTTTCTCTTCCTTTCATATTAGATGAATCTTTCTGTCTTTTTCTTCCTTCCGTCTCTCCCTTCTTTTCTTCCTTCCATCCATCCATTTATACGTTCAGGTCCACTGGCTCCCATAGTACAGAATTCACCTGTGTCTCTCTCACAACTTCCAACGTTGCGTTGGTTCAAACAGTGGCTACCAGTGCGATTAAAAGGCAGGAGGACACAGTTGAAGACTGGAAACTTGGCGGGGATTTACAGAGGTCACGATGACATTGGGCTCTGCCAGCTGGACACGAGCACCACACTGGGGAATGAGGGAGACAGACTCTAGTAAACATTGTTAGCTGGAAGGTAACGTTGGGTAGTTCTTGAGACTCTGAAATTGGACGTCATGGGATCTCTTAGTCCTGTGACACTTGCTGGGCCATTTTGAGCAACCTCCATCATTTACTGAACCTCAGCTTCTGGGTCTGTCAGATAAGGGTCATAAACAGCACAGAAAATTGTCACGGTAAAAACAGGTGACAAACGTGGACGTTACCGTCCGTCGAATTCTGTGTCAAGAGGGTCACCCATCATTGCATCTTTGGTCCAGAGTAGCACACACGTGGGCGTGATGACTGTTTGTTTCTACTTTGGAGGAAAGCCAGGGAGACACAAACAGCTCCACTGAGAGTTTTCACTAATAGCTCACACGCCAGGGACAGTTACTCCAAACGTAGCAGACTTTCTGTTTGTCTGTTTCTTTCTGTACTACAAAAATGCCGGTGCTTTAGAATATGTAGTTTGCGGTCCTGTCAAAATTCTGTGTGCGGATGACGCGTGTTTCTTTTAAAGAATGGAGCAGATGACGTGAAGCGCCATCGTTGGTTCCGGACGGTGGACTGGGAAGCTGTGCCCCAGAGGAAACTGAAGGTACAGCTTCTGTCAACGGTGACGCTTAATGCCGCCTCTTTGAGCGTGCCTTATAAAATCGCCGACTCTGTGACTCGGTTGTTTGTGGTTGATACATAGTTAGTTTGCACGGCACAACCAAGCATATCAAACCCCTGGTAAGCCGCATCCCTGAGGCAATGCCTGTCTTAGCCGTAAAGAGGCACCTAGACGGGGATTAAGACCCAGCTTTTGCAGTTGGACTTTTCGAGACCTGGCTCCATGCCTCACGAGCTCAGTGGCCAGTGGGGGTCTGAACCCCCCGCCGCCCCCACTTTCTCAGGGGGAATGGTACGTGAAAGCGCACTGGTGTGTCTCACCCTTACGGATCCTGTGCAGTGATGGAGGTAGATTAGATGGAGCATATTCTGGGGGTCATCTTCCTCTGAATGGAGGAAGGATGTTTTCATCGGAGCCCTTAGTAGCAGCGTCCTCAGCTTGGTGCTTTAGAGTCAGTGGAGAGACTAGAAAAACACTGATGCCTGGTCCCCAGCCCAGACCACCGATGTGGACGGTCGCAGCTGGAGAGGGTTGTCCAAATCATGTCTTTCTAACCGTACCTTTGGGTCTTATCTCATCTCGCAGCCCCCTATCGTGCCCAAAGTGTGCGGCGAGGGGGATACCTCCAACTTCGAAGCATATCCTGAGAATGACTGGAACACAGCGCCTCCAGTGTCACCCAAAGATTTGGAAGTCTTCAAGAATTTCTGAAGGCTAGGAATCCACATTCTGGAAGGTATAGCTTCATCTTTAGTAATTCAAACAGGACCCCATGTCAAGGGCATATGGTGTTGACCAAGCGGGACTACCCTCACCTGTTGGGACACAAGTGATGGAGCAGAGAGAGGGAACCCTTGCAAGTCTCAGCGTAATAAACACCGCAGAGGGGCTCACTCAGAGCATATGGTGTGGCCTGGCGGGGTCACCACCACCTCCAGGAAGTCAGGCCCTGAACAGTTCTGCAGGGGCAGAGTCTGCATATAAATAAGACCCCCTGATGAGGAGTTTTGCGTGTGCCGAAGCATTAGAGAGGCACAGCTTTTTTAGTGGGAAATGCTAAGTTCTTGTGTTATGAAAACCCTGACTTCCAGAGCAGTGTCACCATAATACTGGCCAAGTATTTTCAGAAGGGTTTTTGGGTCCCTCTTAGTTAAAATGTGATCATGCGGGATTTGCGAAGCTTAATTTAGGATCAAAAAAAACCCACGTGACTTTGAATCTGTTATTTCCTTGAATCTTTGAAGGTCTGTGACTATCTCACTAGAGTCTGTGACTGGCTTTGAAGGTCTAGTTTGTTTTTCATATGGGGAGTAAAGATATTTTGGTTACTTCCCAATTCTGAATCGCTTGGTTACACCACGTAAAGCAGGTCTTCCTTCCTGCATAACACGCAAGCAAGAAAAACACCACGTGAAGGAGACAAGCGAAATATTGCCAGTGATATGTTTACCCACTGGCCTATCTTGTTTTTCCCATTTTTGATTCCCCAATGGCAGATACAAGGAGTGGAAAAGTAATTATCCAGACGACACCATTTGCAGATGGCACCCTCATGGCAGCCTGAATCTGTTTACTTTTTATTTTTCCTGGTCTACTCAGTTGCTTGGATTTTGTTTGTAACCTTTTATGATATATTATTATGCATTAATCTTTCAATGATGAAGAGACTCGATTTGCTTTGTCGCAAAGAATGCTTCCTTGACAAGCCAAAAGTGCAGAACCTTTTTCTAAAAGAGATATTGTGAAATTTCCTTAAAGAAACAAAAGGCTGCCCCTCCGATGGATTTCGTCTTATACCCAGTGAATACTTTTTACATTGTGTTTCCAGCTGCCCCAGCTACCTGATAAGGAGATTCCACACCTTTCTCAATTCTCTGTGTATTCTTGGGAAAGTACATGTAAATAGCATTTTTGCTCCTGGAATTGTTTTTAATGTAATTTGTCCCAAGCTGGGGGCGCTGGCTGATGACATGCTTGAAGAACCTTTGAAAATTAACACATCATTTACTGATCGCATTACTTTCTATTTATTCAACAAATTTGGATTTTGCCATCTTCTTCGGAAAGCCCGACACGTTTGTAGTCTAACCTAGTCATTCATTTTACCAGCGGTAATTTGTACTCGAGGCAGAACAAAGCCTGGGCCTTTTTAGCTAAGAGTCGGTCGCATGCAGGAAAGTACTGCTTCATGACACAGAACCGTCTCTCGTAGAAGCGACAGGGTGAGCAGAGATGACTGATAACCGTGGGACGTCACCTCTCGTCTCTGTCTGAGTCCCTCGTGTGCTTCCAGCACGGAGAGGAGGGCATGGGACAGCTGGCCCGGGAGGGCTCACCTCACTTGGCCTTTTCGTTTCCTTCCTCATAAAATGTCTCGTCTTGCCGTAAGCAAGGAATTGAAACAGGGATTCGATTTTGCTGGTACCATCGGTCTCCTTTGTTGGCATGCGTGAGGGTGTGATAATTCAAGGGATGAGAGTATCATTTAACATTTGCAACCTTTAAAATGCTGTTCCGTGTCTCTTAGGAGACATCTCCCCTCCTGAGAGTTACGGATCTTTGCAGTTAGCATTCCAAAGACAATAGGATTTCTTTTGTGTTACCATTTGCTATTACGTCGTTTACTCAATTATTTAGATACTAACCAAATCCTTTGTCTTACTTCATCCCAGAAACTGGATGAGGTGGGCCGGCCTGGGATGCAGCGCTCCATATATGCAGACCTGAAGAAACACCGTCTTGTTGTGAGAAGGACAGGACCGCGTGGAGACACGCTCCTCTGTATATAAAGAGATGGGAGAGCAGTGGACAGTCACGGACCTGCCGTTATTTAAGCAACTGGAAACCTACTGCCCAGTAGGACGTTCTGAGAACTCGTTTGGTGGTAGATTTTATCTTTAGCATTGGGTTCCTACTGTCTTATCTTGGTGTTTCTCCCAGACTCAGCTTTATAAGTTTGAACTGAGTGTGTTCATTTATAACCAGAAGTTGTGCGTGCACGTGCGTGCGTGTGTGTGCACATGTGTGTGTGTCTGCGCGTGTGCGTGTACAAAGACAGTATGACTGGCTCACAGGACTGTGCGTGTTCGTGTAAATGTTCACCGTTTGCAGAGCGTCTGATGTTAAGTTTTCAAATTCCTTTTTCTAGGGTTTGTTCTCTTGGGGACAAAATCTAAAAAGTATGGTGCGTGCATTTGTTTGTTTTTTATTCCTACCTTCTATGCATTTTTCATTACTTGCGTGGAAAATATCACGTGGCATTCTATAGCTAACACCTTTAATGCTTCAGCTCTGGTAAGTGTAGGTCTTGAAACCACAAGGAAGGGAAGGAGACGTGGGTTTGAATTTTAGTCCAGGAATAGCCAGTGAGCATTAAAGATGTTCAAGGAATGCAATACCATCAGGACATTTTCTGTTTCCCCCAAATGTCGTCGTGCACAGAGGGGGAGGCTACCTACTAAAACTTCAGTTAGAATCTCTTGAATAGAACACACCTCCCAAAGCTAACGGCCGAGTGTATTGGCTCGTGTGCTCGGATGACCTCCGTGCAAAGCTTTCCTGTTCATTTTCATGTGGCAAAAGTGAGAAACAAATGACCTGTAGGATATCAGCGTTTGACATAGTACGTTGAACGTCGCTCATTTCTGCCCAGTTTCTTTTCTCCTTGTTGTAAAGATGGTCAAGTTGAATCCATCCAGCATCTTTTGGTCTCACTGACAGGACGGATTGGAGGAGGGTTAGCGGTGGGTGACGTTTCTTGTCTTTGGAGCTTAATCATGAAGAGAACTTGGCGAGAACCCTGGGACTCTTTCCTCTCAGGATTGACTGAGGAAGGCCAGGTGTGGGGTTGGCCACGATACGTGTGTGACTAGATGTGGGTCTTCTGAGAAATGGGTCACTGATACCGGTCCCTGGCGTCTTCGTTCTGTGTGTTTCACTTCCTTCTCTACTCTTGTTCTTCTGCTTGCTGAGTCTAAGCTGCGTTGTGAAAATCCAAAGGGGTTGCCCGTTCTCTGTTGACTCTGAGTCAGCTGGAAAGACACCGTTGCCTAAAACGGGTGTGTGTCTGGTTAGAGGGCCCACCTATGACCTTCCCTGTGGAGATCTGTGCATGGAAGATGGAGGTTCCAGAACCTTCTGTGATGACAGGGCTACACCCACCGGACCTCCAGGACCCCTTCTGCACCCTCCTTTTTCTCCTGTGCTGTGCCCGAAAGGTCCCGTTCCTTGGGCAGCTGGCATGGGGCAGTACCGGAGGGATGCCTGGCACCCTCTCTGACCCCTACGGCTCAGGTGCGCTTGAGTCACCTGACGGTTTCTCTGTCGTTGTTACTGTCTTTCCATGCTGTGCCCAGGAAGGCTTGCTGCCCCCAGCACTTGCTACCTCTCTCTCCTGCAGACACATCTAGGGATCCATGTGGAGAGCTGCCACTTGGGAAAGTCAGACTTCTTTTTTTTTTTTTTTAAGTAGAAACAAGTCAAAGGAAATACATTCTCCTATCAACTCGGGCCAGATTCCCGTCACACATGAGAAGGCAAGGGCTGTATGTATGGGGAGAGAACTCCCCCCTCTAAAACGTTAAAACACAGTGAAATTAAAGACCCTAAACATTCCGCCTTCTCATACGTGACCTGTTCTTCAAACAGAGATCAACTCAGGATGTGAGCGCCGAGTACAAAATTTACTACAACAAACTCTTCACGAGTAACTCAGTGAAACATTATTCCCCAAGGGTGCGCTACCCATGTCCCCTCTCCGTCTGTACTTCTCCGTCCGCATGCTGTGTGGCTTCAATGGAGGGCGGCCATGGGCCAAAACTTTAGGAATCTCTGAACTGTTTCATCACTGAATGTCAGGTTAGATTGGCAAAGTGACTTTGTGCAGTGAGGGGTGGACCCAGAAAGAACAGCCTGTCTCATGTCTTCTGACTCTAAAATAAATAATAACTATCGTTATTAGTGTTATTGTGACTCCTTCTACTTTATAAAATAAATGAACCACCGTCCTTGAATACAATAAAAAACTGTACTTAGGGACATTCCCCCCCCATATACTTATTTTTAGGTTCAGTTCTTACTGTCCAGGGTTTAATAAGGAATATGAAAAGAGCATCCAGAGAGCATGGAATGCACGGCCTTAATTTTGAACAAATATGCAGGAGTGTTTGAATGCATCGATGACATTGTCCTTCAAAAACCTTGCCATCAGCCAAGTGACACAAATTGGAAATGAAAAGGAATTCCAAAAATACCTGAGGGTGTTACAGCCACGTTCGGCAGCCGTGCCAATTTTCGTATCTGAAGTGGCACATGCTAGATCTTAACTGCCCGTGGCGGGGCCGTAAATTAAATGGTGTGATGTAACCTACAGTCTGGTTTAATCAAAATGCGACTTCAACCCATGGCTCACTCACTGCATATAACTGAACCATAGTTTACTCAGTGGGGACTTTCTATGTTCAGATAGAGCCAGGGTGCACAGTTCTGAAGAAAACGCATGGAAATCATCATAAAAGCCAGATCAGAAAAAGTTAGAGATTTGCTTTCTGCAATTTTATGAGTTGGCAAGATTTTCTTAAGCGTACTCTTAAAAAAAAAAAATCTTTAGGCTATGCATATAAACGAAGAAGAGGTGTCTTGCCGTGGTCTTGTTTGCCTCTTGGGAATGTCACTAGCCTGCTTTGATTTGCACCTGTAAACCTAAGAAGGAAACAAAATCACAACTAATCATTCCGCAGCATAGCTCCCATTTATATAGGCCGATTTCCAGTTTCTTCCCAACAGACGTCGAAACTGTGTGCTACATATCTGTTGTCGGCAAGGGGCAAGTTATGATTTCTGCTGGTGTCATGAGAGAAGAGCAAAAGAAACCCCAGCCACAAGATATGTGTGCCCACTTCACGACATCATGATATGATGTAAGACTCCTTTTGCCATCGACGCCCAGGATGCAGCTGCACCACCACCCATTGACCAGTGTCTAGAACGTTTCGTTTCATTCTATACATCTAAACAGTTTAGAGAAGCGCTTGGCACGCGTGACAGCAGCGCTAAACATTGGAACAATGTGGGATGCATTTGCTGTTTCTATGTTGACCTAAGTTGCCTCTCGATTTTGGACCACTTTAACTCTGGTCCAAAAATACGGCCGATGCTATTAAGGAAAAACCCCAGCTCACCTCTCTGTAGGCACCAAGGGCTGCATCCAGTCTCCTCCCTCTGGATACTTGGTTAATGGAGGGCAGCAAAAACACTTGGTTGGAGTTTGGTTTTCCCATCACAAAACTACCACCATCACAGAAGCCCCGGATTCCTCCAATTGTAGACATTTGAAATCCGATGCCTGAGTTCTTCTTTTCGCAGTGGTCTGTCTACCGAGTGTGTCTTTTACATGTGTTGGGTGAGTCCCATGTACTGTATTGCTGTTTCTGACTCATTAGTTCGACTTGAGTATAGGACGTCCGCTTAACCAAAAACAAAAAGGAAAGCACATGAAATGTTGTGTGGAAAATGTGTTTGGATAGTTTGTTTGGTGTGTGTGTGGGGGGTGGGAGTGGGGGGGAGTCTCTGTGAAAGTAGAACGAATGAGGGGTGGTGTTTTCACCAAATGAAACATTTTCATATCGGGTTTGCTTTGTAGACCCTGTGGGCTTGCACCCAAGAGAACAAGTTTTCTGTAAATTATTGTGTTTTAAGATGTTCTGTTTAGCTTTTCATTTGGTCTTCCATGGGGGACACTTCAGTTATTTAAGTAAAAGTCATGACGTGTGTGTGTGTTAGCAGAGGGGAGTCTTTCCTGGTCCTCTGTGACTGGTTTTCAGCTCTGTAGACCAATTGTAGTTTTGTTGTTTCTTGTGCTGGGCTGTGGGCAGCCTGGCTGGGTTGCCCAGGCGCTTCTAGGGCCGTACGTCTGCCGTAGGATGCCACAGACACGAGACAGAGTGCCTTTGCAGGTGTGGCATGGCCCAGCATGCCACCACCGGGCTCCATGCGGGGTTGTCCCAACTTCTCATGTGGGGGAGTGGGGGAAGAAAAAAAACTATTTCTAACTCTGTCAATTTCTTGCACAATGAAAATCACTGTGATTTGTATATATACCCTAGGAAAATTTTACTGCTGTCTAATTTATGGAATAATACTATTGATTCCAGGTTTGTTTAATAAAACTTTGTATCTTTTAAGAAGTCTGATTCTCGTCTGCGTTTTCGGGTACAGCTTTGTCGGCTTTCCTCTGGTCCAGGAGTCAGCAGTCTTTTTCATTTTTAAAAATTAGGTTTTTTTTAAATGCAGATACAATTGGCATATAACATTATATTAGTTTCAGGTGGACAACTTCATGCTGCGATATATGTATATATTGTGAAATGATCATGCCAGTACGTCTGGTTAACATCTGTCACCTCACAGAGTTACACATTTTTTTTTTTCTTGTGATGAGAATTTTTCAGTTCTAACTCGTAGAAACTTCCAAATATATAACACCAGTATGATTGTATCTTTTTTCATAAAGGCTAGATGGTAAATATTTTCAGCGTTGTGGGACTCTGTAGAATTTCTATAGAGGAGGTGCTTTGGAGGTCACAGTCTAGTTGGGAGGAGTGTGTGTGTGTGTGTGTGTGTGTGTGTGTGTGCGCGCACGCACTTTTTTTTGGAGGTAGGAAAGATACAAGGATTTTTTAAGAACTGAGATTATCTAGGGGGTGAATGGTACAAAGTAACTAAACCCTTCTCTACCCTTTTGGATGCCCTTGGATTTTTTTCTCTTAATTTTTTTTTTTTTTTCATAACCACATTGTTAACGGAGGTCTCTTACTTTCCTCGAAGCCAAGCTCGTTTTGCATTCTCATGAAGAGGATCTGATAGCCTTGTGTCAAGAAAGCTAAAGAAAAACCATACGGAGGGTGCCAAAAAATGTATACAAATTTTAAGAAAGGAAAAAACTGTGTTAAAATTGTAATACTCGGCACAGCGGGTTAGCTCAGTTGGTTAGAGCGCGATGCAACCTGAGGTGGTCTCAGCTGTTGTCTGCAGAGAAAAAAAGAAGCTCGTCTTTGGAGCGCCCCCTAATGGCAGGGCAATGAATTGCATGTTTGTATAGGTTACCATTTTATTGTAATACAATGGCCCTTATTCACACATTGCGAGACCCCCAGTGCATGCCTGAAACTGCCGATAATACCAAACCCTGTATAGACTGTATTTTTTAATATACGTAGATGCTTTTTCACCTAAAGAAAGCACTTTATGGCTTCTCTTGGGCGTATCCGAACCACCAGCATCACTGCTCTTGTGCTTTGAGGCCATTATTAAGTGAAATGAGGGCGACTTAATCACAAGCCCTGTGACACCGGGATAGTCAATCTGATAAGCAGGATGGCTGTTAAGTGACTAGCGGGCAGGGAGCGTCTACAACCTGGAGACGCGGGACGAAGGGATGGCACATCCCGGACAGGATAGAGCGGGATGGCACGAGATTTTTATCACGCTACTCAGAACAGCACAGAATGTAAAACTCACAAGTTGTTTGTGTCTGGAATTTTCCGTTTGCTGTTTAAGGACCGTGTCTGACCTCGGGTTACTGAAACCATGGAAATGACATGACATTGAGTAACTTTAAGTTAGACAACATGTGGGTTCGACACATGTAAATATTATGGTGAGCATGACCTTGTGGGATTAGCTAACACCTGTTTTATCAGGTCACGTGATTGTCATTTTTCGTGATGGGAATAACTAAGTTCTCATCTTTGATGGTTATAATACAGTGTGGTGGTTTATAGTCACTGTGCTGTGTGCATTACATCTCCAGGGCTTATCGACTAGTTGCAAGTTTGTACCCTAAAAACAATATCGGTCCTATTCCCCGCCCAGCAGTTCCTGGTAACCACCATTTTACTGTTTGTTTGCATGAGTTTGGCTTTGTTTAGATTCCACATATCAGTGAGATCCTCAGTACTTCTCTTTCTCTGATTTATTGCACTTAGCATAATGCCCTGAAGAGCCATGCAGGTTGCTGCAAGTAGCAGGGTTTCCTTCTTTTTTTTACGGCTGAGTGATATTCTATTCTGTATACATATCACCTCTTCTTTATCCCGTCATCCATTCAGGGACGCGTAGGTTGCCTCCATATCTTGGCTATTGTGAATAATGCTGCCTTGAACATGGGCATGTAGTGTCTCTTTGACTACAGATCAAAACCACAATGAGATTCCACCTCCCACCTGTCGGGATGGCTATTATCAAAAAGACAAGAAACAACACATTTCGGGAGAACCCTCGTGCACTGTTGGTGGGGTTGCAAATTGGGGCAGCCACTATGGAAAACAGTATGGAGGTTCCAAAAAATTAAAGATAGAACCACCTTATGACCCAGCAATTCCACTTCTGGGTACATGTTAACATTTAATAATTAAAAACACTGTGCAATAGGGTATCTGCCCACTTTACCGATAGGAAAATGGAGATCAAGACAGACAAAGTTATTTACACAAGGTCTCACAATTAATAAATTATGGAGCTGAGATTTAAGCTCCATCGGGCCCTCCTCATTCCAAATACCACATGAAGTTTCAGTAATAAAAAGACAAATTTCGAACCAGATTCTCTATGTTCTGAAGAAAACATTGGAGGCTGCGTGGAACTTGCAAATACTGACGACCTACAAAGCGTGTTCTGATAAGATAACTTGGGGTTTGATGTTTTGTTCTGTTTTAAGGCAATAAAACCATGATCTGTTTAAACCCCGGTCAATCAAGCCTTCGGAGACTCAAATGTATTTTAAGAAGTGAAGTTGCCTTCCAGGAATACGTGCAAAAGAACAGGTTATAAAACCGGTGAAGCTACAAGCTCCGATACAAAATTTTTTTTATTGTGGTAAAAATCACACAACGTGAAATTTGTCCTCTTAACAAAATTGAAGTGCAGAATCCACCATTGTCAGCTCCAGGCAGCATTGTCCAGCAGCTCTCAAGAATTTATTCATTTTGCATAATCAAAACTTTATGCCCGTTGGACAGTGACTCCGTTCTTCCCTGGCCTTCGCCCCTGGCACCCACCTCTGGGCTTTGGCTCCGATCAGAGAAGTTAGGGACCTGACTGCCTGGGTCTTCAAGTCTGAATTGTCTTTTCAGTTCTCAAGGACATCACGGAAAGTATACTCAGGCTTTCGTATCTCATTATAAACATCTGGCTTTAATCTTGCTGCAAACTCAGCTTTTACCATCCCTTTGGGGCCAATGTCTCAGAGAGCCACTGGCCCAGGAACAAATCTTTCATAATCAGAATTTGTGTGCAGGCGATTTAAAACCAGTACCTTGGAAAAAGGAAAGAAAAAAAACCCCCGCCAAGGGCAAAGTTTAAAAAGTGATGTCACCCCAGGAAGTGGGAACTGAACAAAGGTAATTTGGCCAGCGGAGGTCTGAGTTCTTACACTGATTTTCCACTGGGCTTATTTTTGTTGAATTGATGAATGAGGACCCAAATGCCTGACAGGCTAGGGGGAAAATTGTGAAAGATCCATCGCCAGGCCCTAGAGAAGGCCCATTTCATGGTGCCCACACGTGGAGATATCTTTCTCTTGGGTCCCTTTGTCTTTCTAACCCAGCCCTCCAGCACCCCTTCTGCTAAGAGAAGGATCCCCACGTGATCTAACATGGGAAATGTCTGCCTCTTTCAGGATTTAATCTTAAAAAGTAATTGGGGTTTCATCAGAGATGCTGTCAGCCTTGTTTTTCAATCCTTTACTGTAGCCACAGTGGGGAATGTTATTCGCATGTTTGTCAGAACCATCCGGAACTCATAAACACACACACACACACACACACACACACACACACACACACACCTGAAAGTGACAGACAATTCTAACTTAACAAAATTAATAGCGTAGAGATAGTGTCCTGAAATACAACATTATGAACATTTGACTAGAACATTGTTTCCTTGCAGGTTATTTTTTAAAAAAATACTCGTAGGGACCCAACTGCATGACCCACTCTTGGGTCTTGCTCAGTGTTTGACAAACCCTTTGCTAAGAAAAATGTGAGCGATGGCTCTGAGTCTCTGTACTTTTCCACATTAAATCGGAGCGGAGTATTGGCGATTTAAGGAGGGATTAAATGCCAGCTAATATCCAGAGGAAGCCCATTGCTCTCTTTTCCATGACATCTGTGAATTTAAAACTCGAACCCCCTTATTTTCATTTCCGTCATTCACTGTGGCACACACCACACCAGTCTTCTGGCGAATACGGCACTTTAGAGTGTGTTTATTATTAGTCTGCCATTATAGGAGTAATGCTTTCTTCAGCCTTCGTCTGAGTCTCTGCAAATTTGTACTTTGCCCCCTCCCCAAAAAAAATACAAACACAGTTGGTGCAGCTTTTTTTGTTGTTCTATTATTATTATTATTATTTTTACAACTGTTGGGTCAAAATTGCCACTGACATTGTAAGTTGCCATTATTTTTTTACGATCTGCTTTGGATGCCAGTTGGATGGGTTTCCCTTCCTAACACTGGTGGAATATCTTTGTCAGCTCTTGGCAGCTGGGGGACTAGGCAGGACGCCCCTCCATGGAAAGTTTCCAATTCTCTCTGAAGACCTGCATGGACGCTGGAGCTCTGGATACAGCTGAGCGTTCTCTTTTCAAAGGGGGACGAGGGGCTGGTGGAATTCCACGTCCGTCCCTAACTCCTTAACTATTTCAAATCAGAGGGTGAGCTTTTGAGGCTTCAGACTTCAGCTTCTCCTTGTTCAGTATGGAAGACCCTGATGTTTTAACCATCTACCTATGTCTCCATCTCACACTCTATTTTCTTTCCTTGATCTAACTTGATTATTCCCTGATATTTTCTTTCTGTCCATTGGGGTCTTCTCTGAAAGTCTGCTTTGTTTTCTGCATACACACACACACACACGGTGCCAAAAAATGTATACACATTTTAAAAAAGGAAAAACTATTAAAATTGTAATACTCAATATATACCGATAACAAAAGATGAATACAAGTCATGTTTCACTTCTGCAATGACAAGAGGTGCTCAAAGTGGTTCCCATCAGCGTCCAGACACCTCTGATGACGGCGAACTACTGCCTGAGCCACGTTGACCAAAGTGGCTCCCAATTCAGCAGTAGATTTACTGTTTCTGCCCAGGCAAAATCAATGCTGGTAACCCACCTTTAAAAAATGTAGTTTTCTTTCAAGGGGCACAAAGAATGCCTTCAATTTATAATCCTGAATATTTCAAATAGACGAATTACTCAAACCAGTTTTCGGTGTTATCATAGTTAACTCTTGTGCTATTTCGTGAACATGGTAAATAGGACATTTAAACCCATGAAAATAAGTCTGAAACATGGCATAGAAGTAAAGCCTGCTTAGTCATGGATAAGGTCCGACCAGTAGCAGTATCTGCTGTGACCCCGCGCAGGCAGCTGTGACTATCGCATTAAAATCTCTCAAAGTCTAGAGGCAGCTTTTCTGTTGTCCTCACTCAGCCACTTCCATGTTTGTAAGACACTCTTGGCTAATGACAAAGGCTGCAGTATTCTCGTCAGGACGCCCTGGAGTTACCCGGCCTTACCTTTCCCTACAGATCTGCCAGGCGTCTTGCCTTGTTAAGCTCAGCCCTTGGCTACACAAGTGGTGTTTGTTACATCGAGACCCCTGATCTGCTGAGTCTTCAGTTTCTTCCAACGGGGAAAACCGCATACCCTGCACAACCAAGGTAAACATTAGAAAGGAAATATTCCAAAGAAAGCCATCAGTGACTCCTGTGTGTATAGGACAGTATAAATGAGTTTAATGTTACAATTCTGTCCTTAAAACAGGCTTTCTCAACCTCAACAGTATGAACTTGTAGGGCCAGGTTATTCTCTGATGTGGGGTGCCCTGTGCCCTCTAGGACATTGAGCAGCATCCCTGGTCCCCACCCAGAAGGTGCCAGGGGCACCACACCCCTCGTCACGACATCCTAAAATGGCTGCAGATTTTGACAGACACCCCTTGGGGCAAAATTACCCTCTATTAGAAACCACTGCCATAGGTAGGTAGGTAGGTAGGTAGGTAGGAAAATGGATGGCTAGATTGATAAATAGATAGAGGTGATAAATAATTATGGATCAATGGATGGTTAGATACATAGATGATAAATAATTATGGGTAGATAAATAGATGACAGACAGATATGGATACTTCGATATATAGGTAGGTGAGTAGATGATAGATGCCATGTTTCCCCGAAAACAAGACCTAGCCGGACAATCAGCTCTAATGCGTCTTTTGGAGCAAAAATTAGTATAAGACCGGGTATTATATTATATTATATTATACTATATAAGACTCGGTCTTATAGTAAAATAAGACCGGATCTTATATTAATTTTTGCTCCAAAAGACGCATTAGAGCTGATCGTCTGGCTAGGTCTTATTTTCGGGGAAACCCGGTACATAGTCTCTCATGCTAAGGCAGGTCTCAGCCTCACACTGCTCACCTTTGTGTCTGGATGATTCTGATGTGGGGCGTCCTGGACCCTAAAGGCTGTTGAGCAATGTCCCTGATCTCCACCCACCAGATGGCAATAGCACTCCCCAGTGTGACAACCCAAAATGCCTCCAGACATTGTCAAATGTCCCCAGGGGGTAACATGCCCTCCCAGTTGAAAACCACTGTCTCATAGTATTTTGTGGCTGGGGGACCATTTCTTTGCTCACCAAGAAAGCAAAGCCAGGAGAGAATCAAGACCTCAGTGACAAGCTTCATTCCAACATTCACAAGACTGATCTTCGAGCCAAAGAAAGATCTTGAATCAACAGTCAACCTCGCAATTTGGAAACCAGGACGGGTCTTGCCAACTCGCAAAACCGAGAATGTGAGTTCTTAAAGTCATTCACTTTCATGGGATGAGAGACATCAAGTGGAAAAATTGCAAGCCAGCCCATGCCAGCAGAGGGCCACTGAGATAGAAAAAAACTGTCTCAGCAAAGAACTAAACAGGGAGAAAAGAGGTGTTACAGGTCTCCTAACAGAGGTTTTCCTCCCGTGTTTTGGAAAGGATATTTTCTTGATGGATTCTACTTCCTTTCTCTGATTCCATCTTGGATTTTTTTTCCCCCTGAATGTCCTCATGTCAACTTCTGACCTTTTGCTAAGCTGCAGGTATTTAAATGAGCAGTAAGAGACACGTTAATAAGGAACAGCGTGAGTGGTTGAAAGAACCCTGGACTTGAATCCAAGACCTGGATTCCAATTCACAGCGTCTCCCTGGGGCCAAGATGGCGGGCAAGTTTCTTAGCTGCAATGTAGGTACTGTCTTCCCTGGTAGGGACGGCAGCTATTCCCGTGGGTCTGTTTCTGCTCAGAACACTGCAGTGGCTTTCTCTCTCACCATCTTTAAAGTCTTCGCTCAACTATGTTCTCAATGAGGGTTCCCCCCTGCTCTCTATTTAAAACTTCATTCCTGCGAATCCTTCCCTAATTTATTTTTCTCCGTAGCATCAAGTACTTTCTAACGGGTTATACACTTTTCTTATGTACTCATTTTGCTGTCTCTCTCTCTCTCCTCATTAGGACGCGAGCTACACGCAGAGAGGGAATCTGGTCTTTGGTTTTTGTTCAGTGCTGTATTGCTGGCCCCTAAAACAGTCATTAGTATATGGAGGATGCCTCCTTCATAGAAAACGATGGTATTTATGGCCTGTCCCCATGCATAGATGTAGGGCGTTTGTGTTTGCAATGATGGTTTAGTGTTCTAATTTATGGGTGTGATGTAGTGTAACTTATTTATGCAATTGCCTAAAGTAAAGGAATTAAGTTTGCATTTTGTACAATTGACAGTGCTATATAAAATACCATTGTGTGTGTGTGTGTGTGTGTGTGTGTGTAAAATCAGTTTCTAGAAACGAATTTCTGGGTCAAAAGATTTGCACAATTAAATTACGATCAGATATTGCCAATTGCAATCCAGAAATGCTGTGTCAATTTATACCCATCAGCAATGAATGAAAGATCCTCATAGCCTTGTTAATTTTTATGGCTTTGCTATTTTTTATGGTTTGTGGTAACTGGATTAGTTAAAAGTACTGATATTTCCATATTTCAATCCACGTTTCTTTATTAGTGAGATTTTTCATATTTTTTAGGTTTTGAGCATTTACATTATTTTTGAATTGCTGTCCCTTTGCCCAGTTTTTAACAAGTGGGGTTCAAGTTATAGTCTCTTATCAGGGATTTCTTTTTCTTTGGAAATAATGTAAGACTCACAGGAAGTCACAAACACAGTGCAGAGTTCCTGGGGACCCTTGGCCCAGCCTCCCCCAATGATAGCATTTTTTTATGCCAGAGTACATCGTCAAAACCAGAAATGTAACCACGTAACTCTGTCTGACTTCAAAATATTTTCCAGTTAATTTCATTCTTTTCCAATCTGTTTTATTTATATATGTGTGTGTGTGTGTGTGTGTGTGTGTATGTGTGTGTGTATGTATATGTATATATAAAATTTTAGTCAAAATATAAACATAAATCATAATTTTACTCAAAACGTTTATTTGAATATATTTAACACGTGTATATAATACGTCCTTAACATACTGCCAACATTTGGTGTAATTGAGTGTGTGTTTTCGGTCCCTTGGGTGTCACTTAGACAGGATTTCATGGAAATGAGACCACCCCATCGTGATGCTGTTTCTTTTCAGGGTCTGTGGATTGATTTCTGATTCAAAATGCTAAATCCTTTTTACTTTATTGATGGATGGAGTGTGGTGGGGATTTCTTTCTTCTTGGATGACTTTTTCCAAACTGCTAAGTGACTGGTCTGCTTTTCTCTGCTAAGTGAGGGACCGTCTTTTCCACGTGCTATGTTCCCGTGATGGATCACATCTCTTTGCCTGAAATACTTGCACTCAAGCGGCATCACGGTGTGGAGCAGAAGTTATAAAGAAATCATTGTACATCCCCCTTCACCATCCCTTGAACTTCCGAACTTAGCAACTGAGCCCATCGTCCAGAGAGTTCTTGTTATTTTAGCTTATTAGATACAGCCAACGAAAACTCTTATTCATTTCACTTTTTATGAGCGCCCACTTGGTATTTCGTTTTTCCCCCAGTCTGTGTGTAATGTTTGGATGCACATCAGCCGAAGTAGATCTATTTTCTACAATATTTGAAAGTCAATTAGCAGACGTATCAAAGTACATCATTGTCTGTCTTGCCAGTTGCCCCAACAATGGGGACGTGGCAGTGAGCTACACGTCTGCACTCTGCTTTGTGTTTCAGTGAAAGCTGATAGCGGAAGGCAGTTGTCTCCTAAATTTACATGTGGGCTCCTGGGTCTGCTCGTTTCCTTTCAGAACCTTTGGCTTCTTTGGAACCTTCTGACTTTTTCCTGGAGGCGTTCTGCAGCTTCCCTCCCTAATTATTTCTCCGTGTACCAGCAGCTTCCAGGTCACCCCTGGAAAACACCACGTTGTGGCTTGCAAAGTGTGTAAAAGACCCCCTTAAATAGTACACTGCTGTCATTCTCTTGAGACCCTGAGAGACGATAGACCTCCATTGTTGCAGTAAATAGGTCCAGAAGAGCTTTCGCAGTGGATGCGGGTAAACCAGTTGTCCCCGGTGAGATAAAGCTGTGACTTGGTGTCTTTGCTCATTTCCATGGTGTAAATACTTAATTTCCGCCATGACTGATTTCTAGCGGCCTGCAGTTTCACAGCTGGCCCACAGAATTCTTCCTTATTTAACAGTCCTCTTTAAGGGCTGGCAGAAGCCAGGTCTTGCCCTTCTGTACGGGACTAATCAAAGCAGGACGAGAGCTGGGTTGGTTGAATGTCTGTAGAGGGATGAGACCACCATCCACTATTCTGTTCCTCGCCCCCTTTTCCTCCTGGTGCATCTAGGAGGTTAGGAAGCGTCCTGTAGGGTCTGTGTGCTGGGAAGGGGATGGCAGCACCACCCCACCCAGGAGCTCAGGGAGGTGGCAGAAATCTGGCTTTCACCCTTAATCCTTTATCTCTGCGCCTCCGGTATTTTAACTTTAAACTTCAACCCATGAATAGAAAATACAAAAACGCCTTGCTCTCTACCTCTCCTCCTCCAAACGTCCTACTTCCATATGCTATTTAAAAGTTGACAGAGAGCGTCAAGTCAGCTCTTATTTCCACCGAATCAATGCTTTAAGACATAAAAGACGTGTCTTCAGATTTTTGCTTGCATGTACTTAAATGTTCTTTTTGCCGGTTGTAAGAGGTAAAAATTATTTAACCGTAATTGGCAGTTTTGAATGAACCAACTTAACCATCTGCTGTATGTCAGTGTCTACATGTTGCTTTCAAATGGGTGACTGCATTCTTTACATTATTTGGCCCTTGTGTCGGTTATCTTATTGATGTATAGTTCCCAAATACATACAACAAAGAGACAATGTCCACGCTGTTTGAGTTTTCTTACCACATGCGTACGTTGCTTGTCTAAAAAAGGGCAACCAACATCTCTGTGTGGTGGCGTTATCAGATGGTTTGGTTTGGTTTGCCCTTCTGTATTAAAACTACTCAGAAATAAACTAATACCAAACCAAGGGAAAAAGTAGTTTGAAAAATAACCATACAATTAGGGAGGGGTTAGAAAATAAACCACAGTGCATCAAATATGTAGCATAAGCTGTAGTTGTTTGGAAAAAAAAAATCAAAAGACCTTTATTTTGGGTCAGTGGAAAATCCTTAAGACATATCGATATGTGAGAAAAGCAACTGGCAAAATAGTGTCTGCAGTGTGGCTCATTGGGGGGTAGAAATGACGCACCTCAGAAAGCTAGACAGTTTTCAGCATGTACGTATGGTCCCAAAGCCATGCAGACAGACACATGGGAAAGGTAACAACCGAGGGGAATGGAAGGGGACTGTAAAGAGAAACTTGATTTGTTTCCTTTTATTTCTCTACCGTTGGAGTTTTGAAAACACAGCCAGAGTAAATAGCACCACCACAATTTCAAAGACCATGTACGTGGAGTTGCCTGATGTCGCATCTCGGTTTTCATCACAGCGCTTCCTCTTTCTCTTGGAGGTTAGACCTCCAACTTCTCTGCCCGGGCAAGGCCACCTGCACAGATGCAAATGCAAACGCCATGCTCTGCAGAAGTTCCTGACTCACCCAGCCCTTGTCCTAACCCATGCATTGCTTGCCCCGGTCATGCCAGCTGCCTCCAGGTGGGGTTGAGTGGGACTTTGTCTTAGATTGGGGACATACGTATCAAATCGCTTTCACCTTTGTGGCCCCAGCCCGGTGTGTTCTATAAATATCACAGAACTATGGCTATTCATTCGTTCATTCAGTGAGAGCAGAATCCGACTGAATACCTCCCTGTGACAGCCGTCTCATCCTCACCGGGGAAGATACAAACATGTGTTAGGCATTATCATCATGCATGCTGAAGGAAAACACTGAAAAAAGGATAAATTACAATTCTTGGAAGCAGGGGTAGGACGCCCCTTAAATCAGCATAATTGGAAAATCACTATCATTCAAAACTTCACTCCAAATAATTATGGATTCCAAGTACATTTTGCAAGTTTGCTCTCGACTCAGGTAATTACGGGTTATCAGGGATGATTGCACGTTCATTTTGGCTCAGTGAAGGCAGAATGATACAATTGTATGATTTCATGATTTCTTTCTTTTTTTTTAAATAGGGCTATCAAATGTAAATTCTGCACATCAGTTTAAAACCGCCTCATACCAGATCACTGTAGAGTCTATTTGGGGGTTATCACGCGCTGCCTGTGGCATCTGACAAACTCATGTTGTAGTTTATTTCCACACATTCTGGAAGGTGGAGACAACCTTGATTTCTAAACTACACTTCCATTCCACGGCAAGCCTTCACGCTCGCGTTTAAAAGATATGTTCTTATTTTTTCATACTGTGTGGACCACACAACAAAGATTTGTGTCAAAAATTGGCATTGCCTTGGGCTCCGGTGTCTTCTGAACTCCACACTTACCCCCAAATAAGAGTGACTCGGTGTTTAAGTGTAAAAATGCAAAAAAATAAATAAATAAATGCGAATGCCTTTAGAGTTAGTAAAGACCTGGAGAATTCCACTGAAATGGAAGAACATTCATTGGGCATCAGAGAAAGGGATAAGAAAGTCTTTTATTTTTTTTCTCTTCAAGGCAATTCCCATTGAGCAACTCGACAATTAATAGAAAATTAACCCAACCTCAGAGGAGTATTGACCAGCCTAAGGGATACTCTAAACGTGTTTCAAAACATCGTACGATGCCATTCATCACCTCTGACTCGTTAAGACACATTCCTCACTGAAATTCTCCCATAGTCATGGATCAGGGCAGCAATGGATTAAAAAAAGAAGAAGAAAGACCAACGATCAAACACAGACCAAAACCGTCATTATAAAAGCAACACACTGTGTGTGTGTGTGTAGTTTGTAGACAGGGCTGATTGTAAGAGGTCTTTGTACTTAATTTTAAACGTGTTTGCTATTGCCAGGGACGAGCTCATTGAAGGAACTCCCAGGTCCCTAGAGAACATGGTGTAAATAATGATTTCAACATCACCCATCGATCCTACAGTGATTTATAATGTCTGTTTACTGTTGGTTTTTCCAGTGCTTTGGAGACCCATAAAGGCAGGAATCATATTTTTTTTATTAGCAACTGTACACTTGGTAAGTGACACAGGACACACACACACACACGCCCACACATGTTGTGATACAAGAACATCTAGCAACACAGAAGCCTTGTTTCTCCCACACGCATCACACATCTGCTCTCTCCTTGCATCCAATTCTAAAGAGCTCGCCCTTCGAATGCCAACAGCATGTCCACCATTTTTGGTGAAAACCTATTAGAAGTACCTGTTCAGTGGTTTCTTAATCTTCCCAGAGGGAAACTGAAAGTCATTTCTGTTTGGACCCAAGGGGAGCTTTCTGGATAACTGGTGCTGGTCTCTTTTTTTCCTGGTTCGTGTCAAGCTGGCCTCGGGCCGCGTTTGTTCCTTCTGCACTAACTGGCTACCATGCTTACTGTTCTAAGCTCTTCCTTCCCACCTCCTCCCCCAGGAACCTCTCAGGTAGCAGCTGTTGTCAGCCATGTTTTCCAGCTTGGCATTTATATCTAGCTCAGGTCCACCAAGCCATTTGCAGTCTAGATTTGCTGCCCCCAACAAGGTCCTCTGCTGCTCTGCACCCTCCCTGTTAGGCGGTCCTCACTCTGGACAGAGCGCAAGCCTTCTAGTCCTGCGGGGTGTCTGGTGCTCAGAGACCACCCTCCCTGGGAATGTCTTGAATCTCATGGAGGTTCTGGGAGGTGGGCCATCTCAGTGAAAAGCAACTTGCCCGGCTTCCAACAGAGAAGATGGGACCAAGGAGTCAATGTGTAACTTCTGCTCTGTGTCCAAGGTCACTTTGCATTTCCGTGATAGAACGCAGGGGAGCCCAATCTGCTTGTGCCTCGGACCTGCTTGGGCACCGTTACAAAGACGTTGTCGGTGGGGTGGGAAGTGGCGGGTGTCGTGAGAAGGGAAAACTCAGGAGTGCAGGGCATGGTCCCCCCCATAACCGCGTGGCATGGCCCTGTGTGACCTCAAAAGATTCATTCTTGCCTGTTTTCTTTTGGTGGGGAGTGTCCCAGAGAATTTCCATGGCTAGAGGTCAGACTCCGCAATGAGATGGTCAGACGTTTAGTTACAAGTGAACGGCATGGATGTCCAAGGCTGCAGAGACCCCCTTAGCCTTAGTGGATCACAAGGATCCACTGTTTCCCCAGACCAAAATGATGGTACCATCTGCTACTTACAACAAACAAACCGTTATTTCAGCTCATAAAGGCATGGTAGCCAGGTAAAGTACAGGACACTCCGTTAAATTCGAAATTTGGGGTAAATAATGAATACTTTTTTTTTTTTTTTTTTTTTTTTTTTAAGTATTAAGTATATCCTATACATTTGGGACATACTTATACGGGTGACAAGTGTAGTGGACCCCGTGTAATATTTGGGACATACTTACACTAGTGGGTATCCTGCAGTTTAGTTTGCTCAGCTGGCAGCCATCCATAAAAAGCATTGTCACCAATGATTTGTGACAGATGAGTAATCCTCTAGCGACTCCCACATGCTTTTACTCAAAAGGAAGTCTGAGCAGGATTAACTTAAAGGAAACAAGTCTTAACAAATAAGAGAGCATCTCAGTCATTAAAGAGAGGGCGCTGGCAGATAAAAGAAATTATACTGTACAACAGCCTAAATCACACCGTAAAGAAACCCGGCTAGGATACCCTGATGGCTCCTGGCTAAATACGGGCTACTGTTCTTTGGGTTTTACCCCAAAATCAGCATGTGAATGTCGGAGAGAAAAGATCTGTTGGACTTGCATTTGTGTCAAGGTGGGCCATTCCCTGAGCCCTGAGGGGTAATTGTACCCTGACTGACATAAACCTTGTGTAGAGTAACTAGCAGACGTCCATCTGTGCCCTTTTGGTAAAAGTTTTATTATAGGTCCATTAATTTAGACTCTCATCTCCCAGCCTGCTGCTGCTGCGAATTTAAATATTATCTCGTGTAGAAAAATAAACACGCGATTCGCTTCCTACTGTCTTTAAGGCTTTATAATAATAAGTAAACGGCTCTTTCCTGAGCCTCTAGTATTTAGACAGGTGGGGTTTATTTCTCTGGGCAAAAGAAAGCATTTTGTATGAATAAATGCAATGGCTTCCCATTTCCCGTAATATTTTATTTTTGTAGAACAATGACCTCAAAAGCAAAAGTCTAAATTTATTCCCAGTGTAACCAGCATGAGAAAGGCATACGAGCTTTAAACAAAGTTGTTTCTTCCCTGAAGCAAACACGCAGCACAGCAGTTGCAAACTCAGCTGCCATGGTATAAACCCTGGACGTGTGCAAAAAATTGCTTTGCAGTTGTCCAAGTTGCAACAGATAAAAACGTACGCATCCACACAGGGCTTAGGACAACTGAACTGATACTGAGATTCTAGAAGAGAAAGCCAGCCGTGGTATGTCTCTGCCCATGTCTGTTGCCCACCTTTCTTTGATGAAAAAAAAAAAAGAAAATGGAGTTATTTATGGAATCCTCAAATCAAACTAAACTAACAAACAAAATGGAAACAGACTGATAGATACAGAGAACACACTGATGGTTGCCAGATGAGAGGGAGGTTGGGGGAGGCGGTGGCCGGGTGAAAGGTTGAAGGGATTAAGAAGTACAGATTGGCAGTTACAAAATAGTCATGGGGGTGTAAAGTACCGCACAGGGAATATAGTCAGTAATATGGTAATAGCCATGTACGGTGCCAGGTGGGGACTAGACTTACAGGGGGATCCCTTTGTAAGTTATATAAATGTCTCCCCACAACATTGTACACCTGAAACTAATATAACATTGTATGTCAACTGTAATTGAAAAGTAAATTTAAAAAAAAAAAGTCACCCTAATAAATTAAAAAAATAAATTTAAAAAAAAAAAAGAAAATTTTAAAAAAAGGAAAAAAAAATGGAAAGGAAACGAACTATTTCTGAGCTGTATTCAAGCTCCTGTTGCAGTGATGACGATGGAACAAGAATAGTCAGAATTGCTAGGATGAGCGGTAGGAAGTCTGTTGTGCATTTACAGATGGGAAGTTTGTGGAACCCCTGAGATGCGTTCCCTTTATGGCACCGGGACTTCCTCACCGAGCTTCAGATTCACGTCCAAGTCCTCTCGGCGGACGACCACCTGTGTCGGTGTCTGTAGAAATGCACACAGTGAAATGCCATGTTAGACCGGTGCAACCTGGAGTGACTGGCACGGCTCCCTTCTCCTGCACACGGCCTCTTACCACGCAGACATCTGGACTTCACGGCGCTGACACACACACACGTGGTTTTGATGAATGAAAAGGCAGTTTGAACCGCTAATAACCGTAGAACTGCTTCTTTTGCTTACCTTTGATTTCTGCTATTTCTGGACCCCAGGAAACCAGGCTCTACAGCATTCCTGTTATGAGACTTAGTTTGCAGGTGGGGCCATGAATTATCATGAAATCCGTCACCTCAGGTCCAGCATGGAGGAGGCGAGAGTGGCACTGAGAGACAACCAGATGGGTTACGGTGCTAGAGGCAGAGGGAGCTGTGTGTTGGCGACGGGTGTCTGCACAGGTGAGAACCGGCAGATGCAGTAAGTCACACAGCCGTGAGCTGTAGACGTGGGAGGGTTGGTCCTGACCTAATTACGTACGCTCCACCTTCTGTTCTGGCCTTTCTTTTTCCTGTCCCTTCTTTTTCTGGTCTTGGGCGATGCCATTCTGGCCAAAGCCTAAAATACAGGCTACCCCAAACTTTTCCAGCATGAGGAACATAATAATATTACATCCCCACCCTTCTTGGGAAATACACTCTAATTCACCACTTGGATTATCGCTACAACCTTGTACATGAGACCCAGCTATATTTTTTTTTCATTTTTTTTTAAATTAAAGTTTATTGGGTGACAATACTTAGTAAAGATACATAGGTTTCAAGTGTACAGTTCTGTATTACATCATCTATGTATCATGTGTGTTCACCACCCAGAGTCAGTTCTCCTTCCATCACCATATATTCGATCCCGTTTACCCTCATCTACCACCTCCCTTCTTATAATTTCAAATATGTTGTGCTTATTGCCCTTCCATTGTTCTTCTAGTCATTTGAATCAAGGTTCAGAGTTAATGGATGATTTACTTATTATTGCTTTAAATTCAGTGGGTTTCTTTCATCTTTTTGAGTCAAGTGTTCTATCATTTCAGAAAAGGTTTCTTAGAAAAGATCTTAAGGGCAGTAATGATAAGTAAAAATGAAGACATTTCACTGTGTCAGAATTAACTCTTCTGGGAAGGACATCATAGGGAAAATGAAATGGATGGTTGAGAGGATGGGAATCGTTATATGTAATAGCAAATATGTAGTGGGAAAAAAGATTCTTGTTTAGAATAGAGATGAGACTCCTGCAAATTAACAAGAGAAAACACTGGAAACTCCATGGAAAAACAAAACAAAAAAACAAAACAGGTGAAGTAGAGGAGCAGGTAGTGCAAAAAAAGCAGTGAGCCCTGTTAACAAATAACTAATCATGATCAGAGGATTGCAGAGTAAAGCAACAGTGAGAGACATTTTTGTCTGCATCCATATTGCAGACTCTAAATGTGAAATACAAGGTCAGAGAATTAAGTTCATGAACTCGTTGCAATGACGTTGCTAATCTTTTCTGATATCAGAGAGATTATTCATTATGAATTTGTACCAACTGGACAAACAGTTAACCAAGTTGACTATTTGGAAGTGCTGAAAAGACTGCGTGAAAACGTTAGATGACCTGAACTTTACGCCAACAATTCATGGCTCTTGCATCACGACAATGCACCAGCTCACAGGGCACTGTCTGTGAGGGAGTTTTTAGCCAGGAAACAAATAACTGTATTGGAACACCCTCCCTACTCACCTGACCTGGCCCCCGATGACTTCTTTCTTTACCTGAAGATAAAGAAAATATTGAAAGGAAGACATTTGGATGACATTCAGGACACCAAGGGTAATACGACGACAACTCTGATGGCCATTCCAGAAAAAGAGTTCCAACATTGCTTTGAAGGGTGGACTAGGCACTGGTGTCAGTGCACAGCTTCCCAAGGGGAGTCCTTCTAAGGTGACTGTGGTGATATTCAGCAATGAGGTGTGTAGCACTTTTTCTAGGATGAATTTGTGAGCTTAATTGTCAGATCAGAGCTTTTTTGCCTCAGTGGTGATGACCAACATCAAAGTTGCCATTCTAAAGGGCACTTTGGCCAGACTTTAGATTTTTGCTAAGTAAGATTTAGACTTTTGCTAATCCCATGACCCAGCGATATGCATTGTGGGTATAAACCCGGAAGAAGTTCTTACAGAGGTGTGCAAGGTGACACACCCAGGTGTTTCCCATGGCTTAGGGACTTAGGTAGCCATCACCATGTAAGCCTTGTGCTTGTGCTAGATGCATCCAGCATAGAGATATACAGCATAATATTTGTGTGGTCAGCAACATGATGAGGCCTTAGAAGCATTTTGTTGAATGAAAGACACTCAGAAACAGAAGGAGAGTTGCAGTATGATGCTATTTATATAAATGAGAAACACAGACTCACAAATCAACACGGTGTCACTTACAACCCACAGGCATCGTTACAGACATGTGTGAAACAGATCACAATGGGGGACGTGGGTCCAGGAAGACACATGTCAACAAAAGCAATTCTTGCCATGGGTGCTGTGAATTACAACAACCCACTGAACTTTTGGTTTGGAGGTCCGAGGAAGAACCTCGACAACAAAATATATACGACTAAGTAGAAGGCAGCCATGCAAACACACAGGGATGAGGAAGGAAGGTAGAACCAAGCAGAGGTTGGAGGGTAACACGACGTGATGGGTTTCGTTGAGGGTTTCTCCATCTCAGCAGCACTAAGATTTGGGGTTGTGTCATTCTCGGTGATGGTGGCCTGCGCAACGTGTTGTGTTTGTTGCCCTTCCATCATGGTTGTTTTCGTCATTTGAACCAAGGTTCAGACTCACTGGATTATTTACTTGTTATTTCTTTAAATTCAGTGGGTTTCTTTCACCTTTGGACTCAGGTCTTCTATCAACTCAGAAACGCTTTCTTCTACTATTTCTGCTGGAACTTCTTTTGGTTGGATAGGCTTGTCTCCTTGGATGAATCTTTTTCTGTGGGTCGGCTGGATGTCTTCACAATATGGAAACTACATAACGGCAAACCTCTTGCCGTTTTCATCGCTATGAACCTTTCCTCTAGTTTTGCATGTCCTGGGTCTGTCCGTCTGCTGCTTTGTGGACTTGAGATGCTCCAGGGCGTGATCTGAGATGTGCCACGTCCTGAGGACGTCTGCTTTCGTCAGTCTGGGTTTTCACGTGTGCGCGCTCCATCCTGAATTCAGAATCTGTCTCATCCTTTGGCAAAGAATGTGTTTCCGAAACAGCCATTTCTTCTCCAGGAGTCCCTCCTTTGGAAACGCAGTCTTTTCTTTCTTTCCCCCGTGTTTACAGAATTGATTGACGAGGATGGTCAGTTGAGGTTGCCTTCAATTCAGAAAGTGTACCGCACTCTTCTAGCCTTGGGGTGTGTGAGTTCTCACTCCGTTATCGATGCTTCTTTACCACCACCTTCATTTTCAGTTTATCTGCCAAGTTCTGAATGGTATAAATTCTTCGGCATTTCAGTGAAATTGTTGCATTCTTTGCGGATCAGGGGACTTGCATCCCACTCTCAACCTTCCTAAAACTTTACCGATACATAGACATTGGTTGATATTACTTCGTAAACGTCTCCCTATATATATTACAAATTATGTAAATCTCTATCCTTATGTTTATTCCACCACAAAACATGGTAAGACTCAATAATTATGTATCTCTTAATTATTCAACTTAGAAAAGGTGAATTTCTTGAAAAGTCAATAACAACAGCAATATAAACAACGAAAGATACCACTTTATCTTTGCACTCAAGAGCAAACGAAGCACATGTTTAATGAGATCCTTCTGGGTTAAAAAGTTGCTGATGCTGATGAAAACAAGGGGGAAATTGCTTCATCAAAGACAATTTGCTGAGGAAAGAGGAAAGCCAAAACTACTTTTTTTTTTTTTTTGAAGAGAGTGTTCTTTTCTGCGATTTGTTCTCATATAAGTGTAATTTTGCATGTCTGATTCAGTGACCTCTGTGGGCTGGGGTGTTAAAATGAAGACTGGCCCTTAACCTTGACAAAATCAGCTGCAAGAATGCATCCTTATAAAAACGATTACACACGAAAATGTGGTCGATGCTTCTAACCACAAACAGCTGTCCCTGGCAAACCAGTGGCCGCTGGTCATCAGTGTGCAAATCTTGGGTGTGGTGCTTCCAGAAAAAGGCATCCTGCTCACTTTATTATAAATAGTCTTGGGAAAGGACAGAGGCCCTTATGGAAAGGGAAAGAGCCAGCGTCAGACGCTGATTTCAACTGTTCCCCTGACTGCTTTGTGCCGTTTGCAGCTATTTTATTTTCCTAAGATGGCTTGTGTCCCACCATCTGTTTTCCCATCAGCTGCAACAGCACAGCACCAAGCCCACGGGACGCATCTTCCAATCCTGCAGGGGGCTCCCCATCACAGAAAACTTGAATGGACCCACTGTTCTGGGAAAACATGGATTCCCATCTGCGGAGTGAAACGTGCATGGCCAGATATCATCCCTAGACAAGTAAAATTCGTTAAAACGTTTCGAGAGGCAGTTTGCACCGGGATCCGATCAACGCGTTATCGACAATGACAGCTTTGCAGATGGAAGATATTAATGTGTTTACAGTAGCAATGAATTTCTCGCTCTTTTCAGGAAGATCAGATTTGAGGAAGACTTTCAAATATTTCAAGTATTAAAATGTACTTAAGAAGCTGATATTAACTGGGCTTTGCTTCATCTAATCTATAGAGTGTATCTTTGGGGCTGACGGTGACGTGATCACTCTATACAAACAGATAAGGACATGGGTTTCAAAAGGGATCGCTGACTTATTTTGCTTAGCGTGATACTTTCAAGATCCATCCACGTCGCAAATGGCAGTATGTCATCTTTTTTATGGATGAATAATATTCCATCGTGTATGAAAGCAACAAATGAACAAGACAAGCAAACAAACAAAAACGTATAGACTCACACAATTGTTTAGTGGTTACCAGAGAGTCAGGGGAGAGGGTTGATGATAGAAAAGGGAAAAGGGGATCAAACATATGGTGATGGAAGGAGATTTGACTCTGGGTGGTGAGCACACAATGCGATATACAGATGATGTATCATAGAATCATACCATTGAGACCTCTACAATTTTTCCAACCAATGTCACCCCAATGCATTTAATAAAAAACTTTTTAAAAAGGGGGGTCATTAACGGCAACACGGTTTTATATTGGTGTAAAAAGGAGATTTGTTTGGAAGGTCATCATTTTCCTTTGGCATGACCTCTCGTTTTAGGCCCAATGTTGATATGTGATGTTCTAGACCCTTCAGCTGGAAGTCTCGAGCTGTTAGCTTACAAGTCATTACACAAAAGCCAGTGGAAATCGGAACCTCAGCCCCAACCATACGAGTTGTCCCCAGCTCACAGACAGCGTACTCGGCCGTGTCTGACAACTTGAAGGGTGCCCCGTCGGACACAAATTGAGCAAGCAGCCTGCGTTTTCAGCGATGGATACATTGACTCCTGCAGCCACGGAACTGGGAGGCAATCCCACAAATGCATGGCCAAGACTTTCTCTACAGGGAATTCAAGCTTGAGCGGTGGACGCCTCATCCGAAATGTCTCTCCTTCCAGGAAACACTCCCTCCGGTTCCTATCGTGCATGTCCCAGGTATCACCTGTCGGCTTCTGTCTTTTTCCCCCGCCAGACTGAATGCCATGTGTACACCAACAACGGGACTGCCCTGGGAGTGACACCCACTGAAGCCATTTGTGACCCAACCCATATGCAAGCACTGTCACTCTTCTAGACACATGCTCTCCAGATGGAACAGCCCCGTGTACTTCTATTTTTAAAATTTGCTTCCGCTGCAGAAATTAAGCTAATGGGGAGCCTATTTATAGCCAACAGCCTGAGTCCAACTGTGTTGAGGGGTGACCTCATCCATCAAACACACACACGTCCTCCGAGAATACACCCGTCAGGGTTCCCTCTGGGCCACGTGAAGCCTTTCTTGTGAGACTCTGCCCATCCTTCTGTAAAGAAATCCCCCTTTATATTGACAATGCGAAATATTCCTTCTCTCTTTCAAGAGCTCTGTGGGTTTTCTGTTTGGTTTTTGGGATGGTCTCCCTTTTTCGTGGCATGAGGAATCTCAACGTGAAGAAAAAGATTTACGAAGTGTAGACTAAAATCTAGACTAATAGATACTGGGGGCAGGGGGTGCCAAAAAAAAGTCCACATTTCAAGAGATATTATCTATGTATTACTTTTCGAAGTTGAGTTGACTAGTGTAGCAATGTGTGTGTAGTATGACGTTCACTCAAAAGACGGCATTAATCAAATGAATGCTAGCATCATTCACGGTATCGCAATTTTGATACAGTTTTTCCCTTTCTTAAAATGTGTCTACATTTTTTTGGCACCCTCTGTATATGTTGTATTTGTCAGACCAACGTTCGGTTCCTTTGCGTTGTAGTAGGTGCAATGCTGGTTTCTCCACCAAAGACGACCACGTCCTAACCCCCCAAATTTGGGACTATATTTGGTTATAGGGCAAAAGGGAATTAAAGTGACAGATGGAATTACGCCTGCCAACCAGCTGACCCTTAAAATAGGGAGACGCTCCTGGATTATCCAGCTGGGCCCAGTGTAGTCACACAGGTCCTTAAACATGGGACAGGAGACACAAAAGCAGGTCACAGTGACGCTATTTGAGAAGAATTCTACCCACCACACTGGCTTTGAAGAGAGAGGAAAGGTCCATGAGACAAGGCATACAGGCACCTCTGGAAGTCGCAAAACACAAGAAAACATATTCTCCAGGGGGGCCTCCAGAAGGAAGCAGCCCCACTGCCAGCTTGGTTTTCTCCCGGTGAGACCTGTCTCAGACTTCTGACCATCAGAACTACAAAAAAATAATTATATATTGTTTAAAGTCACCAAGTTAGTGGTGATGTGTTAGGATGACCCTAAGAAACCAATACTGTTTCCTATATTCGCGACTATGATCCAAATACAGAGGGGACCAAAAACATGTGTACCCATTTTGAGAAAGGAAAACTGTATTAACATTGTAATACTTAATATATACCAATAACAAAAGACGAATACAAGTCCCGTGTGACGTCTGCAATGACAAGAGGTGCTCAAAGTGGTTCCCATCAGCGTCCAGACACTTCTGATGACGGCAAACTCCTGCTTGAGCCACGTTGACCAAAGTGTCCACTTGTGTACATGTTTTGGCACCCCGCTGCTTAAGTTCAGTGAGTAGCAGTTTGCTCATGTAAAGATGGTATCTGTCTCATAGAATAATAGTCAAAAATCAGCTAAGGTTGTCCGATGTCATATTTAGCCCATGGGATGCACTGAAAGGGAATGAACCCTTGGTAGAAGCAGGAGATAAAAAACCAACAACATCACAAACAGATTCTCTTTCTGTCACAGTGAAAGGGGTTGTTTGTTTGTGTGTGTGTTTTTTTTTGCATCCAGGAGCAATTTCATTACTATCTTTCGAACCTCTATTCCCCACCCAGTTTCAACGCCAATATAGGATGTTTTAAGCGTGTGTTATGGCAACAAAAAGCTTTGGCAACAAAAAGTTAGAGCAACAAAGAACTTTTAGTTTCGTGTTTCAACATGACAAGCACTGGATTTGCTCATAATTCCGTGAATCAGCAGCTGGGGCTGGGCTTCCCTGCGCAGGCCTCCTTTTGGTCTTGCCTGGGGCCCCTCACACAGCTGCCACCATCTGGATGGCCTGCAGGAGAATGGATGGTGCACAATACAGCTGGCCCTTGAACCACACGGGGGTTAAGGGCGTTGATCCCCTCAACCCCATCCCACAGTCTAAAACCCACTTATAACTGTTGCCTCCCCTAAAACTTAACTGTTAATAGCTGGCTGTAGACTGGAAACCTTTCCGATAACACAAAGTCAATTAACACAGACTTTGTATGTCGTATGTATTATATACTGTATTCTTACCGTAAACAAAAGAAAATGTTAAGAAAATCATAAGGAAGAGAAAACATACTTACAGTACTGTCCGTATTTATTGGGGGGAAAAATTCATGCACAAGTGGACTCACGCTGTTCAAACCTGTGCTATTTAAGGGTCAACCATAGATTCTCTCACATTCTGCAGGACGGTCCTGTCCATCAGCTTAGAGCCCTGAGACCATCATGTGAAAAAGGTAGGGTAGCATCCTTCAGGTGACCAAGCTGAGACAGGGACCCAGCTGACACCAGCACCAATAGCCAGACGTGTCACTGGACCCCAGCTTGGGTCATCCATCCATCCTCCCTCAGAGTGCCAGGTCACTGCCGCCACATGACACACCATACACAGGACCGACAGAAGGACCACCCAGTTGAGCCTAAATTGCTGACCCATCGCAAGGCAGGTAAGTAAAATGGTGGTAGCTTTTAGCTTTTCACTGACATGGCTCTGGCTCCTTCACTAACAGATAGCTTATTTCGTTGAAATATGGACGTTCTCACACCTATGATGTCTGACAGTTTAGGTCACAGACTTGTTGCAATGACATTGCTAACCTTTTTTTTTTTTTTAATATCAGAGGGATTATTTGTTAGGAATGTGTACCAACTGGACAAACAGTTAACCAAGTTTACTATTTGGAAGTGCTGAAAAGGCTGCGTGAAAAAGTTAGAGGAGCTGAACTATCCACCAACAGTTCATGGCTCTTGCATCACGACAATGCACCAGCTCACAGGGCTCTGTCTGTGAGGGAGTTTTTAGCCAGTAAACACATAACTGTATTGGAACACCCTCCCTACTCACCTGGTCTGGCCCCAGTGACTTCTTTCTTTACCCAAAGATAAAGGAAATATTGAAAGGAAGACATTTTGATGAGATTCAGGACATCAAGGGTAATACGACGACAGCTCTGATGGCCGTTCCAGAAAAAGAGTTCCAAAATGGCTTTGAAGGGTGGACTAGGCGCTGGCGTCGGTGCATAGCTTCCCAAGGGGAGTCCTTCAAAGGTGACCATAGTGACATTCAGCAGTGAGGTTGTAGCACTTTTTCTAGGGTGAGTTCACGTACTTAATCGTCCGACCTCCTATGTTTATAATTAATTCCAACATGGCGGAAGAGTTCACCACTGGTTCTGTGGGTCTAGATGTGACGTGAGGGTGATGGGGTGGCTGGTAGCTAGTTTTAGCCGCAGGGGTTAGTTGTGGAGCTGAGCCAAGCTGAGCTTGAGTTTGCGAAGGGAATTCCTTTAGGGAAAGTTGGACACGGTGACAGGGATTTATGTTTCAGACAGGAATTCGTTTATTTATCATTCGACTTACGTGTAGTGAAATGGCTTTGCTGCCTAATCCGTCCTGGTTGCTCAACCATTATCCTTACACTGGATTTCCCAACAAAGGCCTGAAAATGTACATAGTCAAGATTCCATACGGTGTAAAGAACCAAGACATGACATTATTTGTTTTGCGTATAATATTTGACTTTTGTTAGGAATAGTGACTCTGAGCCGTCATTGAGATTTTAAAATGTTTCTCTTGGGTAACTGGTATTTTTCATTAGTCTCCTAGTTTGTAATCCCTCATCTTCTTAGCAGTTAAATGCTTGTGTAATCTAAGAGAGAATCAGTCTATCTGTTTCTGATTTATTTTATATGAACTCACTGAATATTTTTTATGTGTACAGAAAGTCTTCTGGGAGTATTTAATAGACTATTTTGATCTTTCTTTGCTAAAAGCATGAACCCATATATTTTTTTTCTAAGGGTGGAAATCTGGAAGCCATTTACATTATGATCAAAACAGCAAACTCATGAAGTTTGAATGGTTTTTAAACTTGGGAAAAAGAATTTCCTCAGCCTTCCTTCTTGTAGAAGAAAATCAGATTTCGACTGTTTGGCATTGCCCAAAATGTCCACACTTTTTCTTTTTTTCTACAACCTGCACCCCCAAGATTCAGTTTTACACGACGCTTCAATTGTCCTACCGACCATGGGTAACTTCATTAAAGCAGTTCAAAAACATGTAAATAATCTAAATGATAATTTTACAAAACCCGCCCCACCCTCTGGCATAGGGAGATACTTAAAAGACATATAGAATTCCAATCTGGTGATGATTTTTCAGGAAAATTTCGGCATTGAACAAATTAAGGAGAACACAGGCTGGGGGATGAAAATTAGGTTTATATCCAGTTCTTTCTGCATGCGTCAGTGGGGGAGAGATTCAAGTCAGAACACTGTTCCCCACCACCACTAGCAAATATTGGACAATTTTCCCAAAGCACCCCAATATTTGCATTTGTGTGCCGTGAGGCATTGTTATGAAACACGCTTAACTTCCTTTGGCCTGAACTAGAACCAGATGCGTTGGAACCGTGGTTGGAGAAACACGGCAGGACGCCTGCGTTACTGCACATTTTACTGAAAAGACTCCCATGAATGAGGTACTTTTCACCATCTCCTCTCAGGCGTTTTCCGGAGCTGACAATAAATGCCCTTCCTCCTGTTAATTGGCTCTGAGGAGCTAAAATCAGGACAGTTGTAACAAGAGCTGGGTTGCCCTTTAATTTGCTTAGACATGAATGGGGTGATACTGGCTGCCAGGGCTGGGCCGGGTGCAGGGAGGCTGGTTGAGGAAGCCTCTCGGTGCTTTCTGTGTGTGTTCTGCCGAGGGGAGACGGACAAACGCCCAACAGTCAGCGTGGACACGCTGACTGAGGCAGCTGAGATGGGCCTGGGACACGGGTGCTGTGCAGGTCGGCCAGGTGCAAAGGTGGGGAGCGGTGCTGGGGATGGAGACGTGGGTGGAGGGAACTAGCGAGACTGTCTCCACAAAGGACCCCTGGCTGTACATAGCTGTGGCGAGTGAACAAACGTCGGTCTGCCAATCACTAAACGTGAATTCCTGAGGTAGCAATTTCTACGTTTCCCAAGTTACACATTTCATCTCCCCCCACATAGTGTTTTATTTTAAGTGGTTGTCTATGTTACTAATTATCTATATTATAGATATATAATACGTAAGAATGGGATAGATTCTAATATATAACCTGTTAGGTAGAGATTGGATATATTAGAAAAATAGATAGGTAGATAAAATAGATAAGCAATAGATAGATAATAGCTATGTAGGTAGGTAGATAGATAGATAGATAGATAGATAGATAGATAGATAGATATGGATGGATGGATGGATGGATGGATGGATGGATGGATGGATGATGGATGGATGGATGGATGGATGGATGGATGGATGGATGGAAGGAAGGATGGATGGATGGATGGATGGATGATGGATGGATGGATGATGGATGGATGGATGGATGGATGGATGGATAGATAAATGTTAAGCAGACACACCAGATGTCTCATGCAAAGGCAGGTCTCTGAACCTCATATACTTGCATCTGGGGCTGGCTGGCTCTCTGATGTGTGGCGTCCTGGGCCCTATGGGGCTGAAAAGTGTCCCTGGTCTCCACCCACCAGATGCCAGGAGCACAGCCCACACTCCATTTGGACAACCGAAAGTGTCCCAGACTTGGCGAGTGTCCCTGCTGGATAAACCACTGCTTCAGCCCCTTCTCTTTGAAATACAGGTAACAAAATACTGTTTCGTCTGCCTACCTAGGTATATATCTGGAGAATGGAGTGAGGATTGGTACAGAATTAACCCAGCTGGGTGACCGCTGTCATCTAGGATAGCGTGTGGGTTTTGTTTCAGAGACACGCAAAGCATGGTGGATGGATCTTTGGTGACCTTTTAATTCAGTGGCCAAAGCCCTGACTTTTGGGAAGTGAGGAACATGAGTAGGTGGTAGAGGTCTGCTGTGCACCATCAGCCCTACGCCAAGAATACTGCCCTGTCCACTTGCACAGTTATTAAGAGGCCAGCACTTATGGGAAGCGTTCTCACCACCAGAAGATCAAATTTAAAGAACAAATTCTCTAAATGAGGAAGGATGAAGCACCCTGTGTTTGTTCTGTGTAGGTGCTATGAGGTGTGTTTTCAACATTGGGGCATCGTTATTTTCTCTGTGTGTGAATGTGCTCAGCTGCCCTCAGGTTTTGGGGACGAGGGACGATAAACAAAGTTATCACTTTGCCATTGACACGGGATTAAAGAGCGAGCTGTGAGCTGTGCCTCCTCTCTGCTTTCCAGTAAAAGACAAACAACAATAAAACACGAGGTGACTGGGTTTTTATCACGAACTGGGCAATTCAGAAATTGGCTTCGGCTGTTTTCACTGCATGTGTTGTTTTCCTAAGAGACGCCACCATCCTAATCGTTAAATTCATTACAGTTCAGAGGACTCAATCACCGGTCCTCTCCTTTGTAACTTGCGGCTCATTTTAAGTGACTCATTTTTGGAAATAACTCACTGTTATTGAAACTTGGTTAATTTTCTCCAAAGTAAGTTACAGACATCAAAACAGAAAGATGTGCACTTCTGCGTTGCTCTTAATGGGTGTCCGTAAACGCCAAAAAGGTACAGAAAATTATAACTCAGATGAGATCATATTACCACCACTGCAGACACCTACCTAGAGATCGTTGCAGAAACCCCTCACGTTTTTGAGCTTCTCTTTATGTGTTTTAATACACCATTCGGCCATCCAGTAATCCCTGGGGGAGGTATTCTACACATTTTCCCCTTTTCTCCTGACTTGATAAGATGTTGACAGTTTGCCTCCCTTCCCACATCCTGTGCCCCAGTGAGATGCAGGCCACACTCAGGTTTCACAGAGAGTTTTCTTAGATCTGCTTCCCTCCATTTCGTAAGGTTTTGAGTGTCACGTAATTTATTACGTGGCAGGTCCAGGGGAAATATGCAGAGAATGGATGGGTGTGTATCACTTAATCGTTTAGGGATGTCTTGACACCAATTCAAACCGACAGATATGTGTTGAAGGAATGAACAGACTGTTGTGCTATCGGGAATACTGTAAGATGAGACCCTCCTCGGTTCTCTTAATTGTAATGAGTGGGCAAGTCCATTAGCAAGTGAATGAATGAATGAATGAGTGAGTGAATGAATGAATGAATGAATGAATGAATGAATGAAATAAGAGCCCAAACTGAAAATGGTACTCTTTACCATCCACATTAAATCCGTATGGTGACACTGGACCAACAAATGGTTCAATAGACACTCCCCCAGAAAAACCCAAGGCGTGTCTCTTTGTCAATAAAGCCATGAAATAAATAAGAAAAAAAGAATGAAGTTCCGATACTTGGTTCTCTGTGGATGAACCTTGAAAATAGGATGCCCTGTGAAAGAAGCCAGACTCAAATACTACACGGTGTGTGATTCCATTTACAGGAAACGTGCAGAACAAGCAAGTCTGCAGAGACAGAAAGTGGGTGAGTGGTTGCCAGGGGGTGGGGAGGCACACGGGGAATGACTGCTAATAGGTAGGGGGTTACTTTTTGGGAGATAAAAATGTCTTGTAACGGGATACGGGTGGTGATTGAGCAACTTTGTGGCTGTACTAAATGCCCCTGAACAGGTCACTTTAAAACAGTTGTTTTTATGTCACGTGCGTGAGAGTGTGTGTGCGTATGTGGTTTTCTAAAAATGAGTTTCAGGTGCACAAAATGTAATAGTTAGACATTTACACCCCTCACAAAGTGATAACCCCCCTCCTCCAACCTACCACCCCTCCGACATTACATATAGCTGTTACAGTTCCACTGACTCTATCCCCTATGCATGTGTTTTTCATGTCAATTAAAAAAACCAAAAAACTTCTAGCTCAAATCTTCCTCAATCCAGATTTTGCAAACAAATGAAAGAGAAGGTGAACCTGGTGAACTTCCCAATGAGCAGAGAGTAGTTTAGATAAAGAGTGAAAATTTTTAAGAAGCTATTCACACGCCAGGTCAGGGTTACTCAGACAGGACAGTGAGTGGGGAGTGAGAATTCCAGGACACACCCAGACTGAATGCCTTAACGTTGCCAAGAAGTCAGATCCAGATGGGCTTTGCACTCGAAAGCCAGGGGAACAGTGTAGGAAATGGGACTTGGAGAAACAAGATGACTGCGGGTGAACGCGTGGATTCTACGATGAGGAAAAAGAAAAGAGAACTTCTCCTAATGACGCCTAGAATCATGATGCGTGATTCAGTCAGCATTCTCCAGGGAGAGAAAACCAACAGGGCATATCGAGATAGGTAGATAATATCTATCTATCATCTATGCACCTATTTTTCCATCCATCCATCCATCCATCCATCCATCCATCCATCCATCCATCCATCCATCCATCCATCCATCCATCCAGAGATTTATCTTAAAGCATTGGCTCACACAATTGAGGAGGCTTAGAAAGTCCAAAATTTGATGGCTACTCTGGCAGGCTGGAGGCTCAAATAAGACTTGCCGTTCAAGGCTAAGGCTGTCTGCTATAGAATTCCCTCTTCTTCAGGGAGAGGTCCACCTTTGCTCTCCCCTGGCCTTCAACTAATTGGGTGAGGCCCACCCACATTATGGAGGGCAATCTGCTTTACTGACGGAAATGCTAATCTCATCTAAACTGTATCCTCACAGAAGCATCTGGGATAATGTTTGACCACGTATCTGGGCGCCCTGGCCCAGCCAGGTTGACACATAGAATTAACTCACACACTAGAATGAGCTGGATGGCAACTGCTGAGAAAATTAGCTTATCCATTAACATCAGTGGTTGTCATTTGGGGAGATACTCTTCCCTCTCCCCTCTGGGACATTAGGCAATATCTGGAGATTTTTTTTTTGGTTGTTCCCACTGCGGGGAGAGGATGGTACTGACATCTGGTGGGTGGGGACCAGGGATGACCCTCAACAGTCTACAGTTCCCTAGGCAGCCCCCACATCAGAGAATTACTTGGCCCAAATGTCAAATAGCACTTAGAGTGAGAAACCCTGATGGACAGTAAGTGAGAAACGTCAGAAGAGTCAGATAAACCTCTTGGAATACTGGTTTAATGACTGGTTGCTTTTATGACTAGTTTCACAGTGGTGAAAATATGTTTGAAACTGAACTAAACCTTTTTCAGTTCATCAGATATTTTGATGCATTTTGATATTTTTCCATGTCATGGAATCTATCTATCTATCTATCTATCTATCTATCTATCTATCTATCTATCTATCTATCTATCTATCTTTTTATCTATCTGTCTATTTATCTAATCTATCATCTAATAATCTATTCATCATATTTAAATGTCTATCCATTCATCCATCAATTATAAACCTGACCCAGCTAACTCCTTGCTTATAAAGTGGTTATGAAACTTTTCTACAGAACTAGTCAATGAGAGCCAAAGTATTAAGTATTCTTCTCATAAAAAGTCACCCATATGAGAAACAAAAAGCATAACAAGAATTTTCTGAGCTCATTCCAATCTTAGATCATTCTGGGGATTTCTGGAGAACTGACCTGGGTGGGCCACGATAAGACAAAGTGCCTCAATGTATTCAGATAAAACTGAATGGGCTGAAAAATACATTTTCCTAGGAATATAAAACAATTTCTTTAACTTAATATTTTTCTTCTTTATTTTCCCCAGATGAGAGACTCGATGCTTTGATGAGCTGATCTATATTTTTTTAAAGATTTTTACTAAAAATGTAGCTAACATACAATATTATATGAGTTTCAAGGGTACACTGTAGTTATTCAACATTTATAAACCTAAAGAAGTGACCACCATGATACGTCCCCCAACCATCTGACACCATCCCACTATCACAATATTATTGACTATATTCCCCAGGCTGTACATTACATCCCCATGACTTACTTGTTTTATGCCTGGAAATTTGGACCTTTTATTCCCCTTCACCTTCCCACCCTTTTTAAATTTTTCAGTTACAGTTGACATTCAATATTATTTTATATTAATTTCAGTTGTACAGCATAGTGGTTAGACATTTATCTAATTTAAGAAGTGATCCCCCTGACTAGTCTAGTACCCACCTGGCACTACACATAGTTATTACCATATTATTGACTATATTTCCTGTGCTTTACCTTATATCCCCATGACTATTTTGTAACTGCCAATTTGTACTTCTTAACCCCTTCAAACCACCTTGAAACCCTTGAAACCACCTTGCATCGGTCACCCCAAGCAAATCTGGTACCCCTCTGACACCACACATAGTTATTACAATATTACTGACTATATCCCTTATCCTATAACCTACCTCCCCGTGATGACTTTGTAACAACCAATTTGTACCTCTTAATCCTTTCCCCTTGTTCACCCACCCTCTCAACCTCCCTCCCATCTGACAGCCATCACAATGTTCTCTGTATCTATGAGTTTGTTCTTGTTTTGTTTATTTTGTTCTTCAGATTGCACATATAAGAGAAATCACACTGCATCTGTCTTTCTGTATCGGACACTCCACTCAGCACAATACCTCCCAGGTCTATTCACACGCTGCTGCAGATGGCAAGAACCCATTCCTTTCCAGGGCTGAGCAATATTCCATTGTATGGTCATATGTCCCACCTCCTCTTTATCCATTTATCCATTGACAGACACCCAGGCTGCCTCCACATCTTGGCCATTGTAAACGATGCTGCAATGAACATATGGATGCACACGGCCCCTAAAGTAGTGTTTGGGTTTCTTCAGATAAATACCCAGAAGTGGATTACTGGGTCCTTCTTTGTCTCTTGTTACACTCTTTGTTTTAAAGTCTATTTTGTCTGGTATAATTATTGCTACCCCAGCTTTTTTTTTTTCCATTTTCATGAAGTAACTTTTTCTATCCCTTTTCTTTTTTTTTTCTTTTTTTTTTGTTTTATCCCTTTTCTTTCTGTCTGTGTGTCTCTTTCAATCTAAAGTAAGTCTCTTGTAGGCAGCATACACAAGGATTTTGTTTTCTTATCCATTCAGCCCTCTAATGTCTTTTGATTGGAGCATTTAATCCATTTACATCGAAAGTAATTGTTGATAGATATGTAACTATTGCCATTTTATTATTCATAATTTTGATTTTTTTTCATCTTGAAATCTCTTTAACATTCCTTGTAATACTGGTTTGGTGGTAATGAATTCCTTTAGCTTTTTCTTGCCTGGGAAGCTCTTTACCTGTCCTTCGATCCTAAATGACAGCCTTGCTGGGTAGAATATTCTTGGTTGTACGTCCTTGCTTTTCATCACATTGAATATTTTGTGCCAATCCCTTCTGGCCTGCCAAGTTTCTGCTGAGAAATCAGCTGACAGTCTTGTGGGAACTTCCTTATAATTTACTAGGTGCCTTTCTCTTGCTGCTTTTGGGATTCTCTCTGTCTTTAAACTTTGCCATTTTAATTATAATGGGTTTTGGTGTGGGCCTGTTTGGGTTCCTTCTGTTTTGGACTCTGCACTTCCTGGACTTGTATGTGTGTTTCCCTTGCCAGATTAGGGAAGTTTTCAGTTATTATTTCTTCAAATATGTTCTCAATCCCTTGCAGAATTTCTCTCTTTTCCTTCTGGTACCCCTATGATGTTACATTGATGTTGTCTCAGACGTCTCTTAAACTATCTTCTTCTTTTTTATGGGGGAGGGCTGAATTCTTATTTCTTTTTGCTGTTCTGATTGTTTTCTGCTACATTGTCTTGCAAATCAGTGATTCAGTCCTCTGCTTCATCCAATCTGCTGGTGATTCCTTCTAGTGCATTCTTCATTTCAGTTACTGTATTCTTCACTTCTGACTGGTTCTTTTTGTGGTTTTTGTGTCCTTTTTTATGCTGTTATCTCTCTGTTGAATTTCTCACTAAGTTCCTTGAGCATCCTTATAACCCTTGTTTTGAATTCTGTCTCTGGTAGGTTGCTTGCCTCCATTTTGCTTAGGTCTTTTTCTGGAGTTTTCTCCCATTCTTTCACTTGGGATGTATTTCTTTGTTTCCCCATTTTGGCTGCCTGTCTATTTGTTTTATGTACTAAGTAGATATACTATGTCTTTCTGGCTTGGCTGGGGAGTCTTATGTAGTAGGTGCCCTGTGGGGCCCTGGCACTGTTTCTCTGATCACCTGCTTTGGTGCTGCAAGAGTGTCCCTTGTGTGGGTTGTGTGTGCCCTCCTGTTACAGGTGAGTCTTGATTGCTATTGGCACATCAGTGTGTGCGGTTGACCCTCAGGCTGACTGGCTGTGGGGTTTGGCCATGTCCACAGCTTAAAGACTCAGTGTGGGCAGCTTACCCCACTGAGTGGGATTCCCCCCAGTGGGTTCTGGTGCCTGTTGAGACTGCCCTTTGGGTGTGCCACTTATGGGGCTAATTGGGCAGAGCTGTGCTGTGGTCTGAAGCCAACTTCCAAGTATATTGGTTCTGGGGCCTCTTGGGAGGGGCTCTGGTGCAGGCGCAGGTCACCAACTGCCTGTGACCAACCAGGGGCTACCTGGCAGGAGCTACAAAGTGATCCGTGGTTGTTTGCTGCCTGTGCTAAACCTGGAAGCATGTGGCAGAGGCCACGCTGTGAACTGAGGACATCTGCCACAAATACCAGGCCTGGGGTAGCTGCGCAAAAAGCCAGGACCCCCTGAGGCCAGCTGCCACCTGCCAGCTCCCTTAAGGTTCAGCCACTGATAGAGTCTCGTGCAAGTACTGAGTTGGGTGAGGCAGAGTCTCGGGGAGTCACCAGAGTGGGAAGAGTTGTGTTCACCAGGTTAATGTAGATTCTGGTTTGGTGCCAGGGCTGAGCCTGGAGCTACTCAGCAAAAATCTCAGAGCACAATGAGGCCAGTTACCACCTGCCTAAGGCCCACAGACTGACAGTTTTCCAGAAAGACTGTAGTTCAGGTGGGGCTGGCTGCTGGGGAGAAAGCGCCTCTGGCATTGGGGGAGTTGGGTGGGGTGGGGTCCCAGTGAGTCAGCAGGGCGGAGCTGCAGAGCTCACCAGGCCAATCAGATTCAGATTTGTCCATGTGGGGATCACTGGACCAATCGGATTCAGATTTGGCCTTAAGCGTAGGGGGCGGGCTCAACACAGGAAAGATGGTGCCCGGCAGCCGGCTGCCTGGGAGGAGGGCGTCCTCACAAGGAAAATGCTGACTGCCCTTAGCCCTCGCCCGGAAGCAACACACCTCAGTCTGCCCCTGGTATGTCTCCGACACCCCCCGAGTGACTGTCCCTCCGCTGGAGCCCAAGGTGAGTGCCTGCGAGCAAGTGGGTCTGTGCGCGGCTGTTTAAGAAAATGCCTCGGTTTCCTGCTGCCTTCTCCGTCAGTCAGAATCCCCAGTGTTTTTTCACAGCCAGATGTTGTGGGGGCTCCTCTTCCCAGCTCCAGTGCTCCCGGCTGGGGAGGCTGGTGTGGGGCTGGGTCCATCGCTCCTGTGAAGGGAACTCCATGCTGAGATATCCCACCTGGTCCTCATCCACCACACACAGGTGTGGGGCCCGTTTTGCGTCTCCACCCCTCCTCCCAGCCTCAGCCTGGCTCCTTCTTTACAGCCTTAGGTATAAAGCTTCTGTTTAGCGAGACTTTAGATGGTTCTCCAGGTTGATTGTTCTATAATTTAGTTCTAATTTTAATGTGTTCATGGAAGGAAGAAGGCACAGTTACTGCGCCATCTTGGATCCAGATCCTAGCTGATCTAAATTTAAAGCCTAACTCAAAGGTGATGTCAGAAAATAACGTTTTGTAAATAACACAGAGATCATTTCACCAAAAATAGCACTGAGGCTCACTTTTTAAAAAAAATTGGAAGTCATACTTTAGTAGCTGGAATTCATTCCATGCCTTCAAATGTTCTATAATGAGAAGAGAGAATACATTCATTTTTAGAAGATGGCGTTGAATCCTTCCATCCAATTGGTTTTCCTTCACAGTCTTTTAAGAAGAGGGCTTTTAACTGGATTATTTCTGAAGTTGTATTCCATTGCACACTTTAATATTGTCGTTGTGAGAAGCACACGTAGTGTCCTACAGGGAGACTCAGGAAGTTGGATGGTCCACGTCGTTGTGGACGTGTCAGCATTTGGGCAGAGCCTCGGCACAAGTATCGGCACAAGACTTGGCTGTTTCAGTAGTCTGGGTCATTTACGTAACTGCGCGCTGTGGATTTGCCGCTTAAGAGCTTCTCCTGGGTGGCCTCATACTGCCTTTGTGGAAGTGGCATGGAGAGGTGCTATAGAGTGAACGTGTGTGTCTCCCCAGAATTCAAAGGTTGGATCCCATCCCCCAAGGTGATGTTATTTAGGAGGTGGGGCCTGTGGGGGGTGAGTTGGTCATGAGGATGGCGCCTTCAGGAATGGGATTACTGTGCTTTCCTAGGGTCCCAAGCAGTGCGCTCACACAGTTGTACAGTTTAGCAAGTTTTCTAAAAGCAGGATATGTCAGAATTCATTTGTTTCAAGATGACTCCCCCAACTGTTGTGAGCTTCAGCTCCCACAAAACGTGCGTCTTCTCCTAATGGCAGTTTGTTCCCAGTTGGGATGGTGGTAGTTGTGGTGGCGGTTTTCAGTGTCTCAGGTAAGGAGGTCCTGGGATTATTTGAGAATTTAACTGATGCACGGGATTCCATGCAGAGAGAAGCAGTTAATCTGCAGGATGCGTGTGACCTTTTCCTCTTTCCCAGAGCTGCCTCCTCTGTGAAGGGAATTCATCACGTGTACTCACTCGCCATCCCCCAGTGCCCGTGATGCTTTGCATCCAATTTGTTTCATTGGCTCAGTGGAAAGAGTTAAGTTGAAATTCTGTGACTAGACTCTGTGCAAAGACAGTAAAACTCAATGGATCTTGGAAATATGGCTTCAGTTGCAGGCTAGTGGTGACCTATGTTGAAAATGGTGACAGACACAAGACAGGAAGCACACACCTGAGCATCCCCCGTTTGCAATTTTAAGCACATTTTCTTTGAAGGCCTAGTACCCATAGGGATTTACATTTGGAATGCCAGATAATGATCTCTAATTTTGTAAAATAACACAAAATTAAGCTTTATCCAGATTTTCCATCTTACAAATTAAATTGCTTTCCAGCAAAGTCCTCTGGAGCTGTCCTGGAGAATAGCTGCATCTATTTAAAGGAAACTTGTAACTTTGGGGGGAAAAAAAAAACGACAAATCATATTTGAGAAATACACATGACCTGACCCACCTTTTAATATCTGGTGTGCTTTGAAAACCTTACTTCTCTCAAGCCACCATCTGTCCCCTGTCCTGGGCAATGGTGTTCTCCAAGCAAGTCATAATTTAGGCAAATTTTGCTTTTCATAGTTTTACAATATACATATTTACTCCAGGAGCTAGAGTGACCAATTTGTCCAGGTTCTCTTGTAACTTTCAGGTGGGTGGGTGGGTGGATGGATGGATGGATGGATGGATGGATGGATGGATGGATGGATGGATGGATAGATAGATAGATAGATAGATAGATAGATAGATAGATAGATAGATAGATAGATAGCTGGCTGCATAGGTGGGTGGGTGGGTGGATGGGTGGGTGAGTGGATGGATGGACTGATAGATTGCTGAACGGATACGTAGGTAAATAGATGGACAGACAGACAGACTGCCATGCTAAGGCAGGGTTTCTTGCCCTCAGAAACAGATGTCTGCGGCTGGATCACCTCTGTGGTGGGGTGCCGTCCTGTGTGCTATAGCGTGTTGACACTCTCCCTGGTCTCCACCCACCAGATGTCATAGCACTCTGCCCCCAAACTGTGACAACCAAAAATGTCTCCAGACATTGTCCGGTGTCCCCCAGGGGCACAATACACAGAGGACCATTGAGAATGGAATGCATTTCATCTCTTCCCTGTCACCCACTAGAACCAGAAGGGACGCCGCCACACAGCAAGGGCCCTTTCCCCAGTTCAGGCTTCATGGAGCCACTCTTTCTCAACACTTTGGAGAGTCCTGGCTCCCGAGTGAGCTCAGATTCTCCTGGCTTCATGGGTCCAGCAATGAAGTATTTATTGCCACGTACTTTTTCCGCTCTGAAAATTGCTTGTGGAGCTGGAAATAAAAAACTAAATAAAAAATAAGTGTAACCCATCAGAATAAGGCCAGGAAAACCCTACCTTTCTTGTCTGGTGCCGTCAGGGGTCTTTGTCCTTATCAAGATATTTTCAACAATTGTACTATTGTGCAGAAATATCAGCTATGATTCTGTTATTGCTGGTGAATTATGGCCCGTCATGCAGCCAGGAGATCTTGCAAAACTCTTTCAAGCTGAGTGGACTAAACAGACTTGAATATGACAAATTTGAATATTTAAAAAAATTATTGTTGCTTAATCTTTGGAGAAAAGGAAGAGATAGTTTACTTTATAGTCATTTGAACTGCAAAGCGCTCAGTCATTTGTATACATAATATTTCCTAACACTGCTGATTGTGGTTTTTCTGGATGATTAAACAACTGTATAAATTAATAAGAAACATTTGCAGACTTATTTCTCTTCTTTCTTTATGCTGGAAATAATCCATCTAATAATAGCTAAAAATATATATTTGGGGAGGATCTTTTCTGTTCAAATAGTCTCCACGAGAGGGCAGTAGATATCATTGAAAGAGTCTTTCCCCTGGGGTTTGGGGAATATTTTTCCTTTTCCAGTAGATTTCTCTCACTCGGCTTTAAAAGTCACTTCCTTTCGAAAATTATTCTTTCTATTTATTTTATAGAATAAATACCGTTCTCCCATATTTTTGGAGGAGCTGGCCTCTTTCTCACTAACCCAGGAACCCCATAGACTTGACTTCCCTCATCCACCATATTGAATATTCATCTAAGATGAAACGACCAGCTAACCTCTTACTAAAAAGAAATGGCCTCTGAGTTACCATTCAAAGGTTGATCACCACGCAAAAAGCTTGCACATGAAAATATCCAGCTGACCCAGACTGTCTTATTATAGAGCCTGAAATTCAGCTTTTTATGTGCATTTGGCTAATAGCAATGGTGTTTCAGAGTATCGAACAGAAGTCAGATTTTCACAGAAGGCTGACGTTCCTTGTCAGTAGAAAAATAAGATCGTGGTAAAAGTGGAAATGATTTATTTCTATCTATCTATCATCTATCTGTCTATCATCTATCTATCTATCTCAATCATCTATCATCTATCTATGTATCAATCATCTGTCTACACATTTGATGTAAGAACACAAAAATGATTGTGTTTCGGTGGTGACATCAGGACTCTAGCTGTGGTCAGTACTATCTTATTTTTAAACAATTTATCGAGACAGAATTCACCTACCATTTCAAACTGAACAACTCAGTGGCATTTAGTACAGTCACCGTGTTGTGCAATCACCACCTCTATCTACTTCCAGAACATTTTCGTCACCCCAAAAATCATTAGCAGTCGCCCCCATCCCCCTCCCCTAACCCCTGGAAACACCGACCCACTTTCTTTCTCTGTGGAGGAGCCCATTCTGAATTTTTCACATAAATGGAGTCACACACGATGTGGCCTTTTGTGTCTGGCCTCTCATTTAGCATCGTGTTGAAGGTTCATGCTTGTTGTAGCGAATGTCAGTGCTTCCCTCTTTTCTTGGCTGAATACTGTGCCATCGTATGGACCCCATGTTGTTCACACACTCGTCCACTGATGGTCATTGGGGTTGTTTCTACCTTTTGGCGATTGTGAATCGTGCTACTGTTTAAAAAATAGCCTTGTCACAAAATGCGTGTGTTTCCAGTCTCTAAAGTAGCCCTTACTGAATTACAAAGCAGGAGACTGATTTTGACCACAAAGGGCTGCAGTGTGGACCGTGGGCGTCCTGAGGACAGGCTGCACACCTGCAAATACATCTGCCCCTTGTCTTCTTTCTCAGAAGACGCACTTACCTTCTACATTTTGATGCAAACGTAAGGCTAGCAGGACCGGTTGCTGCCGCCAACCTGTTTCCGTATACACATGTACCCCTTCCTGTCATCCACACGCCCCATCACCTGGAGACCTTATCCTACCTGTCGAGTCCCTCTGGTCTCGTCTCAGAATAGTTTGGGCGATTGTAAAACTGTGAACGTGAGTGTATCCATTCCAATCACTCCCTTTCATTTACAGCAGGGGATGGATTTCTTTCTTTCTTTCTTTTTTAACTCGACAGGGAAAAAGGATCATCTCTGGCTTTGCAGGTTATCTGGTTTCCATAGCAGCTACTCAGCTCTGCCACTGTATTGCAAAAGCAATCATAGAAATTATGTCAATGAACAGCGTGGCTGTGTGCCAATAAACCTTTATTTACAAAAACAGGTGGTGGGCCGGATTGGGCCCATGGGCTATGGTTTGCTGGCCTCTGATTCAGAGGCTAAGTCCCAACATTTAGAAAACGTGTAAGGTTCTTCATGATCGGAGCGAGCCCCCCCACAAGCCATCGTTTCTCATCTCGTGTTGTCTAACACCAGCTAATGGTGCCTGTATCCCTTTCTTCATAAAAATATGCAGCCGAGGCCAATGGCATGCAGACCATTTCAGCACAAACACACCTTGTTGGAAGGGGCACTGTTGTGGGCTGGACTGTGTGCCCCCAATATTCATATGTTGAAGCCCTGACCCCCAGGATCCCAGAATGTGACCGTACTTGGAGACGGGTCTGTAAAGAGGGGACTAAGGTGACATGAGGTCACTAGGGTGGGCCCTGCTCCAATAGGACTGTGTCCTTATAAGGAGAGGAGATGAGGACACAGACACACACAGAGGGACGGCCATGTGAGGACACGGGGAGCAGACGGCCATCCACACGCCCAGGAGAGAGGAATCGGGGGGACCCGCCCTGGGACACCTGGGTCTCGGACTCCAGCATCCAGGACTGGGAGAGAGAAATGTGTGCTGTGTTAACCCCTCCCCACCCCGGCACCCCCAGTCTGCGGTACTTGCTATGGCCGCCCTGGCAAGCTCATACAGGTATGTATCCAGTACCCCAGAAATTATACTGCTGTGTCTTCTTACCTTATTTTTGGCCATGAAGCCATTCTTGCAATAATGTCTTTCTGGAATCCGGTGCTGCTGAGTTGGAAAGAGACAGTGTTTCAGCTTCAAGGTCGTAAGTCACGTCATTCTGTCTCCGATGGGAACCTTGCAAGCCCCCACCCCCATTTCCTCAGCTTAGGTGGATGGCTTCGTTCGGAGTTTTCCATTCTCCCTTCGTTCATGAGATGCTACAATGGGCCTATTTTTCTTGGTGCAATAATCTTCACTATGTTCCTTTTAAGTATTCGATGCAGTTTTCAGTCTGGCCGAGGGAAGTGGAAACTTGCAGGCAGGGCTTCCAGGGTTTCAGACAGACTCACAGCGCTTGCCGTGGCATTGAAATAGTGTCCGTTCCTATTTCCTGCGATCGGCCCAAACTGAGTTTCTGCTTTCATCAGATTCTCCAGGTAACGGACGGCCCATTTTTAATTTCATCTCCAGTGCGTGTACTGCATTTGAAACCTGGCTCCCGGTGTTCTCATTTCAAATGACGTTGTACAAGCCTTTCGCGGAACGGGTGTGTCTGCGTTTGTAAGGAGCCAACGTATACACTCCTGGAAGGGTGAGGGCGTGCGTCTTCTGACAGCTGAGACTGCTGACGTTGGCCGAGGTGTCAGACCTTACCCGGACAGGATACGAAACGATGCCCGTAAAATAATGGCATGTGTCTTTAAAATTCACATGTGCATAGATTGGACTTGATTAGCTTACGATGCCTCGTCCCCGCTTGTGCACATGAGAGGGAGGGGGGCAGCCATGCAGAGTGTGTGTGTTAGATTACTGCTGGGTTATTTGAAAAACCGATACGGAAAAATGGAATAGGCTTAGGTGAGAAGAATGGGTTCGTTTTGATTTTAGTCGGCGCAGGTCTTAGTTCTAGTATTTTTCTTCCCAGACCTTCATAGCATCAATTGCAGGAAACACGTTTCACTTTATTTGGTTCTCGGATATGAGCATGGGTACCCACAGGGCACCCCCCTGGGAGACGGGCACAATCCAACTTGCAATTCCGCTTGGAGTGTACGTGCCGGCTCATGAAAATGGTCAGAGTAAGAAACGCAGAGAAAAGGAACTTTTCACCACCACCTGCAGAATTCTCAGTAGGGATCTGCTGTGTTACACTGTCTTTCCTGAATTAGGGACCCAGATCTGATAAGTAGTGACGTGTCCACCTCCTGCTTTTGGAAACTTGGCCGCGCTCCCCCATCTCTCTGTGCGTTTGTCCCCTTACTTGTTACTTGTAACCTGGAGAGGGTGACAGCGCCCCCTCTGCCTGGTGGTGAGGTCATGGCCTCTGAAGAGCTTAGAAACATGCCATGAAAATTTGGGGGTGATCCCATCAATGCTTTTCTCTCTTTCCCGCTCATTTTCTGTATTTCCATGTCGTCTCGTTCATGTAAGAAAGTGAGAGTTGGTCCAAGTCCAGAGTACAGACAAATCTTTCTATTTCAGTTGCTGAGAGCAGATGTCAGAGTTCTCAGGGCTAGGTCTCGAGGCCACAAAAGTTCTCTCTTTATGAAATGCCATCGGTGAAAATCCATGTGGATTCACACTCTGGCCACCGCTCCACAAGCGCCCCTGTCCATCCGTTTGGGCTGCCAGGGCAGAATACCATGGACTGGGGGTTCGAAAACACACACATGTGTCTCCCACAGCTCTGGCGGCTGGAAGTCCCAGATCAAGGGGACACCAGATTTGGTGTCTGGTGACAGCCCTCTCCGTGCGTCACAGACAATCTTCTCATTCTGTCATCATTTGCGGGAAGGGGTCAGCCTGGTCTCTGGATATTTGTCTCACAAACAGAGTCTTTACAGCTCTGTCTGTATTAATGCCACAAACCGTCTTGTGAACGAAGCCACTTGCTGTGTTCGTTACCTTGAATTCTAAGAGTGAGCCCTACCCTTTTCCTACATAACAGCTTTCTCCACTTCTTCCTCCAGTGTATTCAGCACACATTCACTTAAAAGTAAGTCTGACCCCCTAGCTTTGTTTTGGAAGTGAAAGGAACTCGCTTATCTAACTGGCCCTCAGCTGAAGCGTAAAGGCAACTATCTCTTTTTTATTTTCGAAGGACATGCTCCAAGGTGGTTATCAGAACACGAGACGTGGGCAGGTGGATGGCTCAGTTGGTTAGCGTGCGGTGCTTTTAACAACAAGGTTGCTGGTTCTATTGTGAAGCATTGTCATACGATTACGGTCACATGTAGCAATGTCAGACAGAGGCCACGTGACGCTCTAGAATTTAAGTGGCTTCCAGGTTCATCAGCTGAGACACTCAGATCACAGCGACCCAAACAGTAAATCATTTTTGGAAAAAACCTATGCTTCCGTGTCACTTAATTCAGAATCCTAAGTTGGGTGTAGTTCGCTGAATAATAACCCCTCCCCCAAAAAAAGACAGTCCATAGTTTCACTCCCTGGAACCCATGAGCATGTCATTTTATGTGGCAACAGGGACTTTGACGGTGTGATTAAATGAAGGATGTCGAGATGGGACGATGACCGTCACAGGTGTCCTCATAAGAGAGAAACATGAGGGTGGAGTCAGAAAGGGAGATGGGACAAGACAATTAGAGGAGAGAAAGAGAGGGAAAGAGTGAGACAGAGAGAGAGAAGGAGAGAGAGAGGGATTGGAAGACACGCTGCTCTGGGATTTGAAGATGGGGAAAGAGTCCATGAGCCCAGCAGTGCAGGTACCAAAAGCTGGAAAAGACAGCAAAACAGAGTCCCTGGGAAGCTTCCAGGAGGAGCAGCCCTGCCGGTGACCTGCAGATGCTGAGCTGCAGCTGAGGCCGGGCATGCGTGAGGAGACAGCCCCGTGCAGAGAGAGCAGCTGCCTTGCCTGGGAGCACAAGGGGACAAAGCTGTGCTGGTACCTGCGGGAGTTGGCACCCCAGTCCCGATTGGCCCCATCTCTACGCCGTCCTAACGTGGGTCGTTTCGTGGCGTTCTCAGCAGAAATACCTGTTGGTCTCCAAAGTCCATTCATAATTACACTCAAGTTGTTTTGGGTTTTGTTTTTCGTTTTTGAGGGTGGTGCTACTGTCCCCAGCGTAACAAACGCCATTAGCCAAACTCTCAGTCAAGAAGGTGTGGCCGTGTGACTAACTTCAGTATAATATCAGTCGCGGTGTGGGACATTTAGGAAGCCAGCCTGCTGAGGAAGAGCTAATTCCGTTGGCAGGTAAACTCTTTGATTCCTCACCGCTTTCTCATTCCTGCTTCCAGGGATGGAGACGCGATGGCTGGAGCCTCAGTATCCATGGTGAGCCATGAGGCAACCTTGAGGATGGGAGGCAGGTGTTTGGGTGGTTGTGGTTCCAATTTCATATGCATATAGTCATTATGCATCTCTGGTTTATTTGCTCTCGACATGAAGCTGCTAGTGCGGGACTGTAATTATCTGAGGAAACCCGACATGTCCATCGTTTAAACCAAAATAGAATGATGTCATTGTCCGATTATTGTTTCCCTTGGCCAAACTGGGACAGATAAATATGAGTTGATTCTGTCAAGGTCACAAATCTGTGGTGTGTGTGCATGTTTGGACTGAGTTGGGGAGAGACAGACCCTCTATCTCTTCACAGAGCAACCCTCCACCCACCCCACCCGCCAAGGGACGCAGAGCAAGCCCACAGAGGATGAGGAAATTAGCGCTTCCCCAACACACACAAGAATGTAAACTCACCATCCTTCCCAGGTTTCCTTGTTTAGCATGGTTTCCACACTGGGGAAAGCATAACGCATCTGGCCAGCCACCACTGCAAAGGTTTGCTTCATGACGTCTGCTTTGTGACATTAATTTTTCAGTTACTGACCTCCACCTTTGGTGAGAGTGTTACAAAATGAGCTGTGAAAATCTTGCAAGACCATTAAGGAAACTCTTAATATTACAGTTATTGCTGGCAGTCAAATTGAGCTGTAATTTTTGGCAAGCGATGCCTCGGTAGGTGTCTACATATTTTGGGTGCAAGCTTCCATCCACATACGGCTTGCTGTTTGCTTGGAATTTAAAAGAAAATGATCTTTCTTATTTAAACAGCGATGGATGATGATCTCTGTAGTTCCGACCAAATTTAAAAGGTGGGAGTGGCAAACAAAATTCTGCAAGTTTTATATCTCAGGCTTTTTTTTTGCCCCTAAGTTTTCTTTGGGAAGCACTGGTCCCAAGACCTTTATGTAGGATAACAGGGTGTGAGGCTGGGATTCAAATGGCCACAGTGAACATGGGGTGAAACCGTACGCCACAGCTGACCGCAGGAGAGAGAAGGTGTAAAGGTGTAGGTGTCACAGCCTGGCCCCAGTGATAAGGTTTTTATCCAAGGACTAATTACAGAGCGTAAGCAGAGCAGGCAACTGAAATTTCCCTGGGAAGCTATCCCTAACATTTTTTTAAAATTAAATTTATTGGGGTGACAATGGTTAGTAGAATTGTCAGTCTCTAACTTTAAGCGGAAGGCACAGGGAGAGGGAGAAAGTTGCTAGAGCCTGTTGAGACATAAGATGATGGAGTGACGTTAGAGGGACGTGTGGGGACACTGTGACCTTGTGAGCTGAGCATGGAGGGTTGTAGCTTCTTGTAGCCGAGGTCCAGGACTGCCTGCCTCCTGCAGCCTTTGCTGTCTGCAGCCCCCGCTGCCCGACCTGACTCAGGCCAGCCTGCACAGTGCCCCTGTGGACTGATTCTAAAAGGGTCCATTTTTACAGGACCCAGATGAGAACAGTGGCCGGAAAATAGCTGCAGGGCTGACCCTGTGGCCAGTAACCAACAGACTCAGTAGGAAAAGTTCGAGTCTGGACAAGCCATCCATTACCAAGCGGGCCAAGCAAGGTGACTCAGAACCTCTCCTGAGCCCTCCCAGATTTTTATGCAGCGTCTTAAGGTCAGCCTGGCCTCTGCAAATTCTGACACGGGGAGATGTGCGTTCCGTTTCCGTTATTCTGGAGTCTCGCTTTTCCTCCAGCAGGGAAACGTGTGTGGGCGTCGGAGTCTGCGTGTCTCGGCTGCTGGGCAGAAGTTTGTCTCCCCTAGGAGTGGGTCCCCTGGGGGTGGTTTTTCCTGACCGCCCCCCCCCCCTTTTAGGTCTCCATGACCTTGTCAGGGCCACCTACATCCATCCTTGTCAAGTTGTTAACACCTACTTGAAGCTTCTCACCCACACCAGGCGGAGAACTCTGGCGGTTCACCAGCCTCACAAGCCGTCAGGGTGGGGATTTTCATGACCCCAGTGGGACAAAAGGACACTGTTTTATCGACAGGGAGCCCTTGTTTGCCCTTTTGCACACTCTCCAGTTGGCTGCTCTCTCCCTTCCCTTTTTGTCTCCAAGTTGTTCTCGCCTGGTCCCTCACCCTCTCTTAAATGCTGGGACCTTGACACTCTCTACCTCTGTTTTATTTCATCTCTGAATGCAGATTTTTTTTTGGGGGGGATGGGTATTGGTATATGACATTTGAGAGGTATAAGACGTCAGTTGTGCAGCGACAAAGCCTGGGCCACAGCCTGAGACCTGAGCTGCCCCATGGGCTGGAAGTCAGGGGACATGAAAACAGGTCTCTTGGGTGGTTTTTCCTGGGAATCCAGTCTTTGCCCCGTGTTCATTCCACACGCTGTTTCTTGGTGGGATTTGAAACACACGAATGACATGTGTTCTTTTCTTTTATGCCTGGTACCATCTTCTTCTCAACCAAGAAATCAATCTGATAGGTGTCGGCAGAAATGAAGGGTGAAACATTTCCTCCAAGGAAAAGTTGCAACTGTGAAATCACTTGCACGTGTGACTTTGGACGTCCCTGTGAACACATCTGCTCCTCAAGGAGAATGTGCCATAAAAGGACCATCCGTCTCACCCATGAGCTCTGACTCCCCCTGTAATTTAACGGGGCCATAACACCCACGATGAACCTGAGGTCTGATACCCTTGACCCTTCTGCTAGAATGTGGGTGAGGGGCACTTAATTCCCAACGGTGGACAGCGATGGAATGTGTGAGAACCCTGCCATCTAGAAAAATCTGCATATCACTCCCCGTGGGGCGTGCTGCTTAGGGCTGAAGGGTTTTGAGAGCTGGAGTTCATTTGGTCTTTTCACAGTTTATAACAGGTACCTGCCCACAGCATTCCCTATCCACATGCCTGCATCTGGGTCGCCCACACAACCAGGGACTACGTATCTATTGATATTTATATGTTTCCGTACATAGGACTGCATACTTATGTTATTTAATGATGTAATGAAAGAGTTGCTATATCGTGGCCAGGAGACGGGGACAAAGTTGACGGACTTGGAGAATTTGAACCATGGGTATCCTAACACTTTGGGGGATAGCATCTCAGTCTAGATTTGGGGTGTCCTAATTGCGGCCTGTGGGCCAACTGCGGTCCACAATCCATTGTTAATTGGCCCACAGCAAATTCCAAAAATATATTTAGTTTACTTAAATAAACCAGGTGAGGCAATATGTACTTCACCTCGAGTGAGTGGCCCGGCTGTTTGTGTATTTTACCGCATATGGCCCTTGGTGAAAACCGCTGAAAAAAGTTTGGACACCCCTGGTCTAGATGAACCATAGCACTAATGCTTTGCAAAAAAACAGAACAAAACGAAAAAGCTGCTGCATCCTTGAAATAGCCATCTGTGTTGCACATACACAGAACGTGAAGACTTTGTTTCTCACAACTTTCTAGACCTGAGATTACCTTGCTTAAATCTGAAGCAGGTTGAATAAGAACGACGTCAGACCGAATGAAACGCCGCGGGAGAAACAGAGCACATCAACTGTCGCGTATGTGGGGTTCTGCCGGTTCAAGTGTGGCAGACAAGTTATATTAATTCACAGGTGAACAACCCCACAGCTGCCTTCCTTGTTTATAGATCTGAGGTTTCTAGGACCTACAGTCCGCATAACAACGCCCACGGACAAAGGAATCATTTTGATTATCGATAAACAAAATGAAACACGGTAAATTCAGATCAACCGTAACCATCTGGAGGTTTTAACCCAAAGCTTCTCCCTTCTTTCCAAACAGCCCAACGTCACGAGAAGCCGAGCATGCACTGTACTTACCTTATCTCAGGATGTCCCTCTCGTCCCGCTGAATTGGCACCGTGACAAACGGTCTGACGGGCGAATTACTCATAAAATGTTGGGTTTGGTATTTCCCTTTCCAAGATGCAATTCTTTTTCATGCCTGCTGAAATGTGATTGCATTTCTGTTGTTTGTTGTTGTTGTTCCCTTGAAGGTATTGAAGGGAATATTGCACAATGTCTAATTTGTTGCAAGGAGCCATTTCAAAACAAGCGGTAAATCTGACAGGATGTGAACTAGTCCAAGGTTCTGGGTTAAACACAAAAACATCCAGCTCTGCTCAGCTGGTCACACCTGAGGTTCCTCCCCAGCTGATGGCCAACTCCCTCTGCAAACATCCTGTATGTAGAGATTTGAAGGACCAAAGGAAAGGGTGAGCAGCTCTGTTTGAAAACAGCCCCCCTCACTTGTCTTGAAGGTAGCCCCATTTTGTGTTTTGCTAGTTCTGACGGGGAGCCACCCTCCTGAAGGTGGGACTGTGGTTGGGCTTGTTGTAGAGTCTACCTTTTGTCTTAGCTCTGCCCCCAGGGGCAGCCCCCATCAAGAGGGAGCTTCCTGCCCCAAGAAAGGTCTCTTCTCTGTTTCTGGAGTCTTTTGTTCTTTGGGACAAAGGTCTCCCGTTCCACCCACCATTCTGGAGGGGACCCTCAAGGGATTTTCGCTGGAGTTTCATCATCTTCTCGATGTCTTTTTAGTTTCCTTTCAGGTGATGTATTCCAGGAGCATCTTCTGAGTTTAATCTTTTGGTTCAGGAATGTTCTAAATAACAAACACTCAATAGGCATCTCACATATTCAATTATTGATTACACTTTTAAAAATTTTCCACAAAGGGCGATAGTGGCGATGGATTACAGGAGCTGCAATGTCCAATTTCCACATTAAAGTTGTTTTATTTTTCCCCATCTTTACCTTGTTGCTTGTTAATCTCTTCTTTAGCCCAGATGTTAAGAATGTGGTATATGTCACCACCTTGATTTAGCTGCATTTAAGAAATGAAGAGGGCGTGCTTATGTCACCGTATATGGACTGATGCTGTGTTTACTAGGTGATTCTAGAAAATAACTGTGGTGACATCCTGTAAAGAATAAACTTCCTGGGCTGCCCATATTGGGGTCTAATTGCTTTGTCTGGCATCAGACTGACGAGGAAGCCCTGACCTCTGGAGTCTTCAAGCCCCATGTCTCCCCTTCCCCTCCACCAAACCAAGCCACACCGGGAACAGTTCATGGCTTTCTTCCAGGACTGGAAGCTTTGTTTCAAATCTCACAACAGATATTTGTGATAGGTGTTATCTCCACTTTATAAAGGAGGAGAAAGGGATTTAAAAGGGGGTTAACTCATTTACCATACAGCCAACGGCAGCGCTGCAGTTTCGATCTTAATCCTTATTCCTAGCTGTTTTCTGTGCCCTATGCACTATGCGACATTGTGTCTGCATGCATGAGTGTGCATACACACATACACACACATTTACACACTCATACACCTATACACAGGTGCAACTATTCACTCCTTCTGTTTCTTTACTTTTGGCACAACAATCAGCTATTCCCAGTATACACGTGAATCACACTTATGTTTCCAGCATCTCCCAAGGAAACACTTTTAAACAGGATAAAAATAAAAGAAAGGAGAAGAAGTAGGAGGAGGAGGGGAAAAAGCTGAGAGCAGATCTCCTCGTCACAGATTAGGGAGTAAAACCATGTTTGACAGAAGGATGGTCTGCAAATAATTTATGCCTCAAGTGGCAGCTTTGGCTGCTCCTGAACAATAGGCTGCTTTGTGACAGGGAAGCAGATGAACTCAAGTGGAGACGGGGCAAGTTGGCAGATGACTGACCTGTTTTTCACACCATTCCACCCATGAGTGCCAGCCCTTCCCCAGCCATGCCAGTGGCAGGGTAGGGAAGGACTCCAAGCAACTTACGTTCATGCTTTCTACCATCAGCCCAGCCATCAGCAGATTGCCTGCGCTTGTTTATTGGGTGCTTTTTGGTGACTCTCCTTCCTGCCTTCCTCATACCTTGCATGATGGGGAATCTCTGGATGTCTGTTTCCCACTTACTTTTCCCTTTCCTACCAACATTCAGGTGTGCATTGGCCACAGGAAGTGTGCAGAATAAAAGCCCAGGGATCCCAGAACTCCATGAAGCTATATATCCCTCTGTTTGCACAAACGGCCTCATATCCTGTTTTGAAGACCACAGAAAAGCCAGTGTCATTTCCATCCAGTAGCGATAAGAGTCACAGGTCCAGCTTCTGTGGAAACTGGCTGGGAAGCGAGTTGCATCGTCCCAATTTGCTAATGAATATGCAGAAGGAAATGATCTTTTTTCATCTGGCTGGTTGCTGGCAAATTGTGTCACTTTCTCCTTCACATAATTCTTAGGTATAGTCCAGAGGGAAATTTAACTATTTTTAAGACACTCTTTCGTCCTATAATAGTGACTCTGGAAGGGTACGCATGAGAAATATCTGGATTTATTTATTTTTTTTTTCAAAATATGTACTTAAGATTCTTTCCTCGCCTCCAGACCTGCGAAACCAGAAGATCTGGGGTGGGTTTGGGTGCATGAATTTTGATAATATTCTCCCAGAGATATTCATTTATAATCATGGAGAGGAACTCTGCTCTAAAGAATCAGGGTGCCTGGGTTTAGGGCTGCTTCCAACACTGAGGTCTAGCATTCTCTTAAATTTGGGGTGAGAAAAAGAAACAGATATCTATTCAGATTAATGGATAGCCATGACTTGGAAAAGTAGATACAACTGTAAGCTAAAATATAGTGTTATTTTCATTTACGGGTGTGGGTGCTTTAGCTTCAGAAAACACTGTCTCAAGGAAGCAGCCAGCATGGAGGCACTGCTGTTTATTTGTCCTACTTCCTTTTCCTGCTCTCCAAATTTTTTTTTGCATTATTCTCATCAAAAGCACAGCAGCTCCAGTTGTTCCGTCTCCTCCTCTTAAACTTCCAGAAGAACTTCCTGTATTAGTGACCAGAGGACATACATATATACATCTATCACTGTCTTCACACAGTGACCGTTCCACGTTATTTAATGTGTCCCTTTGGAGAGTCCCACTGCTTTACTTCACAAACAAATGACAAAAATCCATCACCATTGTAAAGATGTACACATTTAGCCCTCAGACATGGAAATATTCTATAAGCTTTCAACACAGACACCAAACAATTTGAATCTTTCCTCTGGCAGTATGAAATTCGGACACTCAAAGAAGCAGAATTTGAGACTGTCCCCCAGATCGTCACTGCGGGTCAACAACCATCCTGGTCTTCCCAGAGACTGAGGGGCTCAGGGCTAAACACATGCCCCAATGGGGGTGTTTCTTAAAATTTGGAAAGTCACAGGCACAATGGGGTAATTCAGTCACCATACTTTCTCTGTGGGTCACGATAGAGTAACAGGAATTGGATTGACTCTTCAGCTTCAAACCATCAGTCAAAAATCTAGTCAACGGGGCTGACCCGGTGGCGCAGGTGGTTGGAGCGCCTCCTAACACTGAGGTTGCCAGTTTGAGTCCCACGTGGGCCAGTGAGCTGCGCCCTCTACATCTAAGATTGTGAACAACACCTCTCCCTGGAGCTGGGCTGCCGTGAGTAGCCTTGAACCGGGAGACGTGGAAGAAAAGGGTGGGGGGAATCTATTCAATGTGCAGGAAGGAACAGTTTGCAAGACTGGACATTGGGCAGATAAGAACAGTGATCCATGAGAGACAGAAAAAAACAAGGTAGAATCTCTGCTCAGTCAGCACATGGTGCCAGTGGGATTTAGCCCTGAAGAGATTGCAAGAAGGCAGTGAAAGGCCACCATCCCTTCCATAGCTTGAGTCTGTGACTTGGTTCTTTGTGCCACTATCTGCGAGAGATGCTGGGAAATAGACAGGGAAATCTTGTACCCAACTGACATTTGGGGGTTCTGTGACCGAAAGGATGAAGGGAACAATGGATTGGAGTGGGGTTACCTGTGTCCACCACAGTCCTCAGGGACATGGTGAGGACGTGAAACAGGAAAACAGCCGTGGGACTAAGGAAAGAGGAACAGGTCAGAAAGGGGTGATAGAATGGGTGGGACTTTGGGACAAGTCTGATGTGACCAGGACAGAAGGAGGGGGGACTGAAGAAACGTTCTATGGTTTCCCATTCTGGTGAACAGATAGAGGGCCCTTTGAGATACGACGTGTAAACGCAGTGTGTTTGGGATTGAGGTAGGGCGGATAATACATATATTTTCGGACATGGTGAGTTTGACATCCTACTGGAGAGGTTCCATAGATAACTGGCAACCGGAGGATCACCTGGGAAGGGCTAGAGAAACGTGCACACGTCTGCATGTGCAAGATATTGGAACAAGCAGAAGGAGACAAGGGCACCTAGAGGAGAAGAAACTGACCAGGTCTCAGCTTTTGCAAATACGGGAACACGAAGGAGAGGAAATTGTAAAGACATCGTGAGGGTGAAAAGGGCAGTGGAGTGGGAGGAAGGAGAGAAAACAACGAAATGGTGGAGGCCAGGGCTGAGAGAAGGTAAAAGAAGAACCTCTTGAAATTGGATTCTGGGGGTTGGAAAGGGGATCCTGCCCAGTTTCCTGGGTAACGTCAGCATCATCGGATGAGCTGAACACTCCACAATATCTGAGGAACGGGAGAGAATGCGTGTGGTCCATGTACGGAAACATCTGCTACTGAGAGGAAGGCGGGAGAACAGACGGAATCTTCAGGGAACGACAAGGACACGAGCGAGCGTCTTCATGAAGACAGGTGCATCTGAGAACGTCTGCCACGTTCCCCGTTAAAAAGCATCCAGCACCATCTGGCATCTGGTATGTATGGGACGTCGGTGGAAGGAAAGCAAAAGAAAGAGCAGAAGAGAAAGCCAGTGAGACTTCTCAGCCCGACAAAGGCGTGGGTGGACATGAGTATCTGCTGGTCAGGAGATGTCTGTGGTCAAGACATGACTAAGGTCAAGGCCGATGGGGGCTGGAAAGAGTGAGGAGAGAGCAGGAGGGAGACTGGACACTCACTCCCTCTGGACATGCAGTTTCTCAAGCAGACGTGATGCCAGCATCACATCTCTGGTGGATACAGCTCACCATGGGCGGTGCTTCTTACGTTCCATAGTGATAACAATAAACTGTGTCCATTCTTATGTGTCATCACCTTACATCGCTCGGTGCACTGACAGGAGATGCTCATAAACGGTCTTTTATCCTGTTGGTTTAAACGATAGTGCTGAGTAAGCTGCAGGGCTCTTCTCTCTCTCTCTCTCTCTCTCTCTCTCTCTCTCTCTCTCTCTCTCTCTCTCTCTCCATCTCTCTCTCTCTCTCTCTCTCTGTCTCTCTCCCCCCTTCCTCCTCCCTGTCTCTCTCCATCTCTCTGTCTCTCTCTGTCTCTCTCTGTCTCTCTCTCCACTGCACAGAGCTCCCAAGGTCCCATCATTCCACAGGAATCAGACTGATGTCATCTAAACCTCAGCATATGCTTTTCATTAATAATGGAAAGTTTCTCATCACCAAAGGAGTTTACGAGAGACCTAAGGGTGTATGCGAAACTCTTTATGATTAAAAAATATAATGTCACTGGGAAAGTTAAACTGCAGATATAAAAAAAAGAAATTAATAAAGTTAACGTAAAGAGATTCTATATGGTTTAGAGCAAATGTGTCGTCCTCTATAGTAGAAACTGTTTTGTCACCGTGGAAGGGAAGTGTATCGTGCTTAATACAACCATCTTGATTTCATATGGAGACGTTGAATATGTGTTAATTGTTTTTTCTTTTTTTTTTTTTTTTGAAGCTAACTTGACAGAATCTGGATGCTCCAGATGTGAAAAGTTAAAAAAGTGTATCCCCTAGGGTTTCTGTTGGACTCCTTTTGTGTTATTCGTGTTTCTTACTTAGCAAGCGTATTTATGCACTAATTTAGAGCAAGCTCGTGATGCTGAAGGTGTCTGTTTCCCCAAGTTTCGATGGCATTAGACACACTGGCACTTTGGACCTCACTGGCCATGAGTTTGCCTCATGCCTCCCTGTGCCTGGAGTCCAGTCCACTCCTGATCTGTAGAGCAGTTCTCACTGGTTAAGGACAGCCAGGGACAGCCCAGGTCTGAGGTCTTCAAGTTCACACAGCAAGTTCGCATATGGAAAGGGCTCATTGTGTCTTCCACAAGAGAGAAGGGAAGGACGGAAACAGAGCAGAAAGGACGGGCCGGGCTGAGGATAATTGAGGGCAATTGTCTGCTGTAAAAGGCGACTTCACTTTCTCTTGGAGACACAGACTGAGCGGGGAAAAGGCTCCATCTGGCTCCAGAGGGTCCCTGGAACCTCTGGGGACCACTGTGAGATATCTGACATCTCTCCGAGGAAGAGTCCCCTTCTGACATCGCTTTTTTCCCTTTCAGCTAACAAATGGCATGAAAGGGATAGCCGGGACCCACCCAGGCCCCCACTCTTTCCCAGACAGGGATGGGACTGGTCATCATTTGGGAATAGAGCCCTTCAGTGTTGTGACAACTTATTCCTCTAATAGCCTAAATAAAAGTCCCCAACGATATCAGGTCTCCATCTCTGGACCCTGGGGAATGTGACCTGATTTGAAGAAAGGGTCTTTGCTGGCTGTCCTTGTCAGAGCTCGGCCTTGCCCGAAAATTCATCCACTCAGGGTTGGAAAGGAGCAATGAGCATTCTCCGCAGACCCTGAAGGCAGACGTCCTTTTCTGATGCACGCTGAGGGTGGAGCAATAACTTTGCCGGATGTTTGCAGTCCCTCTGATTCGGAAGCCTGATCCCCCAGGCAAAGTGTGTCCTTGCACACTCCTGCCCACCGTGCCAGGGCTCTGCCTTGGAGCTAGGAGAGTCTAAGGACTGACAAGTCAAGGTGAGTCACCAGCAGAAACTGGAAACACACATCTAATCTTTATATGTAGGTCACCATTCCCCAGTGTGTTGACAGCAAGGTTTTCATCCATTTGGCATATCTGCTTGAGCAAACCCAGCACCTACCTACCTCCAGCCTCTGCCAAAGTCAGCAAAGCTGAGTGACGTCAGCCTTGAAAAGCGTTTTCCAAGAGCTTTTCTAGATTCCTTCTGTGTGCAGAGCTAGAAGTCGTTTATTAGCAAGCGACGCAGGGTAAGGGAGAGAGCAAGGGGAGCGGAGGGGAGAAGCCCCCTCTTTCACAGGGGCAGCAGATCCTTTCAAATGTGTCCATAGATTTGGAGGGTCCTCAGTGCTTTGTAACTGAGCATGCTGGTAAACTGAGAATGTTTTTTAAATCAGGTTTTTAGTATTTGGAATATGACCCTGAAATGTACAAATTGCAGTGGTAACTCAACTGAAATCACTACCATCTAAACGTGAGGTACTCTGCATGAGAAGCTCAGCTGCGTGGGTGAGGGTCCAAGTTTAAATGCAGATGATATGTCATGTATACTAGATGTATTAACTCTCTATGTAGTCCGTCAATGTTTTGTATTTATCAACCGTCTATCTAGCTATCTCTCGTCTATCACATTGATCAATCTTTCATCTATCTGTATCTGTGTCGTGTATCAAATTTATAAACCTTCCATTTATTCTTATCTGTCATCTAACTATCATCTATCTACCATCGTTCTGTCTCTATCCATTCAATCATTCACAGACAATATCCCCAATGATTCTACTCTTATGCTCACTCTTCAGATGAAAAGCCACCTAATCAAATCATTAGTTATCTTAGAAGGGGACACAGCCATCAGATATGGACCTGAGACGTAGCCTCTCCCACCTCTGTCATTAAAGAAGTGTGATTCACAAATTACAGTTACATTTTACCTGCTCCAGAGTCATTACACATACTCATTTTTATATTCAATTTTATTAGTGTTCTATAGAATAGCTTATAGTAATTCAGTCAGTGTTATGTATATATATATGTATATATACACACATTCTATATATAATGTAATATATGTATTTATATATTGATATATGGATATATAGATATATATATATATATATCCATTGGATACTTATATATATCCATATATATAAAATATGGATATATATAATATATAATTATATATATATAAGATATGGATATTTATATGGATTTATATATATGCATTGGATACTTAATTGTGTTGAACCTTGCTATTCCTGTGTACAGTCACTTGAATGTATCTTTTAACCACATTTTTTGAATTTGTGAAATCGTTGTCTCTGTTAGGGGACAGAAGTAATTCACACGTGTGAGCTTCTCAGGCACAAGGATTCCAAGCGAATGAGAATTCCCATAGAGTCAGCTTCTCATTAAACTTCTTTTCATGAGTCTTCTTCGAGTTTCTGTTGCCAGGTTCACCAGAGCTTACGGTCACGATTAAATTTGGCTCTTTAATTCCCTGCCCTGCCGATGCAGTAATCAATCACTACTTGATATGGATTAAACTTTTTTACCTGCTCTTGATGTAGTTTTTAAACAGTTCAGTAATGTTCTCCCCACTCCCTTCCTTGGTCAAGACCCAAACGAATCGATTTCACCGTGGGAACGAGCCCAGAGATCAGAGCCCTATTTCCACGGCACGTGAAAGTATATAAAGAATGCTCCATCTCCCCAACACGGAGGGCGTGAGAACAACAAATATATCCTAACAGTGTATTAACTTATGATAACCGAGGGCTGTCAACAGGTATCCCTACGATGAACCTATTCTCATAACAGTGGCTTATGATACGTTTTCTGAACGGTGTCTAATCCGTTTCGGCAGACGGTCACAAAGACGACATGGGTTCATGGGCAGTGATTCCATGATTTGTTGACTTCAAATTATCTTTTCCATGAAATAACTCCTGATACTTGACAATGCGATTGCATTACTCAAATCCAGACATTCCATGAGAGAGTGACAGGAATATTTCTGGAGCTGGGAGCCCTGACTTCTAAGTTTGAGTTCAAAAATTTTCCTTGGCTAAAATAATGAGCTAAGTGATACACAAGGGTTCAGAAGATAGGAGACCTGTGTGTGTGTGTGTGTGTGTGTGTGTGTGTGTGACAAAAAAAGAAAGAGAGAGTGTTTAGGATTTTCATTTATATGAGGATATGAGCTCTACTGATGGAAGCTTACCACCCGTTCTGCCATAAGCCCCCACGAAAGGGTCATAATCTTATCTTTCTCATGGTAGATCATTAGAGTTTATGAATCCGCCCTTACTCGGCCTCAGAAAATGTGAGTTTCCCATGAGTATGCAAGATGGCAGGACCTTAAAATGCCATTTCTTTGGGTCAAGAAACCACTTAAAATAACTGATCTATGGGGAGAAAGGACCATTGGTCCTAAATAACATACGTTCTTTAAAAAAAAACGATTTGTATTAAAAATATAGGTAGCATACAATATTATATTAGTTTCATGGCTACACCATAGTTATTCAACATTTACATACCTAATGAAGCGATCACCATGGTAAGTCCAGCAACCATGTGACACCGTCCCATGCTGTCACCAATATATTACTGACTATATTCCCCATGCTGGACATTACATCCCCATGACTTATTGGTTTTTAATTCGTTTTATTAGTTTCAGGTGTATAAAACAATGTACTAGTTAGACATTTACCCCCCTCGCAAAGTATAACCCTCCTCCCCCAATCCACCCCTCTGACATTGTATATAGTTGTTATAATTGCATTAACTCTATTCCCTGTGCTGTGCTCCACATCCAACGACTATATTAACACGTTGCATACGGATCACGAGAATCTTCACGAGGGATTTAAACCCTGCCGTACGCAACGTGTTAAGCTTTAGTTGACATTCAATATTATTCAGCTTCAGCTTCAGGTGTACAGCGCAGTGGTCAGGCATCTACACCGTCCGTGAAGTGGTCTCCCTAATAGGACATGTGCCCATCTGACCCCCTACAAAATCTTTACATTGTTGATTCTATTCCCCAAACTGTCTTTCCTATCCCTGTGACAATGACTTGTTTTATACCTAGAAATTTGGACCTCTTATTTCCCTTCACTTTTCTCCCTTTTTTTAAAATTTTTCAACGACAGTTGACATTCAGTGTGATTTGATATTAGTGTCAGGTGTACAGCATAGTGGTTAGGCATTAATATAATTATGCAGTGATCCGCCGATTAGTCTAGTCCCCACCTGGCACCCCCCAGAGTCATTACCGTATTAGTGACTACATTGCCCAGGCTTAGATGGCGTAGGTTTTATTTTCAGCTCACCTGCACCACCCAAAAGCTGAGTTCTTTGGCCACTTCTTTTGCAGATCTCCACAGAATTGCCACCACTGAGTACACTTTGTCATTATGTCCTGGGCATTGGAATGGAAATATTTACAGCAGAATACATTTATACACCCCTGTCCCGTCTCCCCTGTAGGGATATTATTGAAGACACATTTGGTATGAATGACTCAGAGACGTGACGGGAACAACTTTGCTTCCCAGAAAGATCGGTTGGGAAGAGAGCCAGCCACATAACAGAAGTGTCTCGCTTTTTTCCTTTGGCTGCTGGGGAGCTCAGAACTGAATTTTTTAAAATCTTGTCATTGTGGTAGTTCTATTCGTAATTCTTTGAGGAACCTCCACACCGCCTTCCATAACGGCTGCACCAGTCTGCATTCCCACCAACAGTGTATGAGGGTTCCTTTTTCTCCACAGCCTCTCCAACACTTGTTACTATTTGTCTTGTTGATGATAGCCATTCTGACTGGGGTGAGGTGCTATCTCATTGTGGTTTTGATTTGCATTTCTCTGGTGATTAGTGATGTTGAGCATTTTTTCATATGTCTATTTGCCATTTGTATGTCCTCTTTGGAGAAATGTCTCTTCAGGTCATCCGCCCATTTTTCAATTGGGTTGTTTGTTTCATTGGAGTTGAGTTGAGTGAGTGTTTTATAAATTTTGGATATTAACCCCTTATCAGATGTATCATTGGCAAATATCTTCTCCCACTCAGTAGGATGTGTTTTTCTTTTGTTCACGGTTTCCTTTGCTGTGAAAAAACTTTTTAGTTTGACGTAGTCCCATTTGTTTGTGTTTTTTTTTTGCTTCCCTTGCCCAAGGGGATAAGTCTGTAAAAATATTACTAAAGGTAATGTCTGCGAGTTTACTTTTTATATTTTCTTCTAGGAGTTTATGGTTTCAGGTCTTACATGTAAGCCTTTAATCCATTTTGAGTTTATTCTTGAATATGGCGTAAGAAGGTGGTCCAGGAAATATAGTCAATGGTATTATAACAGCTATATACAATGTCAGAGGGTTGGTAGATGTGGGGGTTTATCACTTTTTGAGGGGTGTAAATGTCTAATCACTGTGTGTTTCATACACCTGAAACTAATATAATAATAAAACAAATCTTGCTATTGTGCTCCACAGGGACACACTTATATTGAGATGTGGGGGGAAGGGGTTGGGGGAAGGGTACATTTTTAAATCTTCTGCCTTCTGAAGTGTTATGTTAGATTAATTTTTTTACTTTTCTGGAGGATTGTAAACATACACAAGAGGAGGGAGAATAGGACATTGGATCCCTGGTGTACCCATCACTTTGAATATTTGCCCACCCGTGGACAGCATTGTTTAATCCATACCTGTGGCCAGGCCCCTTCTATACCCTCCCCCCAGGACTTACCTTGAAGCTAAGCCCAGACATCAGCCAGTTGCATTCAATTATTGAATTACATCTCATTTCGTCGTGCGTTCTTATAAGTAACGCACACGATGCACGTAAGGAATGCAGGGAGTGGCACTCATGCATATTTATACAAACTCATGTTTTTTCCACAAGCCACTCAACGTCTATAAGCATGCTAGTATGCTCACTCAGTGTCAGCCTCAGAAATAGGCCTGAGACCGTCCCTTGATAACAAAGGGAGGTCCTGTCGCCCGATCTGCCAAGGTGTGGATGGCCCTTAGCTAACATTGTTCCTTTTCTTGGAGCCTCATGGCATTTTCCAGAGTTGAAAGACACAATTTAGAAAAATGGATCTGATGATTGGAACGTTAGTAAGATGCTCCAGACGCTAGAGGAAATCAATAATTCCTCCCTCCCCCACCCCTGTCATACTTGGGACCATGACTGATGGCGCGTTCACCAAGGAGAGGATACTGGCATCACTGGGGATTCTGGAAGAAGCACCCTTTCTATCCTAGCATGAGGTGACAGCTGCTTAGCTCAGGAGATGAGGTGAGATGGGTGCTTCTCGGTTCTTACCTCCTCTATCAACCAAGAAGCCAAAACATCGCGTTGACTAGACTTGTTCTGCCATCTTTTGTTTTCTTCACAGGCCTTTGGGGTCTCCATGCCCACGTGGTCTCGGGTAACCTCTTGGAGCCACACATGGTTATGTTTGCAAATAACTCTCCACCATAACGCTTTGCTGAATCAAACGCAAGGCTGTCGTTTGGAGCACACGCTGGCTTCTTAGCTGCCGCTGGCGTTCTGTGCTTGCACAATCGGTATTTATTGTCATGCATTTAGCAGTTACGGTTATCTGCATTTGTGTGAGCTTGGCAGGGAGAAGTCGTGTTCTGGCTGCCTGCACAAGAAGTAATGGGCTGTGTTTTCCAGAAGCGGATGACTCACTCCAATGACAGCTGTGGAGAGCAGGGCCGTTTGGTGCTAGTCAGGAAAAATGGGAACTCGTGAGGGCCACACCCACTGCGGGTGACAACTGGGGTCTGTCAGGGGTGGCATGGGCGTGATAGAGGAGGGATTCTGGAAGGAGGGAAGCCCTCACTAACAAAGCGTAAAGAAGCGGTGGCTGCGGAATCCTGCCGAAGGGCTCTGCACGTAAAGGTGTCAGGCAACGTCAAAGACAGAGGGCAGTGAATGCTTTTTAAGGTTTTGGTTCCCTCCTGACTTATACTCAAAGACAGTACATGGCCATGTCCTACGGGACCAGAGAGTAAATGTTCTGGGCTTTTGGGGTCATATGTAGGGTCTCTGTTGCAACTTGTCTTTCCAGACAAGAGAGGATGGAAAATATTCCAGGATACTGGGCATCTCGGATTGTCACCTGACCCATAGTTTCCCAGGTAGGACCAACGTCATCACATGAGGCCCTGAGATGAGCGTTGAAAGTCAGCCAGCGCAGAAGAAGTACACGTCTGCAGGTTACACGGGTGGGGGGGCATCTGGTTCTTCTGGGGGCGCTCGGGCAGGGCCAGTGTCCAGTCCTGGCTGATGGGGGCTGCAGAGATGCGGTAGGAACGGTGTTGCTTCCACTCAAAGGTCCCATGAGGCCTGAATATTTCTCTTTATTCCATGGACGCTTGTACTGTCGTTCCCGTTCATGAACCACACAACTTGATCCTGTGAGCCAGTTTCTTAAATCGATCTTTCTGTTTGTCTTCTGTGTAGATAGGTAATGATAGATAGATAGATAGATAGATAGATAGATAGATAGATAGATAGATAGATAGAGAAATATGTATTTGCGTCTCTATCATCTAACTGTGACTGGTTCTGTTTCTCTGAAAAACCCTGAAATATATACAGCCCCCAAAATGCAAAACAAACAGTAGTGCAACACGCCACGCAGAACCTGCCTGGTTCCAGGGCCAAGTTCGTTCACATGATCTCTGGGAAAGGCTTGAATGGTTTCCGTAACCCTTGGCCCCCTGCAGTACCTGACGGTGCCATGTCTACACAGGCCTTTGGTCGACGGCCTCTGAGCAGAGCCCACTCCAAATGTGCATGGGATTTCCTGGCAGGCCCTTGCACAAGAGTCTAAATGCCTGTGGTCTGTTAACAGGGAGGTCAAGATATGTGACTTTTATTAACAAGTCTCAACCTCAGATGCTGGGTGGGATTTTCAGGCTATGATATGAGGTCTCAGGCTGGTAAGAACATCGTGAGTTTCCTGGGGACTACGCTGCCCGTGTAACCGATGTATGTGTATATATACATTTTTAAAGCTGTATTTTCCCCTTGAGATGCCTTTGCATTCATTACAGCTCAAACTATTCAACAGCTGCCCTTTGAACGGGGCCAGGAAGCTGCCTCTTCTCACCAGGCAACGATTAGCAGACATTCGATCCCGGCTAAAAACGCCCCATGGAGACATCGGTCCCCACCAGGAGGACCTTTTGGTCCTGTCAAAAATACCCACACTCAGAAAACATCCCTGGGTTCAAATGTGGCCCCGAATATGTATTTATACTTTTGGTTCGCAGAACTAATGCCTAAAAATACTATCATGTTTTATTGCTGCAATAATCGTGGGCAGGACCAAATGTCAAAGACCTTTTGGAAAATGTGGAGCAAATGTCACAGTGGACGTTTTGGTCAGGACTCAATGTCCTGCAAGGCGAGCGAGGGTCTCCCCCGATGATGAAGGTCCCCAGAGACCTGACTCCCTAAGACATTTTCCAGGAGGCAGGGCAGTTGCCCTGGGCCCTTCTGAGAGTGTCAGTGGTGCAGGCTGACCACTTTCTTCAGGGACGACCACGTATGTTTTGTTTGATTGCTTCGAAATTTGAAAGGACAGCCACACACATCGTTCATCTGCTGCGTGCGTCCGTATGCCTCCCTGCTACACACTTATAATTCAGAAATGAAAGCAGTCAGACCTTCCCGTACTGTTTTTCATCCAGTGCTGTTGTCTTGAGGTCCTGGTGTGTCCGTGGAGTCTGAGTTCCTTTCCACGGGGCTCCCCCTCTGTGTTCAAGGCATTGCGTGCTGACTGCAGACCTGACTTCCTGTCTGCAGTGAGACATCCTGGATGCAAATCCCCCAGGAAACCCATCGCCCTGTGGCTTTTGCCGCATCACAGAATCAGGGGGCCTCAGCTTGTTTACGGCACTGCCGTCTGCTCTTTCCTCCCATGTTCTAAGATGCTTACGAAGATGATGGTCTTTGCAAAGCGCTTTCGCTCATCGCGAATATTGACTTCGTGATTTTCTTTTCTTTTTTTTTTTTTTTTTTTTTAACATTTTATTTTTAAATTTTTCAAAGTTTTTCAATGAAAGTTGACATTCAGTATTTTTTATATTAGTTCCAGGTGGACAGCATAGTGGTTAGACATTTATATAATTTATGCAGTGATTCCCCCTGATAAGTCTAGTCCCCGCCTGGCACTATACACAGTTATTACAATGTTATTGTATATTCCCTGTGCTGTACTTTACAGCCCCGTGACTATTTCATAACTACCGATTTGTATTTCCTAATCCTTTCCCCCTTTTCACCCTGCTCCAAACTGGCTCCCATCTGGCAACCATCCGTTTGTTCTCTGTATCTGTGAGTCTGTTTTGTTTTGTTCGATCATTTATTTTGTTATTTACAGCAGCCAAGATATGGAAGCAACCTAGGGGTCTGTCAAGGGACAAACAAAGAAGTAAGAGGTGGTACATTTATACAATGGACTATTACTCGGCCATAAAAAAAGAATGGAATCTTCCCATTTGCAACAACATGGATAGACCTGGAGGGTATTATGCTGAGTGAGATAAGTCAGACTGAGAAAGACAAATACCATATGATCTCAATTACATATGGAATCTAAGAACAAATTGACTTTAGTGGTTTTCCATTTGGAAAATAAAAATAAGCTCTGCCACCTCAACCATTATATTCTCTCATTTTTCATGTAGGAGAATAATTTTTGAACAAAATTTCATTTCTGTGTACTATTTTTTAAAACTAAACTTTATTTTTGGAGCAGCTTTAGGTTCACAGTAAAATTTAGTGGTAAGTACAAAGATTTCCCATATACCTCCTGCCCCAACACACGCACCCCTCCGCCCCGTCAACACCCCACACCAGGGTGGTGCATCTGTAAAATTAAAATAGATGAACCTACATTGACACGTTATCACCCTAACTCTGTACCTTATGTTGGGTTCACCCTTGGTGTTGTACCATCTATGGGTCTGGGAAAATGTATAATGTCATGGGTCCACCATGACAGCGTCACACAGAGTCGTTTCACTGCCCTAAAAACCCTGGGGGTTCCCGCGATTCATCCCTTATCCCCTGGAAACCTCTGATCTTTTCACTGTCTCCACGGTTTTTCCCTTGGCAGAAGGTGGTAGCGTTGGAATCGTACAGCCTGTTGCCTTCTCAAGTGGTAACATGCATTTACATTGCATTTCCCCAAAAAGGGGAAGGGCTTAGGAAGTACAAATTGGCAGTCGCAAAATAATCCCAGGCTGTAAAGCACAGCACAGGGGAATATAGTCAATAATATGGTAAGGACTATGTACGGTGTCAGGTGGGGACGAGACTTATCGGGGGGCGATCGCTTTGTAAGTTATACAGATGTCTCACCACGATGTTGTAGATCTGAAACTAATAGAATATTGAAAGTCAACTGTAATTGAACAATAAAAAATAATTTAAAAATGGTAGTTCTCATTGAGTTTTAGAGTTCCAGAAAACGTTGTCTATGTGCCTATTTATAGTAATATCTGTAAACATTTCAGGCCCCAACACAGGGATTTTTCTTTCCCCAAAGTCACCCCCTCACCTCCCCGCTCTCATCAGCCAGCAATCCCTTCTTTCTTCTACTTGTATTTCTCATATACTCCAAACGTGGCAACGAGGCAGAAAAACATATGTAAAAATATTTAAGTGCATTCATCATCCACCAAGTCTCACCTCACCCCACAATTATTTCTCAATGTCTAACCTCTTCATAAATTCTCGAGGCGCAAGAGCTCACCCGATTTACTGTTTTGGAAACGTTCTATAAATGTTCACAAGCGTCTTGCCAGTACCCGCCTGTCCACGCTCAGCTCACAGAATCCCGTCAGCTCTTCCAGGGATCCGCCCTGGGCTCGCCCCACTGGCAGCCGTAGCTGCAGGGCCTCCAGGGTACACTGGGTGAGCCGCCCCCCTGGTGAAATGCGGTCATGTCTCAGGGCACCAGGCCAACTGGTGAGGGATGAGAAAGGCTGCAACCATCTGGAGAAAGACTCCTCGTGAGACCTTCTCGGTGGCTGGGTTCGGAGAGAATGGGAGCTTGGCCAAAGAGGGGCAGGACCCTAACGGTCACAGGGCAGGAGGTGTGCAAATGGGGTGGCCAGCGTCCTCAGCCATCGGCATGGCGTCACAGAAAACATTTCAGGGAGGCTTCATCCGGACAGACCTCTCTATAATGCAGTGGCTTTCGGCAACGACAGGCCTCCTGTTGCAAATCCGTCCGTAGGGATACTTGCTCAGTCGTGTAGTTATTCGAATTCCGTTTTCTGTGGAAACAAAGTTCTGCGTCCTCATTCTGCTTCATCTGCCACATGGCGATCGACATCATGGCAGAAACTGTACAGCATATTTTGTCCTGCTTTTGGAGCCTGAATGAGAAATGGGTCGATTCTCCGGGACACTGGTGAGCCAGCTTTGCAGAGGCACAAGTAGGCACAGGGATACTGTTACCTTCAGTGGATAATGGAAGGGGGCCAGGGTGCTTTGCTCAGGGCAGTTCTGAGAAGCAGCAACGACAGGTAGGCTACATGTGTGAAACAGCTCTGCACCCGGGGAGCAGAGTTTAATGAGCCCACGGATGCGTCTGACTCAGTACTTCCTGGCACGGCTTGAGAACGGCCATGTTTAGCTCGGTCCCTCCCAGGTGGTGTTCCCGCTGGCGCTTTAGACGGTGACTGGGAAGGTTCTAGAGAGGCGCTGTCTAACGCAGTAGCCAGTAGCCACCCATGGCTAATGAAATTTTAATTAAAGATTCACTTGCTTGGGCATATTGGCCACATTCCAAGTGCTATAATCTAGAGGCTGGTTATCACCCAGGAGCATCCAGTTACAAAGGGTTAATTTTTGGATTTTTGTTGTTGTAATATTCTAGGCGCACGGATGGGGCCCCCATAAAATTCAGTTAAGAGTGGCATAATGCTCCTCAGAGGTATATTTCTCTCACAACATGAGGCTCACTACACATTCTAACAGGCCCTGATACAAAAGAAAGGTAAATTCTCAGCAATCCCTAAAACTGACATATTTCTTAACATTGTTTATGTTCGCATACTCACATATTCCATATGTGGTCTACAACTATTCATGTACACGTATCTCCTTGGTCTCATGTTCCCTTCCAATTACTTTACAGCCTCTAGGCGAGCAAAAGACACGCAAAGTCAGGCTTCCCAGAAGGGGAAACATGATAGGTGAATAGCCAGCTGCAACGCTGACCAATTGCCTCCAAAGTCGAGAAACTCAAGCGGTGACCAAATAGCTGTCATTTGAGACGTGCTACGTTGATCGATTAGGGACTCTGGCTGTGTGAGTTCCAGTAGTGATGGTGCCATCAGGAAGACACTGAGGAATTTTGTTGGCTTAGCACAATCACGGTTTATTTACTTTAAATTCCTGGTCCACTCCAGGTGTCCCTGCTTGAGCAGGTTTCTTCCAAGTGGTGAGTGACAGATCCAGGTTCCTTGCCAAATTGGTGCTGTGCCATCACCAACACCTGCCTGCCCAGGTAGCCCTGTTTTCACTGGTGGTTTTTGCTTTTTGGTTTTGTTCTTGCTTTTTTGCTGTTGATGCTTTTGTTGCCGTTGTTCCAATGCCAGACAGCTGAAAGGGGGAAAGCACACGCGGTCACCCATGGGAGGTTCTCAGGGTGCACGCTCTTCCACCCACGTTTCTTTGGCCAGAACTCAACCACACGGACACATCCAGCTGTAAGGCCAGCTGGGAAATGTAGTCACACTGAGAAGAGGGAAGAATTGGTTTGGTATCAGTTAGTCATATCCGCTCACTGACAAAACCATCAGTTAATGCGTACAAGGCCTGACAATTAAGGTCGTGAACTTGTTGCAATGATAGTGTTAAGTTTTTTTGATAGCAGAGGGATTATTCATTATGAATTGGTACCAAATGGACAAACAGGTAACCAAGTTGACTACTTGGAAGTGCTGAAAAGGCTGCGTGAAAAAGACAACCTGAGCTTTTCGCCAACAATCCATGGCTCTTGCATCACGACAATGCACCAGCTCACAGGGCACTGTCTGTGAGGGAGTTTTTAGCCAGGAAACAAGTAACTGTATTGGAACACCCTCCCTACTCACCTGATCTGGCCCCCAATGACTTCTTTCTTTACCCAAAGATAAAGGAAATATGGAAAGGAAGACATTTGGATGACATTCAGGACATCAAGGGTAATACGATGACAGCTCTGATGGCCCCTCCAGAAAAAGAGTCCCAACATTGCTTTGAAGGGTGGACTAGGCGCTGGCATCAGTGCATAGCTTCCCAAGGGGAGCCCTTCAAAGGTGACCATAGTGATATTCAGCAATGAAGCGTGTAGCACTTTTTCTAGGATGACTTCGCAAACTGAATTAACAGACCTCGTATGTTAAGCAATGAGAATATTCATCCATCACTGCCAGGGCTGTAAATTCATACAGTCACTCTGTAAATCCATCTTATAAAGCTGAACATGACCCAACAATTGCCCTTGTTGGTAGAAACTCTAGACACGCTTGGCATATTCTCAGTCATAATGCCTGTAAGAGTGAAAACCTACAAACAACTCCAGTGTTGATTGAAAGAAGAAATGTGTAAATAACGTGTGAAATAATCACACAATGGAATATTGTACAGAAGTGAACTGTACAAATTAAACTCCAGGTAGCGTCATGCGTGAACTCTTACACATTCGATGTTGAGTGGAAAAAAAAATGCGGAAGAGCAGACAGTGTGTGTTATGAATGAGTAAGGTTCAAATCAAGCAGAATTGACCATTAATACATTGCTTCAGCATACAGAGACCTTTGGCGAAATGATGACCATCTCCTCATGACACAGAAAATCCAGGAAAGTAGTTAACTCGGGTGGTGGGGATTTCCTGAGGAGAGTTGGAAGGAATGGGGCCCAGAGAGCAGTAGTGAGTAAGGAAGGTTCTAGGTTTTTCAACTGGGATGGAGGATCCAAGGTTTTACTTTGCTTCATGCATGTGCATGTTCAATCCTTCGTACCATTGTCTCTTTTCTCTTGAAAAATGCCGACATTTCACGGGCAACATAACTCACTTGTAGGTGCAGTAGGTCACTCTGGAATGGTCTCCCACCCTCTGATAATCCCCCATCCTTGAGAGAACCTTTTTGACTCAAGAATGGATTCTTGATGACCGTTCTGTGGCCTCACCATCCTTTGCAGGGTTAATTGATCAGTAGGTGGAGACCTGACTCACAGCAGGTCCATAAGATTGACCCTGGAATAAAGAGGCTCCTGGAACTCATTCAGGTTCATGGAGGAATAAAACAGAGTTGGGTGTGTTGGACCTCAGTTTGGTTCCACTTCCTCCCATTGCTATGTCCACAAAAGTCCCATCTCCTTGCCCCTCTCTTGAGAAGACGGAAGCGATTTCAATAGATAACTTTGGGATGAGGAGGATACAGGCGGAGAAGTGGCCTGATGGATTCTTGAAGCTGGGTCACTTGTGGAGAGTTGTGTTGTAACCGTGCAAGTTCCAATTTTAATACAGTTTTCCTTTCTTAAAATGTGTATACATTGTTTTGGCACCGTCTGTATTATCTAGCAATAGAGATGCAATATATACACATAATATATAAATAATACATGTAAAATATACATATATGTACACATACAATATATAATATAATATATAATAATTTATATTCCGTAGAATATATGTACATATATAGTTATACATAAACACATATATAATACATAAGTTTGTATATATTACATATATGCCTTATATAATTTATATGTAATAGAGCATTTATCATATATATAATATATGATAGTATATAATATATACTATATGCATCTTATATGAAATGTAATGTAATATATATACAAAGTATAAATTATCTGGATAATATTGATAGTCACATATCCACGCATATACATATTACACGCACATGTATATACATCTGCAAACACCTACTCCCTGCCCTTTTGAGCTGGGACGTGACAACCCAGAAGCATGGGGAGGTCAAGACCCCATGGAAGAGGAGGAAATCTTTGAACAATGGCAGAGAGGGGTCAGGCAGCAGATAACTCCTACTTCCTTCCTGCATTTGAGGCTCTGTCCTAAGACTCAGTTCGTTCTGTCCACAGGGAAGAGGGTGCCTGAGAGCTAAGCGTCGGCCTTGCCCACACCCGACGGTGGAAACGGCCCCTCAGCCTGCCTCTCCCCCTTCCCTCACTTCTGCTTCCTTCACCCCCCTGATGGCTTTCTGTCTGCTTCTGGGGGCCCCAGCCTAAGCCATGGGCCCTTGAGCTCACTGGAACACCAACATCCATAGTTTGTCACTGAGCTGTGCATGTGATGCCCGGGTTTCAGTCCCAAACAGCTCATTGCATTCGGTGGCAGGTAGGAACCGTGCTGGAGCAAGACTGACCTAAACAAAGAGAAGCATCTCTTCCCCTCAACTTGCTGAGACCACAGGACAAACAGGAACGCACAGTAAAGTGAGACAAGGGCTACAAGGAAACAATGCCAAGTGCAAACAGAGCACGGGGTGGGGGCACCTTACTATGTGGGGGGTTCTGGGGACATTGCAGAGGGGAGGTGAAGCTCTGAGGCTTGTTGCAACAGCAGAAGTGTGTGAACCAGGAGAAGGCGGCAGGAGGTGGCAAGCCAACAGTGGGATGTGCTAAGTGAGATTCAGGGCAGGATGACCACCACCCCCCCAACCGCAGTGTGCACACGACAGGGTGGGTCCTACACTGTGGACAAGAAGCACACAGCTACTGCTTTCTCAATATATACCGATAATAAAAGATGAATACAAGTCACATTTCACTTCTGCAATGACAAGAGGTGCTCAAAGTGGTTCCCATCAGCGTCCAGACACTTCTGATGATGGCGAACTACTGCTTGAGCCACGTTGACCTAAGTGTCCACTTGGATACATTTTTTGGTGCCCTGGGCATGTCTTATAATGTTTTATGCTCTGGGCTGGCACAGAATCGTAACTTTTGCTGGAAAATGTGCAGTGCTGCAATATTCTACAGTCATCCTGAAACAGCATTTGCTATATCCAAATATAAATTGAGTGAAGGATCAGAAAAACAGAGAATAGAGCCAGACATACAGAACAGATGGATGGCGGTGATGCCCCATAAAATCCCACTGCCTGCAGGAAGTTTCTATGTCTTCTGTGCCCCTCCCTGCTGAGGCCAGGATGCCTGCCCGGCCATGCTCTCACGGCCACGGCGTTGGGAGGGGTGTCTCCTACAGGATGGCTTTTCCTCCCCTACCCGTCTCTCTGAAAATCTGTGCTCCCGGTTTCCATCAAGAATGCACGGCAGAGTCAAACTCAGCTGAATTTAAAATGGCAAAGGTGTCAGCCCTGGGGGAAAAAGAGTTATTTACTTTCCATGATCTTTACTCTGCACCGGAAATGAAGCTTCCAGCTTGAAAAGTCAGCGCCACCAACCAAACATGGGGAAGGATGCCGTCGTCTCGTTAAGTTCCGTGAAGCCGCTGTTGCAATGGTCCAGTGCACCCCACACGCCCGCCCCGCGCCCCACTCTGTCTGGGCACAATTCAAGTGGGAAGGCTGAAGGTTTTGAGTTGTGTACAAAGTGAAGGAAGCAGCCCGACAGCCTGCCTTTGTAGAGGGTGCAACAAGTAACAAGCACACTTAATTAAGACAAAAGGCAGAAGTTGCCAACCATCTGTGAGCAGTGGATAAACACGCACAAACATTGTGACAGTCTGTACTGTGTGACTTAGGGCTCTGTGGATATGACAAGCCAGCTTCACTGCCACTCTGATTCTTCAAACCCACCACAGCGTTTCTCTCCTCCGGGGTCACCCAGGCACCTTCTCAGCCAGAAATCCATGGGGCCGGCCAACGGGGCATGTCTCATTGTCTGGAGATCCTAAGGACGCATATTTCCCACCAATAAACACCTCATTAGGGTGAATGAAATGCCTTGTAAACTAGTGTGTAGTGAGATATACCCTGGAATGACTCCACACAGCTTCCCCACCGTTCCGGTTAGGCAACCAGCACTGAATCTCCGTGAGGGAACTTCACACTTGAAACTTGGCAGAGAACATTCCAGACTGGGGTCAAATGTGAAAACAGCATTTGATGAATGTCCGTTGGCATGCTCCTTGCATACTAGACTTAGCTAGTGAGCAACATGCCCTAAACTACATGACCTTTGTGGATGGGCACTTCATTGCTGAAGAATTGGCCCCACTGTTTAAGAAGACGTTCGTTCATCAATCCATTAGGAACAATGCGTATTAATATGTCAATATTACCGGGCAGTGTGTGTCCTAACAGATAGAGCACGTGTTTAATCTGATCACACTATGCTCTTTCTACACTCATGTTTGCCCTGAGAAATATTGATATGTGTCGGGGCTGACAAAATGGCCCGGCATCCATGCAGGTGGTGGGGAACAGGCCGGTCTTAGGGAATTAATTACTAGGGTGTAAACCAGAACTTTTGTGTAGAGATCTATGTGTTGGATTCTCCCTGCACGCTCTACCTCATCTTTCCCTTTTAATTGGATGGAGGTAAATGGTGCCAAGTGACGTTGAGGAAGCCAACAAGCCTTTCTGATTGGATCCCCCCATGCCTGGTTGTGCCCTGTGAGGGTTTCTCTGACACAGTGCCCTGAGCCGATATCTTTCTTCCATACTCCCCAGGAAGCCCATTTTTCACAGGAAGGACCAAGCCTGTTTATCTTGCAAGCCTGACGCAGGACCAGTCAGGTCTCAGCTGCTCAATGAATGTCCAACACAAACCAATGCATTTCCTAGTAAGCACTGGTGAGTGAATCACTGGGGAAGAGAGGATAAATGTTATTGACGTCTACTGTAATAGACTCTGAGACATAAAGAGATTCTGCTCTGCCTACGGTCCCCCCAATGTTAGCGATATCAGCTGCAGCTTAGGTGTCTGACAATAAGAAAATGGGAAGAAGAGGGTCTGCAAGACCCCCTACTAAGTAGAGCTGCGTATCTAGACTGTCTCGATATTCTGAACACCCAAGACGTCATTTGATTTCCTTGAGTGCAGGTAAGGTGGTTCACAATGACCAATAATAGCACGCAGGTTTTCGAATGCAAAAGAAACGTCTATTTTTGTCAGTGTGAGGATGAGAAGGAAGGACAAAGCCCAGGCCCACATCACCGGCTCAAGTAAAGTGAGAGTAAGAATCGAGTGTACTGGCTGAATAGCATCTCTCCGAAACTCGAGTTCCACTTAGAACCTCAGAATGAGACCAGTGGGGCTTTGGCAGATGTAATTACTTACGATGAGGTCATCCTGGAGTAGGGTGAAGCATAAATCTAATGATCAGTGGCCTTAAAAATGGTGAGAAGACAGCGAGAAGGCCATGTAACTATGGAAGCAGAGATTGGGGTGATGCATGTACAAACCAAAGAAGGCTAAGAGGCCCCGGGAGCTGGGAGAGAGGCCTGGAGCACGGCCCCTAGAATCTCCAGGAGGAACCAATCTGCCGACAGACACCTTCCCCTCAGACTCCTGGCCTCCAAAACATAAGAGAATAAACTGTCATTGTTTTCAACAACCCAGCTTATGGTATTTTGTTATGGCAGCCAGAAGAAACTAATACGCCCGGTTTTGTTAATACGTCGTGCTAGGGAGAGGGTGGAATCTATGGAATTCTACAACCTTTGAGACACATGTTGTGCTCTGGAGACCCTCGCAATGGGTAGAGGTCATCAAAACTGTGAGAAGCAGCCCCAAATCTCAGGTGCTCCAGAGTTCTCGTCAGGGGAGCAATGACTGGGGTGGCTCTGCCTAAATGACCCCTCCAAGTCCCTTCGACCCGTATAATGCAACTTGTATTGGAACAAGCGAAAGGGAAAGCTGAAACTTCTCCATCCATAGCCTGCAATACCGCTCGATCACACAAGCTCAAAAGCATGTAAACAACAGCTTCAAGCTCCTAACACGTGTTGCCAAACACCCGAGATAAATCATCTGTGCTGTCAGCCCATGTGCAACGCTCAGCAAATTCAGCTTTCTCGTGCACTTCTTCCAGTGCCAAATGTTTTCTTAGGAGCAGTAACAGTTGAGTTCCTCCCGTGAACATTGTAGGGAGGAGACTTGAGGAATGTGGTCCAGAGTGGGATCGGGAAGGGCGCTTTCAAGGTCATGACTCGATGCGGCATACTGGAGCATGGCGTTCTCTGGGAGGCGGCCAGGACAGAGATCAAAGTTCTCACTGGTGGGTGCAGTCTAGGCGGACATGAGGTCTCATTTCCGATGCCCTCCCTCTGTTTCCCTTCTACTCACTTTCTCATTCTCCGTGTCTCAGCCTGTTCTACGGTGCATTCCTTTCTGTTTACTACCCCGTAACGGTGGCCGCGAGCACGTCTCTCACCCAAACATCCCTACATGTGATGGACCTTTCCAATGCTCCTCGTTACACATTTTGTAAAGAACGTATACACATTTTAAGGAAGGAAAAAAACTGTGTTAAAAGTATGCTGATGGGAACCACTTTGAGCGCCTGTTGTAACTGCAGACGTCAAGCGTGATTTGTAGTCATCTTGTGTTATCGGTATATATTGAGCATTACAATTTTAATACAGATTTTTCCTGTCTTAAAATGTGTATACCTTTTTTGCACCCTCTGTATGTATCATATATACACACACACACACGTATGTCAGACTTTTTCCCTGTACTTTAGACCACATTTACAATGACTATCTGATATCTTTGCTTGCATGTCTTACAGCACTGATTCTCAAACTTTTTGGTCACAGGAACCTTTCACATTATCAAAACTTATCAAGGATCCCAAAAAGCTTTTCTGTATGGGCATTAGACCTGTCAAGTGTGATCATGTTATAAATCAAAACTGGGAAATTAAAAATGCATTCATTGATTGATTGTAAAGTAATAAAAATCCATTATATAGAAAATAATGACAGTTTTCAAAAAAAAATAAAAGAGTAGCACTGTTTTACATTTTTGCAAAACGTCTGGCTTCACTGCAGAAAGCTGGGTTTGCATGTCTGTTTTGGCAACGATCTGTTGTCTGTAGGCTGCTTTGGTCGAAGTGTACGAAAAATAGTCAGCCTCGTACAGACGTACAGTTGGAAGAGGCAGGGGTATTTTAGCACCCTTTTTAGATCCTGATGGATATTCTTCTTTGATACTACACCAAAACTTGACATGCGCAGTTGCCATGTGGAACATGAGACCGTGTCAATCAAAGTTTGCATACTCTGTCGGATGAAAATCCATTGGCACTTGGATGCATCTTTTCCCCACACATGATTCTGCAGCAAAATATCAACGGCTGAGTTTTCAAATATTGACATTTCGTTACATCAAAAAAAAAAAAAAAAAAATCCCACTTGCCATTATCAGGGCCAGTCTCATGCAGAGCCTAAGCACTGGGAATCGGCCAAGCTCACGGGAGAACAAAAGGAATGAGAAAGGCTTTGGGCAGTAAAAGCTCATCAATATGGATCAGGGAACCACCCTAAGCAAAGTGTCGCATGACCTTGAAGAAGCTCTTATCCAGTTGAAACAGGCATGGGGACGCCGAAACAGGAACAAAGCACTCTGGCAGGCAGCACCCTAAAATGTGTCCCCAGAACCCTGATGCCTGATAGTGCATCCACTTTCTCCCCTTGATTCAACCAGACTCTAATCTAGGGGCTGCTGGGAGGCCTTGCAGAGGTAATTGTTATCCCAGATCAGTTGACCTTAATATAGGGACATTATGTGGGTGGGCCTGACTTAAGCAGATAGAGCCTCTACAAAGCAATGGGACTCTTCCTGGTGAAAGACACTCAAAGCCAGAGAGAGTCACAGCATGAGGGGGATTCTATGTGAGGGGGGTTCTCCTGGCTGGTTTGCACGAGACTCCATTCTACGTGCTGAATGCCAGCAGGGAAATGGAGGCCTCAGCCTTACCGCAGATGGGACTAAATTCTTCTCACAGCCACACAGCCTTGGAGGAGGTCCCATGCTTCAGACGAGAAGGCCGCCTTCATTTCAACCTGGTGAAATGCTGAACAGAGAACCCGTATGTCATGCATGGATGTGTGACCCACAGAACTGCAAGCTAATACACATAGTGTATCTGAAGCTGCTAAGTTTGTGGGAACGTCCAGGGCAGCATGGCAAAGTAATACAAGTAGTTTTGTAAATGTTTTCTTTTTTAGAAAAGAATTTTGGACATTTTACTGGGATACGTCACTGACTAAGAGGCAAATTGATCTAAAGCCTACAAGTGTTTAAGGGAATCGTATTACAAAACAAGCAATGAGCCCATGACTGTCTTCATGTGTCCAAACGTGTGTGAGCAGAAGTGGGCACAGAACCCACACAACCCCTAGGAAGACATGAGGTCACAAGATGGGTCCTGAGGATTCCATGATTTCCATAGACAAACCTGCTGGTTGCCCATTCTTTCGTTTCTGAAAGCAAGGTGTCTGCATTTTTTTCAGCGTCTGCATTTTTCCAGTTGTCATTATTCATCAGAATAAGAGAAGTAAATGGCTAATTTTTCAGTTATAGACCCCTGGGCGTCAAGGAATCAAAGTCTAGTCAGAGGGGAGGAAAGTAAGTCTCATGGGCCAAATCTGGCCCTCCACTTGTTTGTGTAAATAAGGTTTTATTGGCACAGACACACCCACCTACTTGCATTGTATCTATGGCTGCATTTGCACTCTAATGGGGACAGTTGAGTCTTTGCCAGGAGAACCCTATCACCCGCAAAGAATATTTGCAGAAAATGTTTGCCGTTGCCCGATGTAAACCTACTCCATCCGTTTTGGTAAAAAGTTCTTGCCTCGACGAAATCATGTTTTCTTGTAGATGTACTCAAATGTGTACAGAAAAGGAATCGCCCTCGAGAATCGGAGTTGATGCTGGGCCCAGTAATAAAAATAGTAGCCGCACAGAAACCTTCAATTCTGTTCACCTGCAGAGAGTCTGAGATCCCAGTCTGTCAACAACCAACACAAGAAAATAAAACTGTGACCACCTGTGTGTCTGTGACAGCCAAGCTTTCTCTTGGTGGAAAAACATAACCAACACTCAATTCTTGTCCAGAGTTCGTCATACCTTTTTCTTTTTTTCTTTTTTAAACTTTTTTCTTCATAAGAGTTCCTTTTATTTTGTTTTTGTCGTTATTTTTTATTTTCAATTAGAGTTGACGTTCAATGTTATATTAGTCTCCAATACACAACATAGGAATTAGACATTTACATAACTTTCAAAGTGAGCTATGTAAGTGTAATACCCGTGGACTATTACTGGGCCATGAAAAGGATTGAAATCTTACCGTTTGCAGAAACATGGATGGACCCAAGGGGTATCCTGCTGAGTGAGATGCGTCAGAGAAACATAAATAGTGTATGATCTCACCTATATGGGGAATCTATAAACAAGAAAATAAACAGACAAAACAGAAACAGACCCATAGATACAGAGAACAAACCGATGGTTGCCAGGTGGGTGGGGTTGGGGGTAGGTGAGGAAGGGGAAGGCCTGAAAAAGTATGAGGCATCATCCCACCATTTTTCAACGCGAGCGTTTTTTTTACAACTTAATCCCAGTCATGCTCGATGCTTTGGTTTAGGACAATCACCGACAAGCTTCTCTTGAGCTCGAATCACAGGGAGTTATTCTGTGATCTGTCCCAGGGATGGGGCAACACTCAGGAGATCCCCTGAGCGAATTACACAAATACAGGAAGACAGGCAGATCGATAGCGAGAACCGGATTTTGAGACCGCTCTTCGCCCTGACCCGTTGGCAAAGCAGAGATGCTGAAAACGTTCCAATGGAAACGCTAGGGCCCAGTGACGGGGCCTGGAACACAGGCATTGCCAATGGGTTATGGATGACTTAGCACCCAAACGCGTTTCTGGGTTTGCTTAAAGCACATGTACACACATGCCAGCACACACACACATACCCACATCCATGCACTCACACACATGCACGCGTATGGACACTCACGCACCCTCACACCCAAATGTACTTCCTGTGAGCAGCCGGGATGATTGACAGCAGTTGGAAAACAACATTTAATTGATACAGGAAACAATGCCTGAGAAACTGAAATGTCTTGTCGACACCCCAGAATTCAGATTCGCGTTCCCTGAGGCGTGTGTCATCCTTTAGGTGGCACTGAAACGCTGGACAAATCTTTCAGGTTCGTCACATGTATGAAGTTACCATGTTGGGATCCTCTCACGTCGGCAAGAATGTTTTGGATGCGTGAGACGTTTCGTATCTTTGCCCTTCTTTTTATCATTTAGAAACTGCCATCATAAAAAAAAAAAGGGCAGATAAATGATTGCTTTGGAAAATCTGAGGGTATGGCTTAAAAAGCCAGCCTGCTGCGGACGGCTAAGATAAGGAAGCCTAATCTCATTTTCAGTAATGCTGCTCTTGTGTTTGTTCGCTCTTGTGTGGGGGGATGAAAAGCAAGGCGGTTGAAATGCAGGCCAAATGCACAAAGCTAAGAGCGAATTCCTTATTTATCGTTGCTCCATAAAATAACTTTTTCCCCCTAAGCTGCTCCAGACGAGCACTTTTACAGCAAATGCTGTATCACGCTAAGTTAAATATTTGGGTTGGTGTGTTAATAAATTTTCTGCTAGAAATACAGACATCTTAAGTTCCCTGTCGCTTCAGGGGCACAAACTTTTCAGTGTTTTTACAATCTTCAGGGCATCATTATGAGGTTTTATTTTTCATGAATTGGCGTGAGGAGGGCTGCTGCAAATATTAATGGACTGCTAGGAAGCATTTAAATCCAGCTTCTGTGAGCTGTTACACAAGAAAGGGCTTCTGGATTTCTTCCAGTTCCTTCTACTTCCCCCCGTCCACCACCACCCCAAAAAGCAATGTTTCTATTTATCCATTAGATAGCATTACAGTAACAAAGCCCTAAACTGTATTCATGTAAGACATTTTTAAGCAATAAAGTTGCTGATTTGTTTGGCTAGTAAGTTGGATAATGTTGTATGTTGTTCCCCCAGGCTGAGTAAAGAGATTACATTTTCTCTCTACATAAAGTATCAAAATACAGAAAGGGCCAAAAAATGTATACGCATTTTACGAAAGGAAAACACTGTATCAAAATTCTAATACTCACTATAGACCGATAACAAAACATGAATACAAGTCATGTGTGTACATTTTTTTTGGCACTCCCCGTAGTTTGGACAAGCAGAAATAAATGGATAATGAATCATAATAGAGAATCGCATTTCTGACCATCACGTCCGAGTTTCATTTCTTCTGCGTCACCACCCTGATCAATGCCCTGGGCTCTGTCTGTTCACTTGTCACTCATTTGAGTTGTTCTTACGACTCAGCTGCGTGATACCCAGGGTCGTCCATTTATCTGCATTTGTTTTCCGTGTCAGACTTAGTTTGGAGCATTTTTACAGCTGAGGGAGGAAGCGGGCATGGCCCTTAAAGGAACTTCTAGTTTTTCTCAGTAGCAATTCTGACCACCTCTAAGGGCGTGGGTTGACAAGAGAGACCAAAGAGACCCTTGTGTATTATCCACACACCTCTCTTTTTTTATTCCTGATACCCTAAAAGCAATTCTTATGCATGCCTGCCCACTGAATGCAATGGGTGTGTTTTTATTGTGGGGAGAACACTTGACCTGACGTCGAACCCCTTTACGAATTTTTAAGTGCACAATACATGGCTGGTGACCATAGCACGACTTTGTACAACTCGTGCCTGGAGTGCACTCATTTTGCTTCACTGAAACTGTATACGCAGTGACCATCGTCTTCGTTTCCATGTTCCCCCACGCCTTAGGCCCAGGAAACCACCCTTCTACTCTCTGTGTCTATGAGTTAACTGTCTCGGACCCGTCAGCTGCGTGGACACACGCAGTGTGTGTCATTCGGTGGCTGCCTGATTTCACTTGGCGTAAAGTCTGCCGAGTTCGGCCATGGTGTCACTTAGCGGGGTTTCCTTCTTTCTAAAGGCTGAATGGCAGGTACATATCACATTTTCTTCTCCCCCGGCCCCAGCTTTATTGAGATACACTTGGCATATGAGGTTGTGCAGGTTTCAGGTGTACAGCGTGATGGCTGGATACGTGTATGGATTACGAAGTAACGCCACGATAAGCTCACGTAACTTCTCTACCTCCTCCCGTAATTAATTACCTTCTGTGGTGGTGAGGACACTTCACATGTCATCGCTTAGCAACTTTCAACTGTATAAGACAATATTTGAAACAGTCATCCCCAGGCTGAGCATGAGATGCCCAAAACTATTCAGCTCATAACGGGAAGTGTGTACCCTTTGCCTGACATCTCCCAGTTTCCCCACCTGCCAGCCCCTGGCAGCCATCACCCTCCACGTCTTGTCTATCCATTCACGCACCGAGGAATTCTTATTTTTCAGTCCATATCTTGACTGTTGTGAAAACAGTGCAGTGAACATGGGAGTGTAGCTATCGCATCAAGATCCTGATTTCTGTTCTTTTAGATAAAAACCCAGAATCGGGAAGGTTGGGTCATACGAGTATATGTGCATTAAATGAATGGTTCCTTCTAACTAATTATCAACTCAGCCCCAAAGCTGAAAAGAAAAGGCTCAGCGAAGTCTCTATAAAGTGGGGAGTTTGGGTTAGGTTTTCTTTAAAGGTCCGTTTCACTTCTATGGTTTTGTCATCTTCTCTCCTGTGACCAAATGCAGTGGTTTTCATGTGGTCCTTCCTTTCCCTTTGCTGTGTTCTAAGTTTTGGGATATTTACCAACACATTCCATCTAGAAGCTCTCTTTTTTATTTTACTAATGACTATGGCTTTGAACAGACCTTACAACTCTGCTTTTCTAAGTTCTGTCCCGTCTTCTTTCCATTGTCCCATCAAAATAATAATAATAATAATAATAATAAAAGTAATATAAGCACAGCCTGTTTAACATGGAGTCGTGCCTGCCCTCCCAGAGGACCAGCCTGGCACGTCTGACGCCTCAAACCTGTGGATGTTAAAGCAGGACAAAGTCACCTCAGGACGGGGCCTTAGCAGCCTGGTGTCCCAAAGAGCTGTTTGCAAAGACAACAAGAAAGCAGGTGTCGTGACTCCAGGACGGATGCCTCTGGGCTGAAACTTATAAACACTGTTTAGCATCAGCGTCCCTGTGTCACGTTATCTGCACCAATAGCAACGCCTTCCTTCTGTGATGTCACTGTCCCCTCCCTTTGTCATAAACACCCCTGGCCTTTGTGTCCCCATCGGAACACTGCCTGGGCTTCTGCCTGAGTCACTGCTTCCCGAGTAGCTATTCTCATGGATCTCAGATAAATGCTTGTGGCCTCTCACTTTGAGTGGCCTCTCATGGTTAGGTGAACAATCCCAAAATGGAAGACGATATTTCTTGACAATGTTTCCTTCCAAAATGACTTCAAGTTCACCTCTGTCAGGATCACTTCAAGCCCAAACATCTCCCCAGAACACAGACCCACATTTAGACATGATTTTTGCTGGGACTTATGTGACTTTTCTGCTGACAGCTCATATTCGATGTTTACCAAACAGAAGCCAGTTCCCCCAGTTACAAATCTGCTCTCTCTGGGGCTCCCCTAACTACCTTTCTTTGTCAAGATGCTCAGAGACTCTCCCAATACGTCTGAAGACGTGGTTTCTACCTAACTCTCCAGGCCGAATCCCACCTGTCCAGTCTCCTGTCCCTGGGCATTTCCACTGGACTTTTCACTGGCTCTCTTGACAGTCGCCTTTCCCTTTCATTCACCTGGTGAGTTTTTGTCAGGAATCACCCAGGACAGTCTCTGTGAGCAGTCATTTCCCTGCTTGAAAGCAATCTCCGTGAAAAGGTCTTACTGTGAAACTCAGCAAGCACGAGTGTGTCACTGCTGTGGGTCAGGCTGCTAATACCCCCCCACCCCCAGGCAGATGGTGAAAAGGGAAGGAAAAAATAGAACAAGCTCATTCAGTCCATCAACAACTTGGATAGTTTTCAGAACAGAAGATAATGTGCAGTGGTTAAGTTGCAAAAGTAGGATATAAAACTGCATATTGTGAAAAACACATATTCCCAAACACGTGTCTCCTAAGAAATGGAAGACTCTGCAGCCAGATAGCAACAGTGTTTGTTTCTTGGCTATGAGCTAATGAGTACATTTTCTTTAAAACGTTTTTATAGTAGGTTTATTGAGATACAATTCACACGCCGTACGATGTACGCATTTAAAGTGTCTAATTCAGCGATTTTTGGTATATTCATGAAGCTGCAAAACCACCATGACAGCCAGTGCTAGAGAGTTTTCATCACACCTCAGACAAACCCTGTCTGTAATTCATTAATTGCTCTCACCCCACTCAGCCCCTGGCAATTGTCATTTTGTGTCTCTATGGTTTTGCCTGACCTGGAGTTTAGTATGTTATTTGGTTTTCCAAGCTTTCTATGATGGGAGCATATCACTTTCATAATAATTAAAGTAAACAATCAAAATTACTTCCAGTAAAATAAAATCTGTGTAAAGGAAAAGTCTAATGTCACAGGCTCCAGAAAAAGTGACCTGTGTTTTTTTTTTCCTTTCTTCATTTTTTTCTCTTGTATTGATTTTTACAATATTGGCTTATTAGCATTATTTACACATTAAATTATAAATCCTTAATTTACTACATATATATCGCAAATCATGATTTCCGGTTTAATGTTTTCTATTATCTCTCTTTCATCATGTACAAGTTTTTTGTTTTTCATATTATTGAATCAAATTTCTCAGTCATTTACATTATGGTTTCTCTCTTTGTATCATACTTAGAATGTCTGCAAGAGTATTTCAAAAGCAAGATTATTTAAATTTATTATGTAACATAAAGGTTTTATCTGTACACCAAAATTAATTTTAGACTGTGCTAAAGAATAAAAAGCATTTATATGAGCAAAAGAATCTGCAGCCCAGGAGACCCCGATTCAGGTAGCACCTTAAACTGAGACAAAAGGCAGGTCACCTATTATAGCAAAAGTTCCCGCCCAGGTTTCCAATTTGGTGTGTTTTATGGAAATGAGGTCTCCAAATGGTGCGTCCTGATTGGATGGGGCAGCAACCACTTCTGTGGTTGGTCTGTGTTTCTTTAGATTTGAGGTTCTCTCTGGGCAGATTTTCATTCTTAGACACTCCTTTTCTGAGTGATGCCGACCGCTTTGCAGTTAAATCCCCAGAGGCTGAGCCTTCCAGAACTTGTGTGTTTTTCAGGACTGTGTCTCATATGCTGCTGAGCCGCTGTTTGGTACGGCTACTGAAAGCATGTGCTCAGAGAACCAGGTCAATGGTCCTTTCACAGCACCAGTTGAAAAGGTAGCGGACCTTTGCTAGGAAGGTAAATATCAGCTGAGCTGACGAGGCCACTTCAGCTGGGGCCAAAAGCTAATGGGAGACCCACAGACAAGAGCACAATCACAGAAGAGGACAGGACAGGACAGATGGGATGGGATGAGATGGAATGAAATAGCATAGGACAGGACAGAATAGAGTTGAGTAGAGTAAAGTAGAATAGAATCACACATCTTTGTCATTGATTAAGATTGATCTAGTTACGCGGGAATCACTTTATAAGCTCTAGAAATGTCTGACCACGATGGTGTCCACCTGAAACTAATATAATATTGAATGTCGCCTGTCACTGAAAATAAATTTTAAAATTTAAAAAGAAGGTTGGCCTAGACGATGAACGATGCCAGGTAAAAGTCTATAAGCAATCTGGGAAGTGGACGTATAACAGAAAGAAAATGCTTCCAAGGACAGTTAAACAATATTGGCTCGTCCGCGTAACGTGTGTATTCGTCAAGTTTTCTCTGGGAAATACTAAAATATTCACGACATAGAAGAGAGACCCCCTTACATGATTGAAATATTAAAAGTGTGAAGGGGGAGAGAAATAAGAAGACAAAGTGTACCCATGTCCAATTGTTGCGTTCTACTCTTAAGTGATAGAATTTTTGTCCCATGTCACTAGAGTTGGAAGGTGCTTTGGGGGGGTGATGTGATCCAGATGAGAAAATTAAGCAGAATAGTTTTGTTTTGTTTTCAATTTAAGGTCACATAATGGGGAGAAACATCAGTCCTTGATGTGTTTCTTAAATTGGAGACAGGTCTACGATTGCCTGACACCAGATGAAGGCTGGAAAAATGCTCCGGTGACTCAGATTCTGAGTCCTTGAGTAATGCTTTTGTTTCAGGTTTTGATTTCCGTTTTGAAAACACAAGAGTTCAGAGTTTATGACAAGTTGGGTGCTGATGGAGCAGCTGCCATCCTATGTGTTAGGCTCATGGCAGGGAGACTGAGGAGAAAACAGAGTTGCCAACACAGAGATTGCATGGGGGGAAAAAATGGGATTTTCAAGAAATTATGACCATCCCTGCTCACTCAGGAATGTTAATCCTGAAACACATACCCAGAGAAGTTAAGCGCAGCTGACGCTGAGCAATAAAGACTGTGTGGAAATAAAACCTCTCCTGACTGGAGGGCGTTCCTCACAGAAGAGACCACCAGCCAATGTGCAATCACCATCAGCAGTATTATCAGGCGTTATACCCACCTCATTGCTAACGCTTTCATGTAACTGGGCCCTTTTGACAAATGCTTCGTTATGCAGCTTTCCCCTGCTGCATGGCAGTCCCCCGTTGTCACTGAGTTAATGACTCTTTAATTGCATTTGTTGGTCTCATCCCAAGTCCCTGAGACACTCTGATTCCATGAGTAAACATGGTTACGCCAGCTCTATTAATAATCCCTGCTTGTCCAGTCTGCGTTTGCGTAAGTGCTTTGTAAACATCCTGTTTGAGGAGAGAATCTTGTGGCTTGCAAGGCCCATCCTCCTTCCCATCAGCGAAGAGTGTCATGTGCGCTGTGACATCTGTACTGTTTTCCAGAGAAGAGGGAAGATGCTGAAAGTGTTTGAAGACCTGCCCATGGGTTTGCAAGAAGAATCTCTGTCCTCTCCTGGGAGAAGGAGGGAGATCTGTAGTAGATCCGAACAAGACAAGAGAACAAAGCTTTACAAGTGTGCCCAGGGAGCCTGGTTTTCCAGAACAAATGGATGGGATGCACGACGGATCCCAGAATTCAAGACGGCCATTCACAAAAGCTACTAGTCATTTCAGAGTTAGCAACCTTCCCGGGAATCCTATGATGACTACATATTTCTCTTTAATGCATTGAAGACCCTCGATCGAAATACTTGGGTATTGATATTTGTTATCCCAAAGCAAAGTCATGCTTATTGTACATGAGCCATCGGCCTCCTGCGTTCTTTCACTTGTGTGTCAAGGTGAGATAATCCCTAAGAGAACTGCATGAAATCTCCAGGATAAACTTGGTCATCACTAAGTCTATGCCTCACTAGCTGTGTTCTCTATTCCAGGGCGGATGAGATGTGGTTAAAAGTGGGAGCATTGCTTTACTCATGTTTGTCGAAGAGCGGATGCATATTAAAATATATTCAGACGTCACTTTCTATCTGGGAATCCTCTCACGTTGGGGACTCGGATGCAATGAGTTACAAAAATACAGCAGATGGGTACACACCAGCTGGAAAAACACCACTTTTTTGGTTTCAACTCTTGAGTTCTTTTTTTGGTGGTGTTGTTTGCATCACCTTAAAGAAAGTTAGCTCAAGAGCCCGGGAAAATATAGAGGGTGCCAAAAAAATGTACACACATTTTTAAGAAAGGAAAACTGTATTAAAATTATGATACTCAATATATACTGATAGCAAAAGATGAATACAAGTCACATGTGACGTCTGCAATGACAAGAGGTGCTCAAAGTGGTTCCCATCAGCGTCCAGACACTTCTGATGACGGCGAACTCCTGCTTGAGCAGAGATAACATCTCTTAAAATGTGTATATATGTGTATACGTCCCCGGTATTTTCTAGTATCCCTTTGTCTAGAGAGGGAATTAGAGTGGGCTTATCCGTATACGGTTGGTTTTTGTTTGTTTGTTTGTTTGTTTGTTTTTTTGGTTTAATTTCTTTCACTTTCAAACCTTAAAACAAAAACATTAAACTTTTCCAAGTCAGAGACTTTTAGATTCACACGCAGTTGTAAGGAACAAGAGAGAGAGAGAGCCCAGGTACGCTTCACCCAGCACCCGCCAATGATAACATCTTGCAAAACTATGACCTCTCATAGCCAGAATGTTCACTTTGAACCCATCAAGACACAGGCCACTTCCCCCACCACAAGGGTGCACCGGTTTTGCTGTTTCCAGCTACTCCCACCTGCAAATCGCCCGTAAGACTTGGCAGCCACCAATCTATTCTCTGTGTCTACAATTCTGTCCTGTCTAGAATGTTGTAGATAGGTCTTCGCTATTTCCAAAGGTCTGACACTCATAACAGAGAAACCTTTCAAGAGAGAAAGGCTAAGAGTAAATTCGTGGAAACACTATAATAGGTGAGCAAATTTGAAGAGAAAATGTCTGTAACCTGATTCACACCGGGCCAAAAAGACTAAGCAAAATTTTTTTTTTTTTTGTAAATAGAGGGAGAAAGTCCGTACGATGCGATAACAACATTTCACCAAGAGGGTATAAAAATGTGCAACGGCTGTGCATCCAGGAGCATAGCACCTAAGTACACGAAGCCAGATCTGGGAGAATTACAAGAATTCAGTGTCTTACCCACAGCCCTGCCTTCTGCATCTCATTGCTCAGGGCGAACCCTTACTTCAAGGGAAGGAGAGAGAGAGAGAGCAATTCTTGCATTTCTGGGTTTTTTGTTTGTTTGTTTACTTGCAGCTGAACTTGACTTGCTCCCTCCGTTTTTCTCCCTCCATGAATCTCCTTCGTGATCGGCAGGAAAGCCCTCGCTAGGATTTTACAGGGACGAGGAAAAACAGCAAGTCTCACTAGTGTAAAAATGGACGATTCAAGACAGACTATAAACTGACTAACGCGCGTCTTTATTTTGGCGGCGTTGACCTTTTGACCACCCCTGTGGAACCCAAGCTGCGTAAATACACCGAAGAGGGGCTGGGGCAAGCTGGGGGGAGCTGGGATTCCTCCGACCCACTCCTACTTGTGTTAAATCTTGATACCTTAACCACCGTTGGACATCTGTGATCCATTAAGCAAGAAGTTTGCAAGGGTCTGAGAAAAGCTGGAAGACGAGGGTTTTCTATCATTGATGCATTTTCATGGAGACGTGGGACACTGTCTCACGGATGACAGTTAGAACAGTGCCAGTTGGAAGAAGGGTTGTATCAATTAAAAACGTCCACCTGCCAGCCCCTTTGGAAATGAAAGCGACACAATTCAGGAAAAGAAAAAAAAAAAAGGTCCAAAACAAAACCAGATGTGTGCCGCTCTCAGAATTTCTCCATGTTCCATTTCCTCTCCATTTTATTTCACTTCTTTTTTTCTCCCCTAAAATGGATGAGACTTCTGAAAAATTGCTTTGCATAGCAAGCTCTCTTATTTGTTTGGGACAATTTAATTAGGTAGGCAAATAAACAGATTCCTTGTTCTGACTGGACTGTATTGTTTGTACAAGGAAACGTCTGGAACAAATCAGACACATTTACTCATTTCTAAATAATACCAATCCAGGCAGTAGCTCAAGAGCAACTTATGCATTTTCCTTCCACCCAATTATCTCTGTGTGGCTGGCCAGACCCAGTGCAAACCTTCAATCCAGTCAACAAGACCTAGAGTTTGATGTCTTCCACACTTTTGTGAGATAGGGCATGACGTACCTCTCTGCTTTTCTACAAGATGGATTAAGGAAGGGTTCACGTGACTCACCCCAAGGCGTGTCTCTGTGGCACGCAGATGACTTTGAGCTAAAGGCAAGTTTCACTTTGGGCTGAAGAGTAACTTCTGCAGACTCCCCTTCCCCCCACCACCTATGGAAGAACTTGACTTAGGGGCAATGCCCATAATATTACCAGAGATAACCTCTTTTGACCCACCTCTAGGGGAGGGCAAACTTGCATTTTGTTAAACATCTGCTCTTCTTATCACCCTGCCAGGACCCTTTGAAGCCCCCAGGGCACCTGGCCGCACCTCTAGCTCAGGAAGGGATGGCTTCTAGGTTCACTTCCCTTTCGGTCTCTCTGCCTCTCCCGCAGGTGGGGTCTCTGACTCTCTCCAGTCTGCGGGGTTCCCGTACGTATGTGTGTATTCAATTAGGGTATTTTATCCTTAATATTTCTCATGCCGACTGAGGGTGCTAAAAATATATATATACCCATTTTTAGAAAAGAAAAAAAAACTATTACAATTGTAATACTCCATATACATCGATAACAAAAGGTGAATACAAATCATGTGTATACATTTATTTTTTTGGCACCCCTGGTATTGGACTATTAGACCAGCCAGAATAACCTTGAGGGCACAGGAAAGTTTCTTTCTTGCCCACAATGGCTTAAAAAGAAAACTAGGAATGCATTCACCCCTATAAAATGCAGTGATTGAATGGGAAATGCCTAACGGGCTTTTCATACACACTTGCTTTTCATTTGTGCTTCTGGGCATGGCTGCCGGCAGGACATTTTTTGAAAGCGGACTTAAGTAGTTGCCACAGTTGCTGGAAGCAGCAGGCAAACCCGGATGCTATAACTAAACACCTTCGAATTGAGTTCTGTGCTTTATGACTTATCTGTCCGAATCGTACCTTCCTCACCTGCAAAAGCAGGAACGAGACAGAGAATGCCCTGGAGATAATGCTCTGAGGTTCTGGCAGAAAGGATAAGATATTAACCCCCGTCTGAAGAAGCATTTGCTTCTTTTGTTCACAGCAAAAGGAGCACAGAAAGCCTTGTCTTCTAATACCCTTCATATGAGTATTTGCCTTATCCTGTTATATTTTCTCAGCTCTTAAAAAAAATGAAAAAGAGCTGACACGTAATTTATAAGAAATTTCCCTTTAAAAACAGCAAGTCAATCAAATGATGAATTCACACAGCTAGTGTGTGTCAGCGTTGTTGTACAGAAAAGGCACGGGGATGAAAAAGGCCTCTATAAGAAATCTGACCAGCCCAGCGACAGAAAGTAACCTCACAGGGTGACCTGATCGGAAATTCCCACCTGGGCAGGTTACAGTGGGTCGTCATGCCCAAGGCATATGGCTTCTTTAGTGAAAGGCTTCACTTTGCCTTAAGCCAGCCCTGCCCACTGTTTCTGTGCACCTGGGTTGAAATAAGCCGTCACCACCCCCATGAAAGCACGTAATCTTAACTGTCCTATAACCTGTTCCCTGCCTTGCTGTCTCCCACCTCCGTGCCATCTTGCTATGCTCCCTCCTCAACTCCAAATGCATAAAAGACACGACAAAACTGTCATTCTTCAGAGCATTTGCGATCTTGCTTCCTGGCAAGTGTCACCAGTTTGGCTCAAATAAATTCTTAGAAAAATCAGCTACAGGTTTAGATGTTTCTTACGTGTCCTTACAGTTGTTTGGGAGACCAGAACTTGTTTTAATAATATTTCTTTGATTTTTTTTTCATTTTTTAGTAAGATCCTATTGACCAGGATGGTCTTCCTTTCATAAGAATAAAAAGGAAAAATTTTAACAGCACTATAAAGCGACGAACAAATGTGAACGTTGCTAAATGAATACACGGTAGAATTGATTTTGCCTGGTCTCTGGAGAGACATGTAGTTTAGCCACAACCTTTCTGAATAAGAAATATTTCTTGGTTGGTTATGCTAGAAAAATTATGACCGTCATATTTATTTTACCCTCAAGTAAACTTGCAAGTTGTTCTTCAGTTTAGGAAGGTCTTTTAAAAAATCACATTGAGAGCAAACAATGATGAAACACAAACATTGTAAACTTGTAGCCAAAAAAAGTGTGTCTCAGCAGCTTGACCAACCTTCATCATTAGAAATTCCGTTGACCTAATTTCAAAAGGGGCCACTTAATTCTCCCAAATTTTAGATGACTTTGTGGTTGTTAAAAACATTTCAAATACCAGATCGTTTCCTGGTTAGTCATTCACTCGTGACAAAACTGTCATTCTTCAGAGCATTTGCGATCTTGCTTCCTGGCAAGTGTCATCAGTTTGGCTCAAATAAATTCTTAGAAAAATTAGCTAGAGGTTTAGATGTTTCTTACATGTCCTTACAGTTGTTGGGAGACCAGAACTTGTTTTAATAACATGTCTTTGAATGTTGCCTGGTCTCTGGAGAGACATGTAGTTTAGCCACAACCTTTCTGAATAAGAAATACTTCTTGGTTGGTTATGCTAGAAAAATTGTGACAGTCATATTTATTTTACCGTCATGTAAACTTGCGAGTTGTTCTTCAGTTTATGAAGGTCATTTAAAAAATCACATTGAGAGCAAACAATGATGAAACACAAACAGCTTGAAATGACAATGGGTTTGCAGAATCTGAGTTTCAGTTTACAGGATGCCATAAAAAAAAAACTGTTTTTTTTGTTTTTGTTTTTTTTTTTTGTTTTTTTATCCTGGCATTTGTTAAACTATGGAAGGAAGCACCCATCAGAATGTTTCTGCGACTTAGTATACCTGAAACGAATATAACTTTGAATGGCAACTGTAACTGAAACACAGAATTGCAAGTGATGAGTTGAATTCCATTCTTCAAGACAACATTCTTTAAAGGTTTCTAAGACGGTTTATATTTTCTTCCTTTTTTCCCCCCACTGTATTTTTTTTTAATTAATTTTTTTAAATTAGTTTCAGGTGCACAAGACAAAGCAAAACTTAGACGTTTATCATTTATATCCCTCACACTGTGTGAACCCCCCTCCCCCCATCCACTATCCCTCTGTGTGTTCCAAAAACCTCTCACCTTCCCCTTATCCCCACCCCCCCGCCCCTCTAGCAACCCTCTGTTTTTCCTCCATGTTTCCAAAACTGTTTCTGATTAGTTCATTCACTTATTCTTTTCTTTAGATTCCACATATAAGTGAGATCATATGGTATTTGTCTTTCTCTGTCTGACTTATTTCACTTAACATAATGTTCTCTAGGTCCATCCATGTTGTTGCAAATGGTAAGATTTCTTTCTTCTTTATGGCTGCGTAATACTCCATTGTATAAATGTACCACAGTTTCTTAATCCAGTCATCTACTGATGGCCATTTCGGTTGTTTCCAGGTCTTGGCTATTGTGTATAGTGCTGCAATAAACATAGGAGTGCATAAAGATTTTTGAATTAGAGTTTTGGATTTCTCCGGATAGATACCTAGGAGTGGAATTGCTGGATCATAAGGTAGTTCCATTTTCAGATTTTTGAGATACCGCCATACTGTTTTCCATAGTGGCTGCACCAATCTGCAATCCCACCAACTGTATTTTTGAATACAGTTTCCCTCTGTCTTGGTTATAGGAGCTTGGTTAAGGTAGCTTGATCTGCGTTATTCTTGTAACACCATCGTAATGAGGCTGAGCGTCCCCAGCCCTGCAGCCAACCCCACTAACTAATGGCTCTGCTTCCCCTTTCTCATTGCTTGGCATTTGCAACTGCTCCAGAAACGCTCTTTCCATGACCACACAGTTATAGCCATCAACATACACGAAAGCACAAAACAAATTCCGTCACAGCTTGTGGAAGTGTTGACACTTGTGAATCCATCTGATTCCATCATCAAATCCAACGCTGAGAAACACAGAATAAAATAAAACACCCGTCTTCCTGCTGTGCCCTACAGCAGGAAAACAAAGGCAGAGAATGATGAACTATTTCTTTTCAACTTTCCTGTGGAAATAGGGTGTCCAGGGAAATCTAACTTTAGTGTCTGCTGCGTATATATTCACGTAACGTACTATCAAGCGACTTTGGAGCGTATGGTGCAATGTTTGAGCGCCTGAAGAGTTTTGGAAACAGCCCGTCTTGGCGACGCTGTGACATGTCTGTAAGTTTATTTGCTCACTAGGCACACTTATTTCAGACCCTGCTAGAACTCAGGATGCAAACAGGATCAAGACCCCAGCCTTGTATCATCATAGCTGCCGTCAGACCAAAAGAACAGTGCAGACACTTACAGAGGAGCACGATTGTTGCTTGAGGGACATTCCTGGGCATACAAACTCTCAATGCAATCGCTGACTTTCCCCAGCCCTCTGGCCATATCTTTTTCTTCCTCCCTCACACCAAGACCCTGACTGAGTGACCCTCCGGCATCCTACTGTTCTTATTCTGCCAGGTCTGCAACTCAGCTCAGTTTTTAGATCATGTGCATCTCATCCTACTGAAGAGAGCGAGTTGGCTTTTCTTCAGCTGGTTTTAATTGCGTGAGCTTGCAAAGCCTGCTCTGCAGTTTGGTCGTCCAAGTTATCGGTCAGAATAGTTAAGGATCCAACAGGAGGTCATTTGAGTTTCCGTGCACCCTTTACGCAGCTAGAAGCAGGAGAGGGTCCCCGCTCCAAGGTTCATGAGACATCTGACCTGTGTAGTGGGACCCAGCATTCATTAGCGCGTGTGTCTGCCTGTAACGCATTTATAAATGCCCGCTTCAGTCAACACAGACACAGAACGCAGAATAGTGCTTGCCAGGCGCTGCACAGAGACCATGGGGAGTGACTCCTTGGTGGGTTCCCATCAGGTTGATGAAATGTTCTGGAACGAGGCCGTGCTGATGGGTGCATAACACCGTGACTATACGGAATGTCACCGAATTGTGCACTTGAAAATGGGTACTGGGGCCTTAGGGCTTCACCTGGGTCCCACTCAAATTCTTTGTTTTTTTTTCACTCACTTTCATATGTTCAGATTCTAGCTCCGTATGTCTCTGAATGGGACCTTGTTTGGAATTAGGGTCCTTGTAGAGACAAGGAAGTCGCATAAGAGAGCAGAGGGGCTCCAATATGACTGATGTCCTCATATAGATGGGGAATTTGGACACACACACACACACACACGGAGGCCACCACAGGAAGACAGAGGCAGAGTTTGGAGCCATGGGGCCACAGCGCAGGGAACACCAAGGACTGCCCGTGGCCCTCAGGACCCAGGACAGACACAGAGGACAGAGTCTCCCTCAGCACCTGCAGAAAGAACCAGCCCCATCCGCACCTGAACTACAGACGTGTGGTCTCTAGAATCAGAAGAGAATCCATTTCTGTTATTCAGTCTCTGATGATCCTGAAGGCTGCCCTAGGAAATCAATACACATGGTACAACTTATGTTACTTGTATTTTAACCACAATAAAATAAAAATAAAAAGGTTATAAGGCTTACGGATGACAAAGAGTTTCTACAGAAAATCAGCTCGCAGGGGATGTGATCACAATTTCCTAACTGGGTCGGTCACGTGAGTAATCAACCCCCAGGCATAGAACTTCCTTAGTAAAAGGCTTATCTCTGCCTTAAGCAGCCTGTCCTTTGTTCCTGCTCAGCTAGGTTGTCACACCTTTGAAATAAGCCTAACCCCACTCAAGAAATCACATGACCTTCTTCATTCTCCGAAGAAGCATTTGAGATGGTGCTCCCCTGGCGATTATCATCAGTTTGGCTCAAATAAATTCATAAAATGTCATTACTGGCTTGGATGTTGGTTCCACCAACAGGTTGAGATACCCACATCAGGGTGACATTGCTTTAAAAGCAGCTGACATCGAAGCAAGGGGACAAAAAGTGGAAAAAAGACACAGGCCAGTGCATGCAGGGAAACTTCCAAAGAATCAGGCATGTCTGATGGGTGATGTACAGACTGGTCCTAAACTCCCTAGCAGGGCACAGCAGGAAGGTCCCTTTGGTTACCCCGTGCACGGGCTTTGCCCAAACGTGACCTCTGTCGTCTTGGCTCTAGAGTGAGGCAGAGCTCCCCCCTGGGGTGCAGAGGGGATTTTGTTTTCAGAGATCACTCACGTTGACTTCCATCCCTGTCCAGTTTACAAAACAGAGGCAAATTAAGTGGTACCAAGGCTCTGCATGTTTTCACCCCGATTGTTTCTGAAGTTCACTGAAGCAGTGTTTCTTCCGCAGCTGAATAAACAAAACTCCTAAAGTGGATATGACATTTCAAGTTTCTTTCTGTGTTGGGAGCCACACTGGGGAGGGGGCGGGGTCTTAGTGGATTTGTGACTAAACCATAAATTTGGCTTTTCTTCTGCTGGATGAAACAGCTACCACAGAACACCTTTGAAAACGCCAACCCTACCATTGATCACACTGCGACTTCCAGAGCCATAATTACATTAGTCTCTTTTTCACACTGTTTAGGGACAGAAGTCGACACGAGTGGACTCTAAGAAACAAAATTAAGGATTAGACATTTTCACGCACACCCAGGAAACATTACCCCAAATGCCATAGATTTCTAGAAACTCTCGTGAATGGTTTACATGCATACTGTAATTTTTTTTTTAATCTGGATTAAAAAAATATTTGCTTAGTCAAGGGTTTACAGCTTGTCAACTGGCCAAAAATACCTCTCCAGAAAATCCACCAAAAGGACTGTTTATTCGAGAAAGAGAAAAAGAAACGAGGTCACCCCAGGAGTGTGTGAACACACACTTGCCTGCCGGCGTTCCAACTGGAGGCCTGTGTGCAAAAAGCCCTGATGCCAAGATGGCTTCTCTATTTATTCGCATCCCTCCTCCCCACCCCTCAGAAGTTAGCACAGTATTTGTCCCCAAATATTGCATTTGAAGTCACAACAGTCTCAGCAGCTTTTCCTCACAGAATACCGGAGAGAAGGAAATCCTTGTTCAGATAACAGCTGCAATCAGGGATGTGACCTGCCTTGGTGATGCTATGCTGTCATATGATATAGGAAGGCTCTCTTTTTGTTTTGTCAGGGACTTAACATGAGACGTGTTACATGGAGTACATGTGCAGACATATCACTTCATACATGTTAGAATGATTCTGGCAGTGAGTTCATGTTCATACCTGAACTTGTTAAAATCCTAAAACACTCTCATATATCCAAAAAACATTAGGACCATCTGTAGTTTATGGGCAGGATTATTGCCTCAATATTCAACCAATGGCATAATGTATGCAAAAACCCACATATGAAAGACATTTTAAAACACCAATTGGAGTAGATACTTCTTACAAGGAAATAGAAAATGTTAAATTGCTTCCCCAAGAAAGGACAAGGTTACAGAAAGGGGAGAAGAAACAGAGTAGGAGGAAGCTGGAAGAAGCAAATTCATTTGATTTACAAGGTTTTAAGGCAAAAAGAAAAAAAAAAAGAAAAAATATTGGGCAAGACTGGGTGGCTGGTGAGAAGACACGTTTGCATGAATCGTCTGGTCTTCTGCCAAAGAAGAAGAAGAAGAAATATCTCCGTGAGCAAACAATCCTGCCTGCGTGGGTCTGACATTATTTTCAGATGAACAGATTCGAAGGGCACGGCTGCAGAGCGTAAAGATGCTCATGGGCGAGCATGAGCTGCATTTCAGGAAAAACCCAAGAAGATTCCACATTTCCCTCAGTTTATCCCCAGGAGACTGTCCGCAGGCCTGCAAACACTTAACTATCATTTGCTTACTCGAGAAAAGTCAGAACGAATTATTGAAACAGATCGGAATGTTGAACCAAATTTATGAATGTTCCTAAGATGTTTTCATTACCCCCCAAAACGATGCTGAGGCAGGAAAAACACGAAAGCTGAGGATACACCTAGGACCCTCCCACCAAAGAGAAAAGAACTGGTGAATATTTAGGAGGAGAGACGATGTTAGACACTGACAACCAAGAAAATAAGAGGAGAACTTGTCAAATGAAATGGAATACTAGGGTTAACTTTTTTAGAGGGCTGAAAAAAACAGATGAAAAAAAAAACAAAAAAACCCATCAAACCAGGAACTCTTATCAGTTATGATGTCAGGGTTTTGGGTGAATGCGAAATGCATTGATTCCTCAACTAAGACAGGACTTGAGGTGCAACACGTTTACTGCACAAGTATCGTTGGAGCACATGGAGTATTAGTCACTGTGGGCAGAGGGTAGTGAGGATGGAAATGGTGGTAGACCAGATAGCCCAGTTGGTTCTACTTATTCCTACTCTACAAATTACGGTTTTTGAGTGTGGGCAGCTCCTTACCTGTTAGCAACAAGATCAGGCAAAGGAAGAGAGTAGGAAATCTTGAGAAGATAAAGGGAGATCTCTAGAGTTGGGCGCTTTCAGACCCTGCAGCAGCCCAGGGCGCAGCACTCTTTGTATGCAGTGAGATAGGCAGAAATGGCCGTAGTTATCTCACAGGCAGAGGTTATTCAAGTTGCCCGAAATGAAAAACAGGGACAAAATGGGGAGCAGACTCAGAGTTAATACCTAGCAGAGAGGTTTTCTCATGAAATCCCAGAAGCCTCTGTGCATTGGGAGGCCAGGTCCCCGGGCCAACCCTAGCAGCTCTACGTGGCCTCAGAGATTCTCAAGGATTAGACAGGAGCTTCCAAGCAAATTTCCTAGTAGACAACATGTACATGAGGCAGAAGGGTTTCCCTGCGACCATTTCTGTTGGGAGAAAGGTCAGGGATTCATTAATAAAAGCATAAAATGAAAAATGTTTCTTTTTGTCTTTCTGTTCCCTCCGCCTCACCCCAGTGATGAGGTTGGTGGGGGATACTCTTCCCGAGTCGGGAACATGACCCACCTGCCATCTTCCTCGAGAGTGAAAAGCTTGCTTTCTTACGCTTCCCTGTCCAAGGAGTTTACAGCAATTTTACTGGAGAATGACTCCTGTGGCCTAGATCCTGAAGGTGACTTTCCTTCCTGCAATTGTGGGACACATTGTATTGGGTGGACGGAAACTGGGACTTGTGACAATTGGGGCATTGTTTCCTGGCAATTCTTAGATGTATATTTAAACATGTATTTTTTCCTAAATGCATTGCTTTAAATATAGTTCTTTGTTCTAAAGATGGTGGTCACCTCACGGCCAGTGACAGACAAGCTGCCTCCTGAAGGAGGGAGCTGTACTTTCCGGCACACACAGAGAAGGTAGTCCTTCCCCCAGCTCTCACTCCCCATGTGTCACCGACAGCCTATGACATACAATGAACAACAGGAAATTCGTGGAGGGGTCTGCTGCTCAGATGGGCTGAGTTCTAATCGGCTTGCTTCATGCAGGTGACCAGAGGGCACAGGGGGTGTTAGCCTGCACGAAGGTGACCGGAGTTTCATACGGCTCGTAGGACACATGGTATTTTGCACAGCCAGTGAGGTTTCATGCCAACGGCAGGAATATGGGCTTGAGTTTCTGGCTGCTTCCTGTACACGTGGGAGGTTCTCTGAGGTTCAAGCCCATTCTTTGAAATTCTCCATAATGCACCCCACAGAGGATAGAGAGATGAGATATATAGGTGGTAGATAAAGGACAGATAGATAGATAGATAGATAGATAGATAGATAGATAGATAGATAGATAGATAGATACACAGACAGACAGCTAGATGTTTTCTGGGTCTCTGTGGTGCTGTTGTGTCAATTCCTTTGGAATCGTGCAGACAGATGTTGAAATCTCGCTTATTAAAATGTGAGAAGTGAGAACACGGGTGAGTCATGTGAACTCCTCGGAGGTATCTTCTGCGTGGAGCTTGCACTGGGCCAGGTAAACACCCACCATAATGGCAGCACCGCAGGGCCGCCAGCCCTCGTCTGTACGCCGCTGGCCTGCACCACACTACCTCTGCGAAATGTCAGGTCTAGGAGCATCCAACCAGGGCAAGTTGACCACTGTAAGCAAACCACAGACCCTCCCACACACGAGGCCAGAAGCGGGACTGGCCATGTCCAGGCAGGTGTGACTCATTAGGGAGCGTTACCCACCTGGCCCACGCACAGGAAGGGAGTGAGAAATAGTCTCTCACGTCTGTCATCTTGGCAAACACAGATGCTGGAGAAGAAAACACAGCCCATACCTGTGGGCATGTGCTTTCTGTTCCCTCGGGGGAGGGGGCAGAAGCGTCCCCCAAACACCACAGTCAGACACTGAGGTCCTTTGCGAAACCGCTCCGGCCGGCCAGACTGCCTCCATTCCTTTGGGCACCTATGGCTCACGCCTGTGGCCGGTTATGAAATCCACTTGTCCCCCCGATACAAATCCAGGTGCTAAACGCCCAGAGGTGGCGTCTGAGTCAGCTCAGCTGCTGTAACAGCATACAACACACTCGGTGGCTTAAAAAGTGAAACTTGTTGTCTCATAGGAAGTCCGCGATCCACGGCTGGCAGCATTGATTCTGCTGAGCGGTGTCCTTCTGGTGGCTGCTGACGGCCACCTGGTAGCTGTGTCCTTTCTTCTGTGTGCACCTATGGATTTGGGGGGCACACAAACACTGAGCCCATAACGCAGGGAACTGCCCCACAGCGACCATTCTGCATGTGGACAGTGAGGTTCCCCACCCCCGCCCCAGCCCTCTAGTTTCCCAAACGAAACGCTTGGTGACACGTGGGTCAGACGTACAACAAGCACTGTCATCCACCTCAGGTGGCTCACCTCAGGAGATTTTTTTTTTTCCAAACGTGATCGTCTGTGTCCCCTAGAGCATGGCTTCAATGCAGAACTCAGCCGTCTGTGTGACTGTCATCTCTCACGATGCTGTGAATTTTCCAGGGTGGGCATGTGACTTAGTTCAGAGCAGAATAAGATGAGATAAAATCGGATTGGTTTTCACACGAATGGTATGTAGACATGACAGCGTGACACAAGTTGCATTTCCAGAGGAGCTGGACTGAGGCATGGACCCGCTCTGTCAGTCACCAGTGAGCATTGGACACTAACCCTTTTTGGGGGACCACAGTGGGAGTTGTTTTCTGGCCGCATCGGGTGCCAAAGCTTACCAGCCTCGCTCTAGATGAGCACAGCCCGACGTGTACCATTTGTTTCTATCTCTCAGCTCCGCCGGTGGATTTCCCAAGCTGCCGCCCAGCTGGGGCACGGCTGGGGGGGTAAACTGAGTGCAAACGAGTCACTCCCTCAGGGTGCCTTTTGGAGAAATGCGTGCTGGGTCCTTCCCGTCGCCCCCTCAGCCACCATCTCCCGAAGCGTCTCCCAGCTGATGTGTGAGCGCAGCATGAGGGCAGCCAACATGTCCTTGGGACCACAGGGGGAGGCCTGGAATCCAGGGGCGTTGGCACGTCTGGGCTGCTGTTGGCACCGACACCAGCCTTGTCCAGCTGCCTGGCCGGGCTGGGGCTGCAGCCTGGAGCCTGGTGCCTTCCGGGCATGTGTGCTGCTCTGGGTCTCGTGATCGTCTGGCCACAGACCGCATGTGCCCTGGCCGGGTTGCCACCTTCAAACTTTGTGTGTCTGATTTTCAAAGAGGTCCCACACGACGGTTTGAGAGGTTTATGTGAAAATAAATCTGGAGGCAAACCACACCTTCAAACGTGTCTCCAAAGTAACAACAGCAACAACAAATGTTTACCTAGCGAAGGTCCTGAGAGGTAAAAGTGAACTTGCTTCAATGGCTGGAGACCGTATCTCACAGCGCGTGCTACAAACTGAGTTTCATCTGTAACGACGACAGGACGAGGGTTAGCAAAGGATTTCTCTCTAGAGTTTAAAATTCTGCTGGGTATCTGCATGTATACCGCAGCTAATCTAGACTGAAAATGAAAGCTGTCTGATACACATGCGTGCACACACACACACACACACACACGCTGCCGTGAAGCCCAAATTCACCACCTGCATACGTTACCCTCCCAAGTCTCATCGTGACCTCAGGAAGGGAAGAAGCAGACACCAGGCAGTTCCAACTTTTACACGTGGTTAAACTCAGGCCCCGCAGGCCCACGGATGGTTCTCTCCTAGGTAATAATGTACCCGATTCATGCTTTTCTCGCAGACACAGATTTCGGGGGTAACGCAAGTCAGTTCTATCAAAAGCAGAAGAGGAAAAGTGTCATGGTGACAGGGAAGGTGAGGGAGCAGTGAGGGGGCTGCATTAGGGGCCCCAGACTCCACGCGGAAAACTGTCTTTAAGACTCAGGATACAGAAATAAGTCTGCCTGGGATGGTAGGGGCAGACGGCTCGGGGATGAGACGTGATAAGCTGCGGGATTTGTCACCTTGGAAGTGGTCCCTACTCTGTCTGGTCTGTGGCTCCGGGCACACAGTCTGTCCAGGACTGGTGATGTGACTGGTCTGGAAAACGCAGGCAAAGCTGGGCGCTGGTGGGGTAAAACCCACCCAGTCTTTGGAAACTTGGGAGGACACCCTACTTTGTCCACTGGTGACATCTATCACCTTCCTTTCCAAAAGCCATCTCCAGGGGCGTAGGCAGGCTCCATGTAAAATCTCCAAATGTCACCACCTAGAGGGGGGGGAAAATGCAACCTCTTGAAAAATGTTTTTGCTTTTTTAAGACAACGTTTTGGAACCACAAAGACCGTGTCATCAGGAATCCAGATTTATAAGTTTCTCCGGGGAAAACAAAACACAAACCTTGGAAAAGAGACGAAAGAACTTAGCTAACTTTCCTGATGTGACCCTTGGAGAACTGGGCATGGACGACTGATGACAGCTTTAGCGGGGCTATTGCTAGGAATTTGTACCCCAGTTTCTTCCTTCAAGTGAAGGGACAGCCACCGATGACCAGTGGGAACAGTCCACTGAGAAAGTCACTCAATTCGTTGCATTTGCCCAAACTGGCTTGTCTTCCTACCTCCTGGGCAGAGACGTATTCTTGGCAGTGACAAGCAGCAGAGGTGAAGATGGGACAAAAGTGCCATTAGAACCAGCTGTCTGGACACCTGACTGTACCAAGGAATTCCCACAGATGGAGACATCCAGCTACAGCTGGCATTTTCCACTCTGGATGCACATCACTGTCCTAGAAGAATGTTTTGAAAAGTTACAGTGATTTCTTGGATGTGACACCAAAAGCACAGGCAACAAACCATAAGGAGGTTGTACTTCCTCCAAACGAAAACCTGTTACGCATCCAAAGACACTCTCAAAACAGCGTAAAGACACCGTACAAGGTGGGAGAAACTGTTTGCAAATCATAGATCTGGGAAGGGATCAGTGGCCGGAATATATAATTGCTGGGTCACATGGTAACAGTTTAACTTTTTGAGGCACCGCCCTGCTGTTTTCCATGGCAGCTGCACCATTTTACATTCCCACCATCAACGCGAAACACAACAACTCAATGACAAAACCAATTTAAAAATGGGCAAAGGACCTGCATGGACATTTTTCTGAAGGCCATGCCTCAACGGCCAATAAACGCATGATAAGACATTCAGCATCCGTAGTCATGAGGGAAATGAAAATCGGAACCACGGTGAGATACCACTTCACAGAAAAAGGGGAAAATAAAAAGAAAATAGTAAGTGTGGAGAAACTGGAACCCTGGGGCATTGACGGTGGGAATGTAAAATGGTGTCATTGCCATGGAAAACAGCACAGCGGTTCCTCAAAAAGTTAAACGTGTGACCAGCAATTCCACTTCTAGGTATGTAGCCAAAAGAATTCACAGCAGGGATTCGAAGGCATATTTTTACACCCATGCTTGTGGCATTATCCACAATCGCCAAAAGGGCGGAAGCAACCCACATGTCCATCAACAGATACACAAAAGGTGGTCTATTTATTCCGTGGAATGTGACTCAGCCACTGCAATACGGATGGACCTGGAAACACGATGCTAAGTGACACCGCCGGACACAACCAGCCACATGTCGTATGCTTCCTTTTGCATGACACATTGAGAATAGATAAATTCACAGAGACTGCAAGCAGGTTAGTGGCTGCTGGGAGCTGGGGTGGGGCAAGTGGGGAGTGACAGCTCACGGGCACGGGTCTTTTTTGGGGGACATGAGGATGTTTTGGAACCAGATAGCAGTGCTGGTTGCACAACACTGTGAAGGCACAAAATGCTCCAGGCTTGCACACTTTTAAATAACAAATTTATGTGCATTTCACCTCATTAAGGAAAAAAAAAAAATATATATATATATAACAATATGTATATATATATTACAATGAGATAAATGGTCCCTACCAGAAACATGTAGTGAATGGTAAGCCATTCTCAGCAAACAATGAATAAAATGACGTGCTTGTCACCACTTTCACACACACACACACACACACACACACACACACACACACACGGAAAGAAAATTCCTAAGCAGATGCAGCCCCTCATAACCACATAGAAGCTAATTAAAGGGAGTCTCCTTGTATTTCCCAGCATGATCCTTAAATTACACCCCCCTGGACAGGTGTTGGCCGACTTCACAGGAGCTGCCCGCCTTTTGCACCCCCAGTAGCAAACGGCCAGTGACAAAGGACGTCTGTTGCCCTGTCTGAACAGCTCCGATGCAGCGAGGCTGGCTTAGCCACGTGGGAGCTAGAGATTCTTGAATCATAAAAGACGCCATTCACACACTCCTCTTGTAAAGTTCACGAACATCCAGATGACTTTTGATACCTGCTTTCTGTTCAAATTGTCCCCTCGGACGTCAGTCTCATTGGAATGAATTTATATGTTCAAAACAAACGAGATAGTAGAATTGACTATATATTGTGTGTGTGTGTGTGTGTGTGTGTGTGTGTGAGTGTTTCTGTAGATTATATCCACATATCTACCCACTATCACATATCAGTGACTGTATTAAGCCCTGGAAACACAATGCAACACAACACAATGCAACACGACACAATGCAACAGAACACAAGGCAACACGATACAATGCAACAGAACACAAGGCAGTGCAACACAACACTGCAAAATACACGTGGCCCCTTCCATAATGGAGACACATCCCCTCCCCTTACAATGGGTCTATATTTCTCCCGATAGAATGCTTGCACATAAGCGTGCGTGCACACACACACACATACACACACACAGTCACACAATTTTTTTATATACCAGGGAGGGAAGACATTACTTTTTTGATTCTTTCCATTGCTTACATCTTTATGGCTTAATCTTCCGTCTTTTTCATTCTTAGCACATTTTGATTGTGTCCTTCGTGCCAAGCACACTCCTGTTGTCTGGAGATGTCGGATATAAGCATTTCATCAACCCCGATAAAGTATCTGTGGACGCTGTCTGCAGACGAATCTAAGAAAAAAGGGGAAAGTTCAAAAAACACGTCCTGGGGCGTGGGTCTGGGATACCGGGGGCCACACTTCCACGTGCCAGGAGGTCCCAGCCACTCACCTTGCTGAGGCAGGCGCGTCTGGTAGGAAAATGGCATCCCGCAGGCCTTGGGGTTTAAATCCATCCTGCTGGGTTTGAATCCCTGAGCTGCCCCCACACCTTGCACCCTCCTCATCAATAACCCTCCTTGTCAAGGGCTGTGAGAATTGCCAACACTCGCCCTGAAGCACTAAATCAAATCCAGCTTGGTTCATGGCGGTCGCTCAGCTGGAGTTGTCATTGCATTTTTGTCGCTGTGCAAAGGAGCCTGTGGGTCTCCCCCACCTCTCCTGTGTGGGGGCCTCTGGCTTCTCATAGGCAGATGCCCGTGGGTGAGTTCCTTGACCCTGCAGCACCCTCCCCACACACACACACACCTTCCAGAATCCTCACGGTCTTTAGCTCACTCTCATTATGCATTCTGAGTGATTTTTCTGCTCATTCAACAACTCCCACAGTTGCAAAGTGATAGTTAAGCCTTGGCCTAGGGTGGAATGGGTTATGGTTTCTCCCCAGCTGTGTCATTGACAAATAAGATTGTCAAAGATTGAAGGTGGACACCAGTGGCTTGGCGCCCTCCGATGCGTGGCTCTAAGTTCCCCGCCGTGGAACTCGGTGTTCAGCGTTTGGCTCTGCAGTGTGTCCGGCAGGCAGACCTTCTGACGTTCGGTCACACTAGCCATCAAGGACACGTGCACCACTGAGAAGCTGATACACACGTTTTATCATGCATTTTCTTGCCTGTGCACCAGATTTCAGGAGATGCTTCGTGCGTTTCCTCATTCGCTCGCCACAAAGCTCCATGAATCCAGTATTTATCACACACACACACACCCTCAGTGAAGGTCCAGGAACTCGGTAAACATCAATCAAACATAAGAGAAAGGCCGCAGTGGAAATTCACATGGCTGCACGCCTGTTGTAGGAACAATATAGCGAGCTTAATTCAGGCTGTGTCCAGTGAGTTCAGAACAACATACAGTATAAAGATATCACCTCCCTTAATCCCACAGCATTCAACACTACAAAAGTTAGTCATGACTTTCCCAATCCTGAGCTTATCAGCTGCCCCTGAAAGGTCTTTACAGCAACTAGAAATATTTTTTTCAGAACCAATGTGTCTTGACCGGCCAAGACTCTGAGTTCACATTTTCCCCGTGTTCTCAGATGTGCTCCATCTGATTTGGGCTTGCACAACCCTCCGAGCCTGGATAGATAAAGAAAACTCACTCAGATGGAAGCAAAAGAAGCCAAGCCCCCAGCATTTCTGGTCCCCGAGGGGCTGGCCGTCTCAAGCGCCATCTTTGTTTTCCATGATGTTGACACACAAAAGCCACCCGGGTTGACGTTTTTTTTTTCCCCCCTGAAAATTCTTCACATGGTTCCATCTCCCACTGTGCCCTGGGGGGAGATTTGGGAAGCGTCTTCCTGCCGGAGTCTGTCTCCTTTGCAGGATCGTGGGGAGCTGATCGATCTTTCTGTACCTACGGTCGCTACAGCTACTCACCACAAACACTGGAATCCATCTTTGCTGGCTAGAGACCTCAGGGAGCGCTCAACCTCCCTTCTCATCCGCAAGAACTCGTGGCTTCAAGAAATCACAGGGCTCCCTTAAGCCTAGAATGAGTGAGGATGCACATGGGGCTTTCACGTCGGAAGCAGGAAAGCTTGTGAACGAAGGTTTCACCCCTTTGCAAAACAACACTAACCCCATTTCTCTCTGGGCTCCATGGGTCTCCTCTTTCTGTCTACAGACAAGAGTCTGGAGTTACTTTATGGCTTTCAGAACCTCGTGATGTTGTGTTTATAATATAATATTCCATTACACCAATTATATTAGCAATGAGCGCTGACATTTTGGTGGAAATACACAACTGAAATGATTCCGTTGGTGGTTGTTGGCCCCAGTGTATGTTTTTCATAAAGTCCAACGTCAGTGCCAACGTTGGGGCAGAAAACGCATTCTAATAACCATTTTATGTTATTTCTGGCTTCTGCTAAGAGTATATTTATTTTTCAAAGTTCTACTCACTTTACCCTTTACATTGTAATGCGTTATGAAAAACCAAGATTTAAAATATAAACACAGACTACATATATAAACATATCTACACATTACAGTATAGGTTATAATTTATGAATTTTATATATATATATATTTATAACTTATGCATTCAATATGTACGCATATATAAATAGAAACATAGCTTAAACTATAAATCTCTTTAGTGGGTCGTTGATGCTAATTCGATGTAGCCATATCTCGTCGAACTCGGCTCTTTAGCAATATATGTCCCCCGTCGTCCAGGGAAATTACTTTTATGTTTTGAGTGTATCTCAAGTTATCTTTGATTCTCTTTTTTTCCTTGCATGAAACCAGATCCAGGTATATGTGGAAATGTCCCATTTAGCATCATACAATGGGTAGGTTACAAGTCCGGGTATGACCACCTACTACAAGAAAGGAGATCAGTGTCATTCCCATTCCACGTGGGGGAAAGTTACAATCAATTTTACATAGCGATCGTACGTAAAGCCATTTTCCTGCTGTTTTCAATACAAAAAAAAAACAACCATGAAAAATCCTATTGGCTGTGCTAGAAGCGTATCCTTAGAAAAACAGGAATTACGTATTAGAAGTGTCTGCTAGGTGTCCTGTCCTAAAGGAAGACATCCCACTGGAGAAAGGGTGGCTCCTGTTGCTCTGTCATTCGTGGCTGTTCTCTTTGCCTTGATAACCTCCTAAGATCTTGGCGTTGTACTTCTGAGTCTTGTATTTAGCAATCCCGTCCAGTATCTTTTACGCAGAATACAATAAGGCGAGAACTATAGCACCGTCATCTCACCGTGTGCATCCAGGCCATCGCCTAAGGGAAAATCACTTGCTTTTTGTGAACTCAGGAAAACATACGGAGTCTTAGTTCCAACAACAGAACTCCGCTGTTTGTAAAATCCCCGATACTCCATGCCTAGGTATTATTTTCTTTCTCCAACAAATGACTCATTTTATTACGATAAATCTGCACCTACATTTGTTCTGACTCTTTAAAGTATATTTGTAAAAGGCAATGGGTTCTTATTTCTATTTACACCTGGAGATATGTTTGAAATCGCATTTTTTGCCAGACTTGGATTGCTTAGGGTATTTTTTCTTTATTTATGTTATCTGGAAACCATTTAAGTTGCAATTAGAAAACAGGAGTTTATTCCAAACACGGTAGTGCATGTGGTGTGACAGCCTCTGTGGTTGAGTAGGTTTTAAAGAGTGAGAGGTAAAATGAACACAATCAGGTGCTCTGTGTTTCATTACACTTTTTAAATCTCCCAAAACAAACAAGACGTGGCCCATGCTTACAGTGGAATCTGACTCAGGCTTAAAAAGAAAGGAAATTGGGACACATGTTACCATGTGGATGGACCTTGAGAACAGTAGGATTCCATTCATAGGCAGTCCCTAGAGTCACAAATTCATAGAAACAGGAAGTAGGTGTCGATGCCAAGGGTTGGGGGAGGGGAAGCGAGCGAGTGTCCAATGGGGGCAGAGTCTCAATCTGAGACAATGAGAAAGTTCTGCACTAAAATAAAAAGCGTGTGGCAGATTTCTTTCTTACCAAACACTTATGATCATTGTACTTCCTCTCGGTACCTATGGAGCTTTTAAAGACATTTATTAAAATGAAAAGACAATCCATTTCCTCCCTGGCAAGCAGCATTTAACAAGCCCTTTCCGTATATTTCCGCTCATTAGCACCGATTGGCTGGCCTGTTGCAGAACTAATTGGCTGTCCCATCTCTCATATCCTACCCCCAGGGGCTTGCAAAACGTGGAGCCTCTGAGACTCAGCGTCCACTTGCAGTTTGGGTCTCAGGCCATCCTTCGCTCTCATCACCCAGTGAAAAGCATCCTTTAAAATTCTATGGACACAATGGCTCTGTTTGCTTTTTTTTACCCAACACCCCTTAGTCAGCTCCAGGTCACATCGACCCACAGACAACAGCAAAGCTTAGCATTTAACAAATCCCCAGACGATGCGCTTATGTAGAGAAAATAATCTTACTGGTTTTCCAAGTGTCATCGACCCTTCGCTTGACATTTATTATGTTCTGAAGCTTCTATGAGGCATTTGCTGTGCGCAGAGAATTCCAAGAAGTGTGTTTACTGTCATCCCCGTTTTGAGGGAGGTGAACCTTTGTTGAGGTCCCCGGGAAGCCGTCCTGGGCTTCCCAAGAATTTGCTGTGAGAGAGGAAGCTGTGTCTCTGCTAGCGGACTTTCTGGTCCCACTGATATTTCGCTACTACATCTGAGGAAGAAAGATTTACCACCATTAACCTTTTAATAACACTTCCTGTGCATTGCACCACCTGACGCCACCTGAGGGACCCAAAACCTTGCTGCCGTCGGAACCACAGAATCCACTTACCCGAGTGACCGCCACCTACACCAGGCTCGCGCACCCCTGCCTTTCTCTCTTTCCTGATAAAAAAGACTCTGAAAAAGTATTTTTTCCGAGAAAGTATTTTTCTCAGAATTGGGTGGGTCGAAATACATGTGCATTCATTTATGGGGAACAGAGTCCAAAGACTAAATTTTCATCATTCCCTCCTATTTTTTTTCAGCCTTTGGCTTCACGTTACCATTTTGTTTTGTTTTTCCTTTTTGTTTTTTTGGTTTTGGGGTTTGTTTGCTTTTTGTTTTTGTTTTTATTTTCCCTTTCAGTTCTGAAGGTACATCCAAAAAGCACACAGAGAAAATAATTTAACACGTTTTCTCTTTGTGGAGTGTTTTTGTAATCCCAGGTGTCAGGGTCGTCGTTCAGAATTTATAAGTTTTCAGAAAGAAAAATAAATCCTCTTACAGGTGACTCTAAGACACGTGTACAGTCAAATGAAAAACTGAACTGACTCCGAATGCCAGAATAATGAAGAAAACACACATTCTGTTCTGTCCCGTCACTTAGAAATGCATTCAGCTATTTTTATGGCGCCTGTGAGCCAACTTAAAATGATGGTTTGCAGGTAATCTTCAAGTGGGGACCATAGAATATTTTTGAAGATGGCAAAACTCATGCATGATGCCAGAGCTCCTGAGCTGACTGGGGCTGGAGAAAACTCACGGCACCGTGTCCATTTCTCTGTAGTATCTACATTGGCCCCACCCCAGTGCATTGCTTTTCCCACTTTCTAAAATCACTATTTTCCATTTTCCTTCCAACCCCAACATGCTTTCCGCATTCTAAGTGAATGGGCTGGCCTTAAACTTTATAGGAAGCATATATTCTAATCAGACCACATCTTCCCCTTCCCTCCATGGAATCCAGTAATCCCCCCGCTTTCTCAGTGTTTCCTTCCGTTAAAATGGAAGGAGGCTCTGAGCTTGTTAACTTTGAGGCTCCCGTTTCCATCGCCCACTTCTGGCAATGCAAGGTCATTCCCGAAAGCCTGGTGTGCCGTTGGGGGCACAGCTCTTCTGTGTCAGGACTTGAGCAAAGCTCATACTTTTGGAGAGGTGGGGGTCGGGGCGGGGAGAAGGCCTTCTGGATTATCCACAGCCATCAGCGATGGGATATGTTGGGGCACACACATCCCATCCTTGGGGGGACAGTTCGGTCCTCATCCTACAAAGATGCTGAGAGAATCCCCAGTGGGGCTGAAGCCCAGCTGCCCCTTTGTCACCGCCTCTTTCTTCCTGTTTCTTTCACTCCAGCATCTTGGGGTAACCTCCACATAAAACCACCTCACCCGGGTCCCTGGTAACGTCTTCATTTTTGATGGAACCCGAATGGAAAACACCCACCTGAACAGGAAATGCCTTGTTTCCCAGCACGGAGAACAAAACCCCTCATCCCTCGTTTGCGAGTAAGAAATGCCTCACCTTAGAGCAGAGAGGCTGGGAAACTCTTGTCTTGACACCATCCCATCTTTCTTTCATTTTTCCTTCCCACCCGTTAGCCTCAGTTAAGGCCGAACGGTATCCCATTGCGTGCATATCACATTTTCTTTATCCATCCACCCATTGAGAGACATCTTGTTTGCGTATCCCGGCTATCGTGAATAAACCATAATAACGTGGCTGTTTCTTTATTCCCTTTGGATAATTACCCAGAAGTGGGTTTGCCGGGTCATATGGTAGCTCCATTTCTTAATTTTTGAGGAAGCGTCCATAATGTTTTCCATAGTTGACACTCCCACCAACAGTGCACAGGGGTTCCCTTTCCTCCACATCTTCGCCGACCCTTGTTATCTCTTGTATTTTCGATGATGGCCATTCTGACAGGTGTGCGGTGACATGTCGCTGTGGTTTTGATGTGCATTTCCCCTGTGATTAGTTGTGTTGAGGACCTTTTCTTGCACCCATTAGCCATCTGTATGTTCTCTTTAGAGAAATGTCTATTCAGGTCCCCTGCCCATTTTTTAAATCGGACTGTTTCCTTTTTTGCTCTTGACCTGTGGCAGGTCATCTAATGATTCTTCATAGTATTAGTTTTAGACACCGGAAGTGCAGCAGTCTTCAAATGACCTCTTATTAGGTGATTGAGAGGATTGATAGGACATGCCATGAATGCAAAATGAAGGGTGTCCGAGACACCCAGGGTCTGCAGGAATCCCAATGGTGAATCGGAAGAGCCTTGGTCTCAGTGCCCTGGGAGGGTAATTGATCCCAAGTTAAAGACATAGCGGGAGCCCGAGAAACCGTTTACAGTTGGCAAGCCACCTGGATGCCGTAGCTTTATTATCCGACTGAAAATGGAATTGACAATGGCAGGCAGTTAAAACATACTCCCCAACTTTTTTGTTTGTATGTTTGTTTTTTTGCTTGAATATTGAATTAGTGACCAATATGTGGCCTAAATGTCCGTTCACAAAATGGATCGTCTTCTGAAATATCGATGGAGGGACAAACACAGATGCATGGCTATGTGCAAATGTCCCCCACAGGAATTAGCTGAACAACCAGATAATTCGTTTTCCAGATTTCTTTTTTTTTGCCTAATATTTATTAAATTTATTGGTCTGCTGCAGAGGGCTCCAAGAACCAGGGAAACTACATACACATTTTCCTTCTTTTGGAATGTTATCCTTTCGACACAAACTACCCAAACGTGGAGAGCAGCATTAGTCTCTTTGGGAAAACAGGTGTATCTAATATGATATCTTTTTTTTTTTTTTTTTCATCAACTGTCTTTCCTTTTTTGGCTGTTCTTACTTTTCCTAGAATTTATGGAGCGCTGAAATGGCTTTTACTTCAAGATCATAAAATACCTTTCAAAATGAGAAACTGGCCTTTGCCAGGGTACAAGCGTCTGCACACATGCAGAACCAGTAAAGACAGTCTCTTTTGGCCAGTGTTAACTTTTCGTTGACCGTCTTAAGTCAAAACACTAACTGCAGGGCTGAGGAACCCTTCATGGTGAAGGTAGGTGTAACCTCCAAACCTAAGAAGAGAGTCACTAAGAAAAGAGTCATTAACTTGTGAGGTTCTGTTAGTGTGTGTGTGTGTGTGTGTGTGTGTGTGTGTGTGTGTGTGTGTGAGCTGTAGGTCAGGGGAATACATGGCCAAGCACAGTAATGTGTATGGTGAAGAAGCTTGTTTGAGACTGAATGGTGCCCCTCCCCCTGAAATTCCTATATCAGAGCCCTCACCCCCAGGACCTCAGGATGGCACTGTGTTTGGAGATGGGTCTGTAAAGAGGGGACTAAGGTAACATGAGGTCACTAGGGTGGGCCCTGCTCCAATAGCATTGGGGTCCTTATAAGGAGAGATGAGGACACAGACACACACAGAGGGACGGCCATGTGAGGACACGGGGAGCAGACGGCCGTCCACACGCCCAGGAGAGAGGCCTCAGGGGGACCGGCCCTGGGACACCTGGACCTCAGACTCCATCCTCCAGGACTGGGAGAGACAAATGTACATGCATTGTTTAAGCCGCCTTGTCTGTGGGACTTTGTTCTCGCCACGCAAGAGAAGTAATAATACAAAGCTCCAAATGGTTGTTATGATACAAAATGATGACTATGATGGTGATTTTGCATTAATGAAGGAGTCAGGAGGACGCATTCTATAAACATGGTTTACTGTTTCAGAGTCCTGCTGTTATTGGCATGCAGATTTTAGGCCAAACATGTTTTCTTTAGCATTTTGACTCTGTGCTTTCTAGGAGGCGTAGTTTCCAAAGGAGAGTGAAGAGGAAGGGGAGCATAAATAAATGAAAGGGAGGGAAAAGCTGATGGGAGAAACAATGCAATTGAACAGGACGTATTGTTAAATTGCATTGGTGATGTTCATTGCAGCGTTGCTTACAGTAGCCAAGATATGGAAGCAACCTAAGTGCCCATCAGCAGACGAATGGATAAAGAAGAGGTGGTACATGTATATACCAAAATATTACTCGGCCATAAAAATAATGAAATCTTACCATTTGCGACAACCTGGATGGACCTAGAGGGTATTATGCTGAGTGAGCTAAATCAGACAGAGAAAGACACAGACCATGTGATCTCACTTATATGTGGAATCTAAGAACAGAATTGACCAACAAACAAAACAGAAACAGACTCACAGATACAGAGAACAAGTGATGGTTGCCAGATGGGAGGGGTGTAGGTGGGAAAGGGGGACGGGATCAGGAAATTACAAAGTTGTCACCATGGATGGTGCCAGGTGGGGACTAGACTAGTCAGTGTGGTCACTTCATGAGTTGTATAAATGTCTAATCACTACACTGTACTCTTGAAGCTAATACAATATTGTATGTCAACTGTCATTGGGAAAAAAAAATCTATAGAAGAAAACAAAGCAACAAATTGTTAGCCAATTGAGTTTTTTCTAATAGTACATTATTTGGTTGGAATGTAGAAAAGCAAGAACATAGTTTTCAGGATGCAGTACCAGCTTACTCATTGCACATTTGAAACGTGAATTACAGAGGACTTTGAACAGGAAGTCATGTGTAGAAGCATACGTTCACACTTTGGGACTTTCTTGTTACGGTAATTGACAGCTTTAAGTCCATGTTAGTGGCCAGAATCTACTTCGTTCTACCTGTGATAACTTTCCATTGAAAAAAAGAGGGAAGTATCCATTGCGTAGGTGGTAAATAATTCTATGAGGTGATTTAAACACTTACCCAACTGGTGCATACTTTGTAACATTGCTACCTTCGCATGGGTCAATGCTTTACTTTTGAGGTTGGATATGCCAACATTCCATGACATGTGACGCTATAAATCAGAAAGTATAAAGAGACAATAGTACACCCGTGAAATTTGACAGTTCCTGAAAATTAAAACTTTGCCATGCTTAGTATCAGAGAAAAACAGCTAATGTAAGTCCTTGATGCATCTTGAAAATCCCATTCACTCTTCTCCATGAGGCAAATTTCACACTTGCATGTTCATACAGCAAATTTCTATGGAAAGAGAAATACGCATGTAAGATATGTCACTAAAGCCGAGAATTAAGGCAGAATTTGAAAGGTTACTGATTTGCCTGCCTGCAAGCAGCTGAGGAAATGGAAATACACAAATATTATGACACACACACAAGCACACTGCAAGTGAATTAGAATGGTGTTCACTTTGGGGCAGGACGAACCCACATTTACGCTTAGGTTGGTTTAGTCCAAGACTCAGCCAGCTAACTGTGAGCCTTGCCAAGGGTGCACACAGGTTTTGGGAGGTGTAAATGCGGGTGCAGTTGCTATGGGAATGAACCAAATTTCCCTCTGCGCGTCCTTCTAAAGGTAGAAGGAAATCATAGCCAGTTAAAAAGAATCTTTAATGCCCACCATGTAAAGTAAAATGGCTTGGTAGTAGTGGAGATATCGTCATGTTTCCTCAACTTCATTGAGTAGAAATATGTTTGATCACATCCTGACACAGACACAGGACATTTTCATGGTCCTATTACAAACCACTGTCATGCAGCAAAAGCAACAGTATTGGGGAAAGCTTTCCTAGAAGGAGCCAGCCTACTGAAGTCTGACATCTGATTTCTCTTAAACGCCAAAGCTTTTTCATACTATGAGTTGATCAGAGTGTAAAATGTAGAATCAATTGACTCAAGTTCCCTCGGGCAACCCTTCAGGAGACACGTAACTTCCTTGAGGTTCTGATAAAAGGTGAGGGGTGAAGGCGTGAAGGTTGACATTCTGGCAAAAACCCACAGTTCAGATATTAAGGACAAGCAAGCAGGCAAAAGCCAGGGCTGTGTCCTCTCATGAAAGCAGAGACCTCAGACAAATGGTTCATCTGATGGGTATCACCCCCGCCAGGCACCGAAAGGGGCTGGCAAATACCTCTGCCGGGACAAAATTTTCCCCGCAAATAACGCTAGGCTGGTACCAACCTCTACATGGTCTCTATAAGCCTTAAGAATGGGAGTAGTTGTAAACACTGATTTTTTTTCTGGCATTAATTCATTTATTGCTTTACATTTGTTTAACTCACTTATTAATTCATCTGTTGGCATCTTGTGCCAACCTTCTATGGTGCCTTTGGGGCTGTCAAGAAAAATTCACTACTTAGTGGTTAGACATTTATGTAATTTGCAAAGTGATCCCCTCTATAAAATTTAAAAAATAAATAAATAAAAAGTTCTAAAAAGCCAAAAAAAAAAAAAAAAAAGTCACTACTACAACAATGAAACTTCAAAACAAACAAAACACGTCTTGCTTTAAAAGCCAGTCGAGTGTTCCAAAACGGTTGATCTTAATGGTTTAATGTCTGGGTGAAGAAAAAAGTGCCTGCTTGACAAAGATGAAATGACTTGGCTTCCTCCCATGTCACCCGCACGGACGGGGGCAGGTCCTTCTGCAAGAGGGGGCATGCCGCTTTCATGGTGACTGTGGGTGGAAATTTTGGTTGAAAAACACTGCTGTGAAATTAAACAGGCTGCTTGCTTTTTTTTTTTTTTTTTTTTTTTAAGATTTTCTTGGGGAAGGGGAACAGGACTTTATTGGGGGACAGACTTTTTTCTAAGTCAAGTTGTTGTCCTTTCGGTCTTAGTTGTGGAGGGCGCAGCTCAGCTCCAGGTCCAGTTGCCATTGCTAGTTGCAGGGGGCACAGCCCACCATCCCTTGTGGGAGTCGAACCGGCAACCTTGTGGTTGAGAGCCCACTGGCCCATGTGGGATTCGAACCGGCAGCCTTCGGAGTTAGGAGCATGGAGCTCTAACTGCCTGAGCCACGGGGACGGCCCAGGCTGCTTGCTTTTTATTCACACAAGCTTAATATCTTCTTGGACCATGAAAAGCACAGCAAGTGTAGCCACAAACACATGTACACCCTACATACATGCAGGCACACATACAAGGTCTGACAATTATGTTCGTGAACTCATTGCAACAATGTTGCTCACCTTTTTTGATATCAGAGGGATTATTCATTATGAATTTGTACCAACTAGACACACAGTTAACCAAGTTTACTATTTGGAAGTGCTGGAAAGGCTGCGTGAAAAAGTGAGACGACCTGAACTTTCCACCAACAATTCGTGGCTCTTGCATCACGACAATGCACCAGCTCACACGGCACTGTCTGTGAGGGAGTTTTTAGCCAGTAAACAAATAACTGTATTGGAACACCCTCCCTACTCACCTGATCTGGTCCCCAGTGACTTCTTTCTTTACCCAAAGATAAAGAAAATATTGAAAGGAAGACATTTTGATGACATTCAGGACATCAAGGGTAATACGACGACAGCTCTGATGGCCATTGCAGAAAAAGAGTTCCAACATTGCTTTGAAGGGTGGACTAGGTGCTGGCGTCAGCGCACAGCTTCCCAAGGGGAGTCCTTCAAAGGTGACCACAGTGATATTCAGCAGTGAGGGATGTAGCACTTTTTCTAGGATGAGTTTGGAAACTTCATTGTCAGACCTCGTAGGCATGTGTATTGTAAATCTCTTCTTGGCTCTGTTTTTGTTGAGATAATTCTAACCCTCGGTTGGCTAGGTCAGCACACTATATGTAGTGACCACCTTGGGCCCTTTGGGTTCTTACGGAGAAAAACAGCAGAAGGGTCCAGTTTTGTGACAGCCCTAGCTCTGTACCTTCCAGTGAAGTGACTTCTATCCCATTTGAATAAGCAGCTAGCGGCAGATCTGAGTTGCATTTTGGGCGATCAGGGTGTTTGGTGCCGACCTCAGGGGATATGGATGCCTGTTATGAGTGAATACTGGCGCTTGTCCTCTGACCTCTCCCTTAGGCTATGCAACAAGCCCAGGGGCTGTCAGCTGTCCCCCGGGCAGACCCTTTTCCTTCTCTGCTCTATCAGCTTAGTAGGAGCTGACGGACTCTATGCTCCCACGTGCCTGGAGATCTTACTCCAGCCAAACTCCATACAGGAGGCATGTGCACATTTCTGTGGGGTAAACACCCTCCTCCCAGCTGCCTGTGAGCCGCCAGTCAGCTTAGCTGCATCTCCAGCACAGCAGCAGCGCCCCATGCAAACCAAGCTTCCGCTGGCGTATCTGGTCTGCCATTCGGCAAACTAGAGGGTCCTGAACTTGCCCACACGTTTAGCAATACCCAAGGAACTTGTCCCAATGTACACACCCCGCGTGCATCCCAGATCAGTCAGGTACCACACCCAGGCTGTGTGGCCACCAGTATCTTTAAATATGGGCCATGAGTCCAGCATTTGAGAAAATTGGGACGCCTCAGCTCCATGTATTATACCATGAATTCGGTAATTAAACCTTTTGTAAGTGCCCGCTTGTTGCCTACTCTGACGTGTCTGAATTTTCAGGGTGACGCCTGGGGACCCCTCACCCTGAGATGTTTGTAAAACGGGCAGCCCCCCATCCCTGGAAGTGTCGTCAGAAAGGTGACCTTGGGCAATACAAGGTGACCTTGTGTGTTAAAAGCAGACCTATGTGTCTAGGAAGCAAAACTCTACCTGGTGTTCATGTCAATTCGTAACTAGCTTGCTGGAAATTAAAAACCAAAACAAAAAACTGATGCTGTCATTAAAAAGCCAACTTAGGGTGGACACACGTCTTTAGACATTTGTCCAAACCCATAGGACGTACAACACCAAGAGTGAGCCCAATGTATATGACGGACTTTGGGTACGATGTCGTGTCCGTGTCGGTTCGTCAGCTATGACACAAGTTCCGCTCTGGTTGGGGGGGGGGGGAGATGGGGAACATTAACAACTGGGGAAGATGTGTATGTGGGGAGGGCAGGGGGCACACGGGGAGACTTGGGACCTTCATCTCAGTTTTGCTGTGAACCTACCACTGCTCTGAAAAAATAAATGTAAAGAAAAGCTGATTTGTCGGAACAAGACAAACAAATGAAGAAACAGAAACTCATAGGCACAGACAATAGTTTAGTGGTTACCAGAGGGTAAGGGGGTGGGGGTGGGAGATGAGGGTAAAGGGGGATCAAATATATGGTGATGGAAGGAGAACTGACTCTGGGTGGTGAACACACAATGGGATTTATAGATGATGTAATACAGAATTGTAGACCTGAAATCTATGTAACTTTGCTAACCATTGTCACCCCAATAAACTTGAATTTAACAAAAAGAAAGAAAAGAAAAAGAACAACAAAATAAGAAAAGAAAACCTGATGTGTCACATGCGAATTAAAATATTTTTCTCTCTTTGCAATGGCCTTAGAAACAGTAAAGAAAATGGAGCTTTTCAAAAAATCACTTTTCTTTGAGCCGGAAGGTTTTACATCAGCTGAGTTAGATCCCAGGCCCTGGGTCCCTGGCTTCTCTTTCCCCTGTACTGACATGGGTCAGGCGTCCAAATGTGTCCCCATTCGGGGTCTGCTCCCCAGAGAGCCCCGTAAGGTTGTAAACGGTGTCGTGAACGCCCAAGAATTTGCATCCTGGCTGTCTCCAGTTCTCGAGCAATTATTTGTTTTAAGCGTCTCTGGACCGTGTTGGGCTTTGGACAGGACTTAGCAAGATGCTGCGTGCTGAGGGCCCAGTTGGAGGCACATATAGAAATTATCCTCATAGCTGTGCTTCTTAGCCTGTGGAACGGTGTTTTCCCCCTGGAAGAAGTGAGTCTATTCCTGTGTTGTGGGCTTATAGCCCTAACCAAGCACAGAGATGCAGGCTTGTCCTACTGCGGATGGAATTCCACTAGCTGGTATCCATGCACACACCACCTCCTTTTAAAATATACCTTGTGTCTAAAATACTGCCATTGCGGCAATGGGGAAAATGGAATAGTTGGCACACGTGACTTAGGACCGTAACCAGAAAGCAACAGCTGATCAAATCCTTTTCAAATTAGTGCTTTCATCCGAGGGGAGAAAGAATGCTGCTTGGTGTTCACTCTCTGCCCCACTGCTTACGAGGCATCTTGAACCTCAGCCCTGGCAGCTTGGGAAAACACATCCCGACATGCCTCCCAGCCCGAGGTCATAAGCTGAACAAGGCACCTGTGAGGATTACTAGCGTCTAAGACACGGAAAGCAGCGGGAGTCATGACCCTTGCCATTCTGATGGTTTAGAAGGGAAACACACGCAAGTAGTACCACATCAATAACTTAAATGTGTGCCCGTGAGCTCAGTGAGGAACAAGTGTCCCCGTGTTCACGAACGGCTGCGTGAGCTCCCCCAGTCCACACTTTGCAGAATGACCAGCCACAAGGACAGTTCCCGTGGGATGGCGTTTCCTGTTTCGCGTCCTCATGCAACACAGGCTGGCCGCTGGCGCAGGCTTCAGAGAGCCCGGCATTGTGGGACCTGTCTCCATCTGTCCAAGGGAGTTGATACCAGGCGCGACTTAGGTGAGGGACCTTAAGGAGAGAGCACAACCAGACAAGCATAGAACTCACACTCTAGGGGAGGCAGACAGTAATGGAAAAGAAAACTCAGACAAATAGTAATAGTTGTATAATTACAGGCGGTGGTAGATGCTCTGATGGAAATCAATACCACGCTGGGAGAATGTGTCACAGAGCGGATGGGTTGCTTCAGGAGGTCTGAGACGGACGCTCTGAGTCTCAGGGTGGCCCTGGAAGACATAAGATGTCCACAAGCTGTCCATCAGAGGGAGGTGGAAATGGCAGGCAGCCAGCGGGGGCGGGATGGCATCCAGAAAGAACAGAGAGGGGAGAAATGACACCAGGGAGGGAGGGAGAGAGGGAGGGCAAGCAGTGAGTCTTGTGGGTCACGCCAAGGATATCATTCCTTGTAAGAGCAATGGGAAGAGCTTAAAAGCTTCAAGGAGGCAGGATTTCCTCAAGCAGAGGGAGATTTCAGGACAGTCCCTATGGCTGCAGAGTAGAGAATATAGATCACAGTGAAATATAGATAATATAGATCACAGTAGAAAGCAGAGAACGTGTCCAGATGAGAGACGGTGGTAGTTTCTACTAGACTGACGGTGATGGAGAGATGCATAGAAATGAGTTATCATCAACGTTGGCGATGGATTAGGCAAGGGCAGGATGAAGTCTTCTAGGTTTCTGGCTTGTGGGACTGGACCTACCCAGCTGCAATAGACGCTTGCTCTTTTGGTCAAGAGTTTAACGACCTTTGGGATATTGGAGAGGCAATGTTGGAGATGACATGAAATATAGAAACCTGCAGTGTCTAGGCAAAACCTGGGCTGGAAACCTAAGTTTTGGCTGACAGGTCTAGAGATGGAAAGCCAGGGTATCCGATAAGAAAATTTAGAAGTGTTGGGTAGAATATGAGACTCGCCCAGGAGAGACCCTTGAGTTGCTGCAACATTCAGCTGCCTGGTGAAGGTCAGGATGCGTCCTTTGGGTTAAGTGCTGTTGATGAGGTTATCACGAGCTCACAGAGCTAAAGGAATGGCATGAAGGGTGCATTTCAGATTCTGTCTGAGATGAAGGGGGTGGAGGAGCTGGACTTTGACCATCAACAACTCAAAGAAAGTTGTCCGTCACACTCACTTAGCTATGATTCTACTTCATGTTCTATCATCTACGTCTGATAGGTTATAGCACCTTATGTCGTTAGAAAGAAACTATTTCCTGTTGTTTGTCTTACCACTGTATAAAGTTGCAACTCAGCAAGAAGCGGTGCATTCTAGTTCACTGATGGAAGCACAATCTGTGTATCTCTTATCTCCCCTGAGATATCGTTTTGGTTTTGTTTTTTTTCCAAAAGCCTGGAACGGAAATAATTAATATGCAAAAACAAAAACAGATATCTTCCATTTCATGGCCTGGCCAGTTGCCAAAAGGAAGCCTTTTTTTTTTTTTTTTTTTTCTTTTTTCTTTTCTGGAAAGTTCCCAAAGTCACCAAGTCTATGAAAAGCAGAAGACCCTTCCTGAAAAATATATGTGTACAATGACAGTAAACAAGTACCACATGTTCCAGAAAACGTCACAGGGACGGGCTCTGCAGCCCTACCAGATCTGTTCAGTCGAAAGCACTCTGTTTTTCTGCACGGAACTGCCTGTGTCAGCAATTCTCTGCACACGAGCTGAGCTGAAAATAGCCTGCTGACGAGGCTGGACCGCTTGGAACGACCTGCTGTCCAGATGCTTTGAGCTACCCTCCTGTGTGGTCAGCAGCCAGCCCTCCTGGATGGAATGCAGACAGACGGCATTGTCCAGTGAGGGCAGGGTGCAGGCTCAGTCAGCATCCAGCGGCAGCCAGGGAAATTCCGGGAAGGAGGTGATATGTTCTGCTCCCCTGAAAGAACGCAACGCGGATGAGATTTTTTTTCCACATCGTGGTCTCTCGGTGTCTCGGAGGCCCCAGGAAATGTCGTGGGCGAGACTTTGGCTACTGCTGGAGGGAGCAAGTTTCTGGACAGGAAACTGGCCTCCCACGCAGAGGATGCAGCACGGAAGGGGGAAAATCAGAAGCTCCCGGGATGAGCTGAGGGGACTTGAAATGTCTGGCAGCACAGAAAAGAAAAGCTGTAGCCCCAGTCACCATAAAGCTCCTGCCTGAGTTCCCCTCCCCGTGCCACTCACGCCTCCTCTGCCCTGTAGTGTCCACTTTCCCTCTTTTCTGTGCCTCTCCCCTCTTCCCCCCTCCTGGGCTCTCTCCTCCCACACACTCTGCTGACCTTCCTCCCTCACCCTCCACTGTCCACTGTCCGAGAAGGACTTTGCATTCATTTAATAACTGACAACTCTTCCTGTCTCATCCCTCGGTCCCTTCTGGGACAGCTTTCCTTTAAGTACAGGACTGTTACACTCAGCAAACAGAGGACGTCTCCCCCACCCCCTCACCGTGTGATGTTGTAAGAAGTGACCATTAAGAGGAGGGAGTTTTTATCATGCCACAAAGGCAGTCTCCCCGAAGCCCCCACCTGCACCCCATCCAGGGCTGGCTCCATGTGACGCTAATGAGTGTCAGACATACGTTTACACTGAGGCTGCTGCAGGTCAGTCAAGGGTTTGGGAGATCAAAGGAGAAATCCCCACGCAGTGACACTGGGACAGCTTAATGCTTTGAGCAACTCCTGTTAGGGATTCAGGGCATGGATCTGAACTCCAGCTTTCATGAGTGTATTAGTTTCCCGGTCCTGGAGGCTGGAACCTGAGGTGCAGGTGTCCCAGGGCTGGTCCCCCCGAGGCCTCTCTCCTGGGCGTGTGGACGGCCGTCTGCTCCCCGTGTCCTCACATGGTCGTCCCTCTGTGTGTGTCTGTGTCCTCATCTCCTCTTCTTATAAGGACACAGTCCTGTTGGATCAGGGCCCACCCTAGTGGCCTCGTGTTACCTTCGTCCCCTCTTTACAGACCTGTCTCCAAATGATAGTTTACTTAAGAGTGAATGAAAGAAAAAAAATCACAGGACCTGTTGAGTTTTTACACAGCAGTGGGACAAGATTTCTCCAACTTAATAAGTTGAAAAGGGTTAATAGAAGGTGAAAATGGACTTTCCTTTCACCCTATGGTTATGGACTGAATTGTGTCCCCCAAACTCATATGTTGAGGTTCTCACTCCCAGGACCTCAGAATGAGGCCGTACTTGGAGATGGGTCTTCAATGATTGGGGTTATAGAAACTCTTAAGTCCTGAGCCCTTTTGAAACATGGAGATTGGAACGTGCAAAGGAAATCTTTTTAGAGCATCCACGTAAAGTGCAGTGTGTCTTCTGAGTACAGACACTTCTGGAAAACCCACCCCACCACCAATACATGGTGAGATGTTTACTATAGACAAAGCAACCCAGCAGGTACATACGAGAAAACAGACACACACACACTCGGGGCTTGTGGAGCTGTGCCATTGCAGGTTGCAGATGAAATATCACAGCAAGGAAAGAGTGTTCTGCACTTCCAAAGAAGGCATTTTAGGTTAGCTCAGTGCATTGGCTGGAGGTGAGATACGGCGGGTGTGCTCTGGTGTCTTACGTTTGCAGCTGGCGTTTCTACAAAGGTTCCTCACTGGTCTAATCAGCAAATTAACTCCATGTCTAGACAGTGAGTTACGCCTGGCCGGGGTCAGCTCCGCTGATGCAGATAGCACGGGCTGCCGTCCTCTAGCCAAGGCCTCTGAGAACCGCGTACTGTTGTGCAGACAGCAAGGAGGACGGTTCCGTCACAAGAATGGCCCCTTTGAATTCTGAGGGGCACGTTGCATATATTCAATGAAGGACCTCCCACGCATTATTTACCTAAAACACAGCTTGTTGAGATCATTTTTGGCAAGACCAATGCATCATAATAAATCATTATTTCCCAGTCTTCATATTGTTGGCAATTTTTTTTTTTTTGGCCTGGGTTATTCTACAATTCCCCAAGGCACATTTTCCTATCCTAACGGCCCTCCTTCCCTCCGCACACGAATCTTCAATGATCTCATGGCTTCAGCACGTTGTCAGGAGGTAACATGTCTGGAACGGTAAGAAGTTGAAGAGAGCGCATTGTCCAATGGGCAAAAACTAAAGGTGATGAAACATCACCGTGAAGAAACAAAAGGATGTGAACTCATCACGATAACACCTATCAGACGCTCGCTGCATGCTAATTGTTGCACAGCCATTATCTTCCTGCACCCAGTGAGTCACGACTCTTAGGATTCATTACCCAAGTGGAGGCTGCAGTCTGGACCCATGGTTTGGCCGGTGTCTCTGCCTTCTTACTCACCGGTCCACACAGCAGAGCATTTCAGGGCTCAGCAGAATCATGACATGTGGGTTTTTCGTTTTTTCCTTCTTCTTCTTTTTCACATCAGGGATCTTGGAGTTCTTTCAACATATAAATAAATGGGGATTTTTTTGTGTGTGAAACAGAAAACTTCTTGCTGGATTATTCTTTTCTTTTTTGCGTTTTCTAATCGCCCTCCAAGCCGAGGAGTATAACTGAAGTGACGATGCCCTCCAAGTAGGTATCGCTTCTTGCGGGTGAGGAGGTACCAGAGCCCTTCTGATTTTGTTCCAACACCAGCCTGGACTGAGGCCATCAGACGGACCAGATCTTAGCTCTCCACTCACCTTTCAATGGAGGGCGTCCCTCAAGGTATAGTTCACTGGTGGTTTCTGGAAGGTGCCAAAGGATGTCTCTCAATGGGAAATTTCTCAACGACACAATCTCTGTAAATCTGTTCCTCATGTTCTCCAGAAGCCCTGGTCACTGCAGAAAGAGACATCTTTTGTTTCCAGAACTACAGAGTTTTGGATAGCCCTGCGCTGCAGAGTGAGAGACGAGGCAGGCTGAAGCCCTCTGCTCTCTCTCGCCTTTCACCCCTGGCTGTTTTACGCCCCCCTTCAGGCTGAGCTCATTTGCAGCTTCAGATATGGTTGGTTCCTATGGCTTTTCAGGAAATTGCTTTTGAAAACAAACAAACAAACAAACACATTTTGATGAGGTTGAGTGGGTGTGTTGGAAATGTAGATGGCGGTACAAAGAATGGTGGTGTCCTCCAAATGCACAGTAGGATTTTGCGTCTTGCGTACGCTGGAACCCAGTGTCACCTTGACCAAATGCTTCTGTTGTCACCACCTGTCTGTTCCTCTTGTCTCTTCCTCCACCTCATGGCCTCGTAATTCGATCAAGGATGAAGAATGGCCTCTTCCCATTTGGGAAGCCACATCAACACCCAAGGACAAATGACAGGAGTGTGTGCTTGAATTCCCTCCACTCTTGCTTTGGGAACATGAACCGAATGTCATTCAGTCCTAAAAACCACTCGATCTCATTCCCCTCTTTGGAGAACCCAGGCGTCGGTGTCCATGTGCAGTTTGCCATTCAGACTGCATGTTAGAGTTACCCGGGGAGTTCAAAGGCAAATTCAGTGCCAGGCTCTGCTCCTAGAGATTCCAGCCTAACGAGTCCGCTACTCAAAGTGTGGTCCGTGGACCCACAGTGACAGCCAGCCTCACCTGGGCTTTGGACCCCACACGAGAGACGCTGAACCAGAGCCTGCATTGTAACAAGACTCCTGGGTGATTCATCCCCACGTTAAACTTGAGAAGCTCTGGTCTGGGAGAATCTCTCAGATCCTTATATTATGGTTTTTCTTACAGCAAGGCATTATGCATATTGCCACGTATACTAAAATTAGACAGTACCAATTTTCTATTAAGATGTTCTTACCAGGCACATCACCCATGAAACACGTGCACCCCAGAACACACTTCTCATGCCTACGCAGCACACCTATGCTTTTAATTATTATTATTATATTTTTAGATTTCCTTAATAGATACTTGCTCTTGCAACCCTTTAATTTCATGTAGGAGAAATTATGCACCAAAGAGGAACCTGAAACCTCTTCCAAGTAAACAGTGTTGAGAAAGAACCCTTTTGATGGCGCATCAAATCTCTTTTTCTAAACCCAAACTAAACCCCAGAAGACTGTCTACTCCAATTCCAGGGCACCATGTGGAATCGTAGAAACAAATTATACGTTGAGAATTAGCAACCACAAATTCCCCGGTGATCAGTAACTGGGAGAATGGGCATAACATACAAAGAATAAAGAAGAAGAAGAAAAAAAAAAAGGAGACATTTTTCCGGCTAAGGCTTTATTTTTTAATTTGGAACTTGGCTTCCTTCTGCCGCTTGTCTTCCAAGATGTGGACAAACTTAATGAATGGCCACTTGCCACCTGCTTCATTCAATTTAAAACGCCTCTGATCATATGATTTTTCAAACCGCCACTTTTCGCCCCCTATTTTTGATCTACCTGCTCAGTGACAGTGAAAATGTGCATTTGCTCTAAGTGGCTGCAGTTTTCAAGGTCTTTGCCAAAATGATATACGTAGATACAGTTGCTTCTCTTTACTAAGTTTTTAGCGTTTTTCCTTTAGCCACGGACACTCTATAGATCACGGTTTATCTTCCTTTCCAAAATCTGCCTTCTGTGTGTAATGAATATTCACCATTTGCATTATTTAGTGACAATGCGTTATGTTTTGCATTTACCGTATATTCTATTATAGCAAAATAATCGCAGATTTTTTCCCCCTGTGCTGTGGTCTCTATAAGAACTGTTCAAATAAAAATGTCTAAAAATACCAATTGTTTTCCCTTTTGGATGAAGTTGGATTGAAGATCCAAAGGGTTTCTATATCATCAAAGATTGCTTCTGACTCCAGCGCCAAGACGAACAAGTATGAGTCTTTTGAACTGATGTCACTTCTTTTCCAAATGCTTGCCATATAATGGTTTGCAAATGCCAAGAACATACTTTAAAAACACCCAGAAGGCACGTGGCTGAAAATGATCAAAGGAGGGTAGGATGAATATTTTAGTATCACATATGGAGATGAATTTTAAAAATACATTTGGTCCACATTTCTACTTTGAAAGAAAAGCCTCTGTTTCCTGTGAGTTCAATGGTTCATCTTTGCCTGATAGCATCTTGACCTGGAGAAAGGAGTACAAAAGGGCTGATGAACAAGATGCAGCAAGCAGGCTTGACCTTGGATGGATATTAGAGGTAAACAGGGAAATTCTCCCACCAAAAAAACAGTTATCACCATCACCATAACCATCATCACCACCATCATCACCACCATCACCACCATCACCATCATCATCACCATCATCACCACCATCACCACTATCACCGTCATCACCACCATCACCACCATCACCACCATCACAATCACCACCATCACCATCACCACCATCACCACCATCACAATCACCACCATCACCATCATCACCACCATCACCACCATCACCATCATCACCATCACCACCATCATCACCATCACCATCACCACCATTATCACCATCACCATCACCACCACCATCACCACCATCATCAGCATCACCACCACCATCATCATCACAATCACCACCATCACCATCATCACCACCATCACCACCATCACCACCACCATCACCATCACCACCATCACCACCACCACCACCACCACCACCACCATCATCATCACAATCACCACCATCACCATCACCACCACCATCACCACCATCACCACCACCACCACCACCACCATCAGCATCACCACCACCATCATCATCACAATCACCACCATCACCATCATCACCACCATCACCACCACCACCATCATCACCATCACCACCATCACCATCACCACCATCACCATCACCATCATCACCACCATCACCACCATCACCATCACCATCATCACCACCATCACCATCACCACCATCACCATCACCATCATCACCACCATCACCACCACCACCACCACCACCACCACCATCATCATCACAATCACCACCATCACCATCACCACCACCATCACCACCATCACCACCACCACCACCACCACCATCAGCATCACCACCACCATCATCATCACAATCACCACCATCACCATCATCACCACCATCACCACCACCACCATCATCACCATCGCCACCATCACCATCACCACCATCACCATCACCATCATCACCACCAGCACCACCATCACCATCACCATCATCACCACCATCACCATCACCACCATCACCATCACCACCATCACCATCACCATCATCACCACCATCACCATCACCACCATCACCATCATCACCACCATCATCACCATCATCACCATCACCACCACCACTATCACCACCATCACCATCACCATCATCACCACCATCACCATCACCACCATCACCACCACCGTCACCATCACCGTCACCATCACCATCATCACCATCACCATCACCACCATCACCACCACCGTCACCATCACCGCCACCATCATCATCACCATCACCATCACCACCATCACCATCATCACCATCACCACCATCACCATCACCACCATCACCACCAGCATCACCACCAGCATCACCACCATCACCACCACCACCACCACCGTCACCATCACCGCCATCATCATCATCACCACCATCACCATCACTATCATCATCATTTTATTGATGCTAAAAGGTCAGATGTTTAAACTAATATCAACTCATTTATCTTTTTACTTCTCTAGATTCAAATAGCCAGTGGTAGGGTTGCCAGATTTAGCAAATAAAAATACAGGATATTTTTATTTTGTGTAGTGGAAGGGACGTTTCAGATTACCAATGAGGTTTTTGGTTTTTTTGTTTTTTTCTCTAAATTTGACCCACTAAACATGTAGGACAGACTTACACTAAAAAGAAGTGTTCATCAGAAAATGTAATTGAACTGAAGTCTGGTCTTTAATCAGGAACCCTAGCATGTACAGGCAACGCTGCACCTTCGATGCGTCAGACACGAGGGGAGTGCTGTGTGGTTCTTCCTGAGGGGAAGGTTGGGCAGCCGTCTGCACACATGGAGCTCCAGTAAGGAGGTGTTGCCTTGGGGACCACGTGCTACGAAGAAGGAGGTAGGCAATCAGTCAGGCTCTGCCTGATTCGTGATGTGGCCCTGAGCAAAACCTTGCTGCTGGAGCCATCCCAGCACACGATTGCCTCATCCCCTGGCTAACGACACAGTGACCACAGAGTGACTTCATTAGGAGAGGCTGATGTCTGTTTGGTGGTTCCTAAGAAGAAAGGCATATGGACTGGTTTATTCCGAGATGCCTTGTAATCTCCTTTCTCCTGGCCACTTAGCACTCATGGCCCTTTCCTTCTGTCATCTGTTCTTGCCTCACCAACACGTGGCCTTCATTGGTCTTGGCTATTCAGTAAAACAAAGTTAAGCAAAAAACAAGGCCTGCATTCTTGCAACAACTCTTTCTTTTCTTTCTTTCTTCTTCTAAGGAGGGCGCAGCTCACAGTGGCCCATGCAGGGATCGACCCGGCAACCTTGGTGTTATTAGCACCACGCGGTAACCAACTGAGCTAACCGGCCGCCCTGCAAATGTTCTTGCTGAGTTTTCTTAGGCTTCTCTTTGATTTTTGCCATCTCCTGTGTCTTCCCTTCTCTCACAAATCTAACAATACCAATGGAATGTAGACCCTCATTGGTTTCGAGTGGAGAGTTGGATAAATCAATGTACGGGGACTTAATATGAAACTGGGTCACCTCCTCCCCTAATGTAGAGAAGCCCTGATTTCCATGGAGCCTGGAAGTCCAACGAGGAGAAACTTTTCCCTCCCTCATTGCTATTTGCAGCACTTGGCTGGCACCTGGTTTTGCATTGTATTTCCATGGATTTCTATCTATCCATCCGTCCATTGCACTGAGGTCAAGTTCTAACGGGAGATTGTTTCCAAAAGTAAATTGGCACAAACAGACAGGAGGAGGTCATTTTGGGGAGACAGAAGCACGTAAGCTCCTCTGAGAAGGAGGTCTCTGAATAAACCATTCAGCATCAGACAAAGACGTTTCTAAGCAGAGGGGCCAGCAGTTGCAAAGGGCCTGAGGTGGCTTCATTGTTGTAGCGTACGCTGAACGTCAGTGTTTACGTGTGTGAGTCTCCTAGTGTGGCTGTAACAAATGGTCATTCATTGAGTGGCTTCAACAACATGCATCTGTCCTCTTTCTATGCTGCATATCAAAGTCTTAAAATTAAGGGGTGGGCAGGGCTTCTAAAGCCTCCTTGCAATCCTGAGCTCACATTGCTCCAGCCTCTGTTTCTCTCAACACGTCTCTTTTTTCTAGCATTGAGCCCCCCTCCACCCTCCTCCCTTTCAAAAGGAGCACCGTCCACCTGGTTACACCAGCTATCCTGATTCCCTCCACCACCAGCTCATGCCACGTCTGCTCTACACCTGACGGGCAGAGATTTCTGAGCAGCTCTGGAAGCTTTCACAGATATCTACCGTGGACTCCATGTGGGTGGGTCGTGAGAAATACCTGCCCAGATCAAACGCTGCACTGTGACATCCATTTCTATCCCCTGAGGGGGAAACACGGCACTGTCTCCTACCTGGGCTCACCTGGGCAGCCGTGAGCATGGGTTGCTGTGCTGTGCAGGGACATAGGAAAGGAGACGTGGTGCAAGCAGTTAACCACAGCACACACGAGCCCACATTTACTCCAAAGAGGATAAACGTAACATATGAAGGGCTGCCATGTAGAAGCACCAGGGGTCTCCCACATGTCCCTTCGGGAGGTACCCAGGACCCAAGGTGATTAGAAAGAGACAGACTCGGGGTAACAGTGCTGGCTGAATGTGGGGAGCACCTGCCTCAAGCTCCCGTTACTGGGAGCTGTAAAGTAATTTAACCTGAGCAAGGATGGCATGAGATTCATTTTGCCATCGGGGAGCTGATACCATTCAAGTGGGGAACGTATAACCCAGCAGGGAAATGCCCCCGCTGAATTGATTTCCTTTGAAAGCACGGTGTTATCTCTTATTTCAGTCATCTCTTAAATGACACTTCTCTGCTAAGGACATCAGCGTCACTTTTCTCTTTTTATATTATAGTGCCCCTCAGGACCAAAGCTAGGAAGGGATCCATTGCATCTGACTTCCGGATCTACATGCACTTTCCCTCCATCAAAATTATACTCACTAGTGCCACCGTATTGGTTTTTGTTTGTTTGTTTGTTTGTTTGTTTGTTTGTTTGTTTTGTGTGGTTTTTGTTTGTTTGTTTGTTTGTTTTGGGTTTTTTTTTTCCAAATAATATAGTTACTTAGGTTAGTTCACGGAGTGCTGTTTCCTTACGTGGAAACTTCAGAAGAAAAGATATAACTTTCCAGGTGTTTCATTGCTGTTTTGGCCCCAGGGTTAAATTTGATGTAGGAACATGTTACTTGCTTTTTACTTGTTGAGCAGTCCCGAAATGTTTCTTCTTTCTTGGAAGCTGTTACATAACATCCTCGCATGGGTGTCACTTAAGGATACAGGATATTTGGCTAAGTCAGCTCTTCTTAGACACCGAGGCAGGACACCTGGGGAGACTGAGGGTGGTGCCTTTAGAACATTTTACCATCATATTTCAGCGTCCTAATTCAAGTACGCTTGGCACTTTCTTTTTTCCTGGGACTGGCAGAAGCAGGGTCTGAAATTCTGTGGTCAAATTCATCTTTCTAATCCAGTTACACAATCTGAGTTGCAGTCAGTGCCTTCACAAGCACTTTTTAAAAAGGAAGTTGGAGTGTCAAGTCCCTAAGTGGACACTATGAGAATTGCATTTATGTCGTCCTGTTGCCCACGTGACCCTCAGATAACAAGCAAGATTGCCATTGGCAGGGTTGATAATTCAGGGTAAAATTGATAAAATTGGGGCCGGGGGAGAAGAAAACTTATGACAAAGTTTCACCTCATTGGACTTGCCAAAGATTTGTTGTATGTGACTCCAAAGGCAGAGGCAACAAAAGAAAAAACAGTCAAAGTGGACCTCTTGAAAAATAAGAAATTTTGAGCAGCAAAAGACAAGATCCACAGAGTAAAAATGCAACTTGTACCGTGGCGGGAAATATTTGCAAATCGTGAATCAGATAAAGGGTTACTATCCATAGTCTATCGAGTTCTTATAAAACTTAACAACTATACCAAAAAAACCCAATTTCACAAATAAGCGAAGGACTTGAATAGACCTTTCTCCAAAGACAACGTAAGAAGGGCCGATAAGACTCGATGTCACTAATTGTCAGGGAAATGCACATCAAAACCACAGTGAGATACCACCTCACACTATATTTAAAATAAGAGAGAGAGAAAATAATGAGGGTTGGTGAAGATGTGAAAAAATTGGAATCCTTGTGTCTTGTTGGTAGGAATGTAAAACGGTACAACCGCTGTGGAAAACAGTATAAAATTCCTCAAAAAACAACAACAATAGAGCTACCATGTGACCTAGGAATTCCACTTCTGGGCATGTACCCAAAGCAATGGAAAGCAGGGTCTCATTTTTTCTTTTTTATATGGAAATGCATTTTATTATTATTTTATTTTAGAAGAAATCATCAGACTCAAAGTTTCATATGGGCCTTTGGATAAGGCTGTTTTGTTTTTTAAATCAAATTAATAGAAATGGGTTCCATTCATTTATTTTCAGTACAGGTAGATAGAAGATTGGTAATAGATGAGATAGATAGATAGATAGATAGATAGATAGATAGATAGATAGATAGATGATAGATATAGATAACCTTACTTCATGCAGCAGAAAAAAAGTAGCATATATTAATATATTGAGTGGTAATAATAGACAAAATTTCAGAAGAGGTTCTGTGCTGAGAAGAAACTTACCATAAACAGGCCCTATTAATACTGTTTTTAGTATCTGTCTCTCTACTTTTTCATACATGATGGATTGGAAAGATGTACGCATATGTACGTGAAACGACTGAAACATCAGAACGGGACCTTATCTGGAAACAGGGTCTTTGCAGATGGGACTGAGTGAGGGGTCTGAGGTGAGGTCGTCCTGGATCAGGGGGGCCCTGAACCCAATGACAGTGTCCTCGTCAGAGACAGAAGAGGAGGGACACAGACACAGAGGGGACGCCACATGGAGACGGAGGCAGAGATGGGAGGGAGGCGGCCACCAGCCCAGGGACGCCTGGAGCCCCCAGGAGCTGGAAGGGGCAGGAGGGACCGTCCCCTGGGGCCTCCGGAGGGAGCGTGGCCCTGGGACACCTTGAGGGCAGACTCCTGGCCTCCAGGACTTGGGGACAATAAATGTCTAGTTTTAAGCAACCTGATTTGTGGTGATTTCTCACAACAGCCCCAGGACACCCATACAAGTAATACCAATGTTTGGAGGTAGTTTCTCCTTCATATTTGCTTTGCATTGTTTCTTCTTTGCCTTTTCTTCTGGAGTTTCCTTTTGCCCCCCACTCTTCCTCACCCTTTCGAATCACGCGTTCCTTCTGGTTCACTCACAAATGAATGACATTTATACCTGTAAACACTGTGTCCCAAAGCTTGTGGACACTTCCCGAGTGGAGTTTGGCTGTCGAAGAATGTCTCCTCCTGCTCACAGATGCCTGAATTCACAACCAGGCAAATCTCCGTGGTTCTCTTCCCTGACACGCAGGGAGAGTAGACAGTTCCCGGGCACATAGATTTACTGACTTCAGGTCTCTCCACAAATCATCTTTTGTCCATTCGTGAGGCCACTCCTTCCAATTCAGGAAACAGGCATGTCACCGAAGAATCAATGACTTTACCTGAGGTCCTCAATGCATCCACAGGTAAAACGGAGCCCCCCACTTACTGCCTTATGAGACCCATGGAAGGGCTGGGTCTCACCCGCCTTCGGCGCTCAGAAACATCTCTTAATGACATGCTTTCGTTCCAGGCTCTATGGCAGCTTCCCGGGAAAAGCCCTGGAAGCCACTGGGGTTTCATTCCTGGAGTCAGCTTGACGGGAGGAAGTGGAGTCAGCATGAATGCAGACCAAACGCCCTGCACGGTCCAAAAAAAAGAACACACACAATCAAAGGTCTTGACGCTCTAGGGAATGCTGATGCTTCCTCCTTTGCAGGCCATCTTTCTGAACTAAACAGTCTCATGTTGTAGTGGAGACCTCTGGCAGTTTTTATTTTGCAAAGGGAGACTGGTCTCGGTGTATGCTGCTGAGTCAGCATCCAGTGTTGAGGTCTTTGAAGGGGTGCATGCATGGGTGCTGGCCTCTCCACGTCCATCTCCCTGTCTGCCTGTCACTGGCCTGTACGGCACCCAGAGAGGACGGTGCTGAAAATCCACGCTCTCATCCCCCAGCAGTAGTTTTTTTCCCCAAGCGGAATGTGGGAAGTACCCAAAGTACAGGAGCACGTGTCTGACACCCCTCGTACAGGGTGGTGATGGATACATAGCTTCCCTTTTGCCCCGAAATCCCTTCCAGCGTGTCCCCCACGATGGGTCACACTAACCTCATGACTCGTCATGCTGGCTGACAGGCGGGGCAGCGTTTTCTCCTGCCTATTTTTGCAGAAATGATTCAACTGTTCTTGGGAGATCTGAAGAGTTTCTTCAACAAGGACCTCTTTTTTTTTTTTTTTTTTTTTTAATGCTGTTCCATTTAAAAAAATATGCTGTTGAGAAAATCTGGAAGCATTTTAGGACACACAACCGAGCAGGAGACGTCTACTGACTGTGGTGTGTGTGTGTGTGTGTGTGTGTGTGTGAACAAACCCAAACAAAAATACCCCGTCGTTTTCAGCAAGATTGACGGCAGCCTGCGCTGTCATTGAAGGGTGACATAGACGGACGGGCCTTAAGTTTCACATGGAAAATTCCTAGAAGGCTCTTTCTGCTCACATAAAGATATGGCCTCACAAGCTCTTGTCCACCCCTGGGATTTCCCAGCTGTGCAAGTAGACACTTCCTGTGTAGCCTCTGTGTGTGTCTCTCTGTGTGTGTGTGTGTGTGTGTGTGTGTGTGCACGCACATGCGTTTGTCTCCAGTCTTCCTAGAATATTTTGGGGCCACTGTCCACTGGTGATGCAGGCTGGGCAGCAGCGGGGATGGAAGTCAGCACGAGTCAGAAATAACGTGTGCAATCCCTGGTAAGCAGAGAGCCATGCAATTGCCTACAAGTCTGCTTTACAATAGCAAACTCTCCCCCTGAAGAATCAGAAAGCCTAAGACCTTCAGCCCAGGCAAGAAACAGCCAACATATCTGCAGAGATCCTGCCTTGGGGTAAAATTATATACAAGGATGAAAGACACAAGCATGCCGTCGAAATGAATGGCTGTTGGTTCGCAAGGTGCTGTACATTGCATCCTGTTGTCACGACAGCTCTGAGAGGCGGTGTCATTGTCCTTATTTTGTGTCTGGGAACGCACACATCGCCTTTAAAAGGCCAGCAAAAGGCCGCACACCCTCAGTGGCTGCTGGGGTATCTCAGTAGACAGGAGCTGTAAACCGTACCATTGGGCTCGTAAAAAATACATTTATGTGTAGATCTGAGACCACAAGTAGGCGAGAGTTCAAGACGAAGTGTATTGTCTTCGCTGGGGGGGGGCTTCTGTAACAAAATAGCACACACGGGGGGGGCGGGGTTAGACCACAGACATTTAGTCCTCAGAGTCCCGAGACCAGGGCAGCAGCAGAGTGAGTGACAACTGTCTTCCTGATCCAGGACGGCCGTCTTTTCCCTGTGTACTCACGAGGTGGAGAAAGACTTCTGCTCTCGCATCTCCTTATAAGGACGCTGACCAGCTGCATGAGGGTCTCGTGGCATTGGGTCCCCAGGAGGAGTCCAACCTCCTGTCAGGCCACCATCACCTCTCTGCTCAAAGCACGTTAGTAGGTACCTACAGAGTCGTGCTGTCTCCTTGGCCTGGCCGTCATTCTCTCAACCTTCCTCAAGCACAGCTACAGGAGCTGGGAGCAAACAGCGGAATTCCATTCAACCAACATGGATTTAAAGCCTTCCCTAGGCAGGCGCAAACTCTGTTGGTGCTTCTGGGGATTCGACCACAAGTAAAACAGGGTCTGCTAACCCTGGTGGGGCTAACCAGCCAGGAGGTGGGCGATGCGAGCAGGACAAGTGTCAAAACAAAAGCACTACACACACCAAAATGTTGATTTTTCCCCCCCTAAATTTCCAAATCACTGAGCAGCCATAATGCTGTATACGTGGATGTGTCATAGAAGCGAGGGCCTGTGAGTTAAATTTACGCATTTCTTAGTAGACTTGAACTTCATTTGTTCATTCAGTCATGCATTTAACTGAGCACCTAGAGTACGCTAAGCACCCTGGGATGGGCTGGGGTGACACTGGACGGTCATGTGCCACCCAGGACAACGTCAGGACCTGTTTTGATGGGGATGGCAGCTTTGGTGGCCCCCTGGAGGTTGAGTAAAGAAGGACTTGAAGGAATCAAGTGGTTGGCAGAGGCTGAGACAGGAGTTCTCACTACTGCAGTGAGACAAAGGGGGGCTGTGGGGTCCCACAATCCTTAGGAATCAGAAGTCCCTAAGCTGGTCACCAGTTGACTTCAAAGTCCTGAAGGAGAGTCATGGGGGCAGGATGAGCTCCCAGTTTAGTTGAGTTGGTGCATGACTGACACTGCTATTAAGGAGGGTTAGGAGATGGTCTGGGAACAGCCTTTGTTTTGTTTTTGTTTTTTGTTTTGTTTTAATCGATGGGCTTTGGGCTTTCCAAGAAAGTGAAGACCTGAATCACGACCTCCTGGAAATATGTCAACACATGATTGAGAAGCAAAGTTATAGAAGAAGTGAATTGACCCATGAATGAACCCACATCTACGGAGACTGTACCCTGGGGGCAGCGCCCTGGGCGGGGCGATGAGCTATTGCTGGAGGCTTCCTAGGAGAAACCGAGGCACACCTTACTCCATGCATGGGAAGGAACTCGTCTCCAAGCAGGTCTGAGGCCACCTCCTAACAGACCTGCCACAGGCCTGAGCGTGCAATACGCTCAGTCAGGACCCCCGCACACTCCTCTCCTGCATGGATGCTGCTGCTTGGGCAGCCCTGTTCTTCCTCTTCACAGTCGCTCTGTCCTTTGGTCCCAGGTGGGTCCAGCTGACGTCTGTCCCCACCTGACCGCTTCCTACCTTTGGTGGGTCTGATTCCTTCTGGAGGCCAGATGACCTACTTCTCTTCCCTCCCTTTCTGGGTTAGCAAAGCACCATCCTCTCCAGCCTCTGTTTCTTGCCTTCTGCAGGTCGTTGGTTCCCATTTCCCCCAGCTAGTACCATGAGGCTCCCCAGTTCCCTGTGGTGGCCCGGCTCCCTCAGGCTCCCCCAAATTCCCTGCTCCCGCAGGCTCCCCAAGCGGGAGGAGAGCCGTTCCACCTTTTTGGCAGGAGGACTCTGGCAGCCGGAGGGAAGCAGGCGGCCAGGAGCCACAGTAGAGGCGGGAGGGCGTGTCCGTGGGTCTCACGTTGCAGCAGGGCCCGCAGCTCGGGGGACGCTGGCGGGGCGCAGCCGGCCCCTGCCTGCACACGGGCTCCGAGGCGCTGCCAGAGGACACTGAGTCCCGCCTAGAGGACTGCAAGCCCTGCTCCTTCTGTTTCCCCGAAAGGAAAGAAACCGTCTCCAGCTCTGCTGGGAGGAGAGCTGGGAGCGCGGACTCTGCAGCTCGCAGCGCTTCCTGCTTCCCCTCTCCACTCGGGTCCCAGGACTTTCCGACCAGCAATAAAACGGTGCGAGTTTGGCGCCTGCCCTCCTTCCAGCGGGAGTGGGCGAGGCGTGCCCACCCGGGACGAGGCGCGATGAACAGACGAGAGGAGGGCTGAGCGCAGAGCGGCGCGGCCAGGGTCCCTTGGCTCCGGCCCGCGCGCGTCTCCCGGGGTGGGGCAGGGTGGGGGTGGGCCGAGGCGTGGACTCTGGAAGCCTCTCGGCGACGGGAATAAAAGGGCGCCGGCTCGCCGTGCCGCGCTGGGAAGCCGTGTCACCTCGCCCCCGGCTCCGGGAAGGGTATGGCCCCGGCGGACCCCCGGCGGTGACTCGTGCGTCCCGGCCTCGCGGATGCTCCGTGCGCACAGCTCCCGTGTGTCGCGGCTTCCGAAGAGCAGGTGAGGTCGGAGGACGGCCTGGGCGGCCGGGGGAGATGCAGGGCGCGGGCTCTGTCTGCACTGGGTGAAGAGAATTGGGGAACAACCAAGGGAAAGACCGATGGGGGGAGGGCGAGGTAACGAGGCACAGTGAACTGTTCCTGGCACGACTTTAAGCGGCCGAGGGGCCACTTAAGATCCAGAAGAGAAGCTGAGGAAGGCTGGCGGGAGGGTGCGTGAGTAGGTCTCAGGAACGTCCAAGTCTTTCTCGCTCCTTCGCTCCGTCTCCCTAGCGACTTGTCACCCATCCACCCCTGGTTCCCAGGGAGCCACCTACCGGAACCCCTAGTGAAACCGACTGCGCCCCGGCGTTGGCGGGGGAAGCACAGTGGCGGGGCCTCCTCCCCCGACCCTCAGGCTCCGGTGCTAACAGTCTCCTCCCTCCTCCTGCTCGTCCCCTGGAAAGGGGGAGACCCCAGGCCCCGCCGGCGGCTGCGCGGTGTGGAGCTGGAGAAGTCATCACGTTAGCCAACAGGCGTTCGGCGTCCCACTCCCAGGCAGCAGGGATCCGCGGGGCCACCCGAGCCACGTTCGGGCAAAGCTCTTATTTCACCCGGGCGCGTCCGAGCGGGCGCTGGAAGCCGGCCAGGGACGCCAGGCAGCTCGGGGTTGTGCGCCCCCGGCGCGCACTGCCTCGCACCCCCGCCCAGCTTTCCGGGGTTTGCCAGCCCGCTCCCCGCAGCCTTGCAAACTCAGG